>NC_072475.1:12264444-12568796 GCF_027574615.1 Eptesicus fuscus
TTTAGCAATTCCCTGAGCCCGGGAAATATATTTAAGGCATTTAATCAAATGCTCAATAAAGGAGTCTTAGCTGAGGGCAGACAAGTCTGTCATTCATTTATATGGAGACCTTGCTAGACCACAATAAAACAAGGTAAACGAGACCCTCTGAGATTTACTTGAGAATGCAGAGCATGGAGTCCCTCACCTGAACACATCCCTACATTAATCTCAGAACTGCAGTTTACATGAACTATAAGATAACATTGAACCTATTTTACCTATTCACCTACTGATGGACATGTAGTTTGTTTCCATACATTGGCTATTATAAATAATGCTGCAGTGAACACGGGTGCCTATACAATGAAATATGACTCAACCATAAAAGAGAATGAGGTATTGCCATCTACAACAACATGGGTGGACCTAGAGGGTATTATACTCAGTGAAATAAGTCAGACAGAGAAAGACAAATACCATATGATTTCATTTATATGTGGAATCAAAAAAGCAAGAAGCAGACAATATAATAGAAACAAACTCATAGATACAGAGAACAAATTGATGGTCACCAGATGGAAGGGGGTTGGGGAGATAGGTGGAAAAGGTTAAAGGGAACACAGTCAATAATATTGTAATAATGTGTGAACACAGTCAATAATATTGTAATAATGTGTGGTATCAAATGGGTAGTAGACTTTCCAGGGTGGTCACTTCGTAAGGTACATAAATATGTAATCACGACGCTGTACACCTGCAACTAATATAATATTGTATATCAATTGTAATTGAAAATAAAAGAAAACGAATCTACGTTAGCCTTTGCGGGGGGGGGGGGGTGGGGGCGCGGAAAAAGGTTATGTTTGTGGGCATTTTATGGGGAGAATTCTTTGAATTGGAGAGTCTTCAAACTTTACTTAGAACAAATGCCATTATGTACTATGTAAAATCTCAACTGTGTGCAGCAACTCTTCTGTGAAAATGATTGCTGCAATGGAATCAAGTTAAGAACATTCAAGTCCAAGGGAATTCAACCGAGAGGGCTAAAGGATGTTCAGATCGGCCCCTGGGCCCACAAAACTGTTGGCCTCGGCAGCTGTCAGATGTCTGTGGCTAAACTCAAGCAAGCAGGCAATGGTGACCATGTGAGAAAGTGAATCTCCTGTGGTTAGTGACTGACAATAAATTAATAATGTTACATGCACAGAATGCCTTTGAGCAGAACATGATGAGAGGGGTTTATTTGAATCATATTATTAAAATGGACTCTAGAAAAAAATGTGTCTTCCTGGACATCTCCCTGCCTCTCCTTTTAAGGATGCTGCTAACCCTCAAGTCAGTTATGAATATGCAGAAATATTGTCATATTGGAAGGAACCCGGGATTTGGAGTTAGAAAAAATGCTATGGTATGAATGTTTGTGTCACCCCTCAAATTCATGTGTTGAAATCCTAATGTCTAATAGGATGGGATTAGAAGTCGGGGCCTTTGGGAAGTGCTCTGGTTACGAGCAGAGCCCTTAGCAATGAGATGAATGCCCTCATGAAAGGGTCTGAGGAAGTTAGCTTGTCTCTCCCACCCCTCCAGGAAACAGCAAGGAGGTGCCAGCCATGCCCCAAAGACAGAGCCTTCACCAGAAAGCAGCCACACTGGCGCCTTAATCTTCGGTTTCTCAGCCTTCAGCACTATGGAAAATTTCCATTGTTTCTAAGCTACCGATCTGTGGGATTTTGTTACAGCTGCCCAAGTGGACTAAGACAAAAAAGTGATCTGTAGTCGGCCAACTTGTGACTTTGGGCAATTTACATAATCCTGTTGTGTTTCCATTTCCTCATCTTTATTATTTTTTTAAAATATATTTTTATTGATTTCAAAGACTAAGGGAGAGGGAGAAATAGAAACATCAATGATGAGAGAGAATCATTGGATCAGCTGTCTCCTGCACCCCCCTACTGGGGATAGAGCTTCTAACCCGGGCATGGGCTCTGACTGGGAATCGAACCATGACCTCCTGGTTCATAGGTTGATGCTCAACCACTGAGCCACGTTGGCTGGGCCATTTCCTCGTCCTTAGAATAAGGATTATAATACTACCTGTGCCATTGTATAGAATATCGAACGACATGTGTGAAGTTACTTATAAATAAAAAAGTGTTCTCCACTTCCAAGTCACATCTTCTCTTCTTTTCCCCGGGGAAAGCGTGGGGATCCGCACAGCATGACTTGGATGTCACAGAAGGGAAGGTTTACCTTTTGCTGCGCCCGTCCTTTGGCCTGCATTATTTTTCTTCATCCCATTTGCAGGGTGCAGTGCCATTCAGCTGTGCGTGGTTCTACACCTCCAGACCAACTCACAGAAATGGGACTGAATGCATGCTGCAACACGTGTCTCAGAGCAAATTGGCTGTGCGGAGGGAATCCAGTCCTGCCTCACTCCCCGTGAGAGCCAGATGAGACAGCTGTGCCTCTAAATGAAGCCATTTGAAGAGTGAATATGGAAGAAGACAGTCCCCGTAATTGTGAATCTCCGTGGAGCTACTCACAGACCATGCATGCTCTAGAAATTAATAAAAGTACCCAAGAAGATGGAAAGGATTTACAAAAACGAAAGCCAAATGAATGGATTTGTTTTCTTGTAAGGTTCAATGGCACGGAATCCAAAGACGGCTTAGGCTCTGCTGGTCTGTGGTTTAAAGGGTATTTTGAATGATTTACACCAAGGCTATGTAGGAAATCAAAGCGAAGCAGGATAAAAATAAAGAATGATCGCTTTGCATCCCTAGTGGGGAAAAACACGTTGGAAAAAGGAAATAAATTGGTAATTAAAAAGAAAGAATTCCTTATGGTTGTCATCGGCTTGAAAGCTAACATTTCCTGTTTGTCAACATTCATTTGACTTCAAAAGAGCTTCTCATCTACCCAAATGTTCATTCATTCATTCAAAACAATTGCAGAGCTTGCATATGCTCCTCATTTAATTCTCATAGCAGTCATTCTTTACAGATATTATTGTTAGTCCAAATTTTTAGTCAAAGAAATTGAGATGCTGAGCTATTATTAAAGTGTTGATATGATAAATTCAACCAGAAATGAAACTGGGATTTGAATCCAGTGTTTTTTTTCAATATCCTTTCCACCTCAACACTTGTCTTAATGTGCTCAAATGGTATGTGAATTAATATTTTTTGAATTAAAAAATGTAACGTTTTTAGCAATTGCTTAATGGCCTCTGAAAACTGGAGGCAAAGTAATTGGGCACAATAGCAGGGTGAGAGTGGGCATTCTTTCTTTCTGTTTGTACCATTAAGCCATATTCTATTGGATTATATACACAGGATGGGGCAAAAGTAGGTTTATAGTTATGAATATGCGAAACACAGAGCTTATTCTTGTATTATTATTTATTACTTATTGTATTATTCTTCAAACAAACAACTATAAACCCACTTTTGCTCCACCCTGTGTTATGTTTCATTTTGCCAGGTAGAAGGTCATTTTTTTTGGTGTTTATTTATTTCACAATTAACACCTCAACCAGGGTTTCTCATCAGCAACCTAAATCGGAATCAACTGGCAAGTTTTAAGCCATGCAGATTTATGGGTCCTATTCCTGCCCATTGAATCAGAATGTCTTGGTTTGGTCCAGGGAGGCTGCGTTTTTCAAGTGGATGGCCTATGCCTGGATGTGGGCGAGGAAACAGAGCAGGAAGTGCTTCCTCAGCAGAGCTCTGTCCGGAGTAACAGGTAATGTTCTGCTTAGGTTTCCTTTTCCATTTTTAAAAACTGATTTTAGAGAGAGAGGAAAGGAGAGGGAGAGAAATACTGATGTGAGAGAGAAACATCAATCAATTGCCTCCTGCTCACCTCCTCCTGGGGATCAAGTCTGTGACCTAGGCATGTGCCTTGACCAGGAATCGAACTGGCAACCTTTTGGTGAATAGGATGATGCTCAACCAATTGAGCCACACCGGCCAAGGCATGAAGCTAACTTTTTAACAAGCAGACCAGCTCATTCTGACACATGCTCAAGTATGAGAACCCCTATCCTAGATGCTGCTCTGCACAGTCCTACCCACAGGGGTAGGTGGCAGCACAGCTGACTCTCACAGAGTCTGATTCACCTTATAACTTCCGGTCCACCACTCCTGGGCTCACCACTGAGCCAGGCTATTCTACCCACCCTAATCACATGTCTGCATCATGTCAAAGCCCGCCTATGCTTTGGCTATCCATCGCATTGAAGCCCGCATTCCCCGATAACTCTTAGTTCACCAAGTCCCTACCTCGAGTGTCCATGGACACTGGGAGTTCTGGCACATTTGCTAGCATTGCTTCAGTCAAGGCTGTGGTCTCTGCCGCTTACCTTCAATAGCCAAGCCTGTGCTATGATCCTGATATGATACTTGAATTCTTTCCTGGTCAACACAGACCTTAAGTTCTACAGAAGAAATCGCTCATCATCAAGTAAATAAAATGTATTTTTTTCCCCTGGTTGATTTGAGTATTGAAATTAAAGATGTAAAAATATTTATTTCCTCAGTTAATGAGGAATTAGTGCCTTGCAGGAGTCATGATTAGGTATGCTGCACCTGGGAGCCAGTGCCAAAATGCCTCTGCTTATAGAATCCATCAGCTGCTGAAATGAGTGATTGCATGGAAGGGCACCTCATTGTCGGCTTCTTAATTTCATGTCCTAGTTGCATATTGATATCCCCTAATAAAAATTGTTTGGATTTCTCTCTGAAACATTTGGGGCGAGTCTCGAGGAGATCATTTGCATTAGCAAAACACTGAATCCTAAAGCTATTTCCAGTATTCTGGCAGGGCAAAGCATCTTTTATTCTATGAAATTTAAGCAATCACTTAAAATGAGCATTTCAGAACAACAAAAGTAATAATTTTTAAAAGTATGAGGGCTATAACATTGTATTAAAAGAGTGTCATTATTAACTAAAATATTTCTTTGCTTCCCCCCATACCTGGGTAGTCAACATTTCATGTGAGCAAATAGCATAGCAGAGGTTAGGTGTAACCTTCTAAAGTCTTTGTTACCAGTAATTTTCTAACTCCAAGTATTTTTGCTACCAATTTAACTTACCATTAGGGGAGCTTGGGTAGTTGAAAAAGTCCTCCACAATTCTCTGTGTTATTGTTGTCAGTTGTTTGCTTGAACATTATTTATCTCCTGACTAGAGGCCCAATGCATGAAGACTTGTGCAAGAATGGGCCTTCCTTCCCCTGGCTGCCAGCACCACCTTCACTCCGGCCCGGAGACACCTTTCTGCCTTTGCTCTGGCCTGGAGCCACCTTTCTGCCTTCCCACGCTGCCCAAAGGCCTGGAGTGGCCAGGGGCAGTACAGAATGCCTGCATCATCGCCATGGCCACTTGGTGCCTGTGTATGCAAATTAACCCGCCATCTTTGTTGGGTTAATTTGCACACTCACTCCTGATTTGCTGGTGGGCATTGCGAAGGTATAGTCAATTTGCATCTTTCTCTTTTATTAGTGTAGATGGGAACTACAGGACAAAAGGACCATACCTTGGATACTCAAAGTGTTAAGAATTGGCTCTAGACACATCTGTGAAAGATGGATAGGCAACTTTATGTCCATTTTTAGTCCCAACCGTTGATGGATGTGGACTAAATATGGTCTTTGGGGTCAAGGCTGAGTCTGAATCTTGGCTCCACCTTTTATAAGGGACCTAGGAGTTCTCCTTTCATTTGTAAATGGAGTGCTTTGGCTTGAATGACCCTGGTCACATTTTTTTCACCTGGCTAATCCCAGGCGAAATGGGTCCTTAGGCTTCATGAGTCAGCTCAGGTGTTAATTCCTCTTGGAAACCTCCTTTAAAGTCTCAGGCAGACAAGTGCCCAATTCCCCTGTTCCCCCCCACCACCCCCCGCATACACACTTCATATTACTTATCAAGAT
Source organism: Eptesicus fuscus (assembly GCF_027574615.1). Lineage (NCBI taxonomy): Eukaryota > Metazoa > Chordata > Mammalia > Chiroptera > Vespertilionidae > Eptesicus > Eptesicus fuscus. The sequence goes on from NC_072475.1 coordinate 12,270,361, forward strand.
TTACTTCAATTGCCTATGTGCATATCTGCACCGTTGAAGGCCGATAACTTCATGGTATAGTACATGCTACTCAGGAAAATGTGAGTAAATATTTGAGGAAAATTTGACCTATAAAATATGGAGAGCAATACTTGTTTAAAAAATAGTTCTAAAGACTGAATGATGATGAAATTTGTAGTTTCTGGCACATAGTAGGCATCCAACAAATTTAGTTTGCATTCTCTTCTTGTTCCTGGCAAAGGCAGTGACACTATGGCCTGTCCTTTCTTCCCTGCCTCCACCAAAAGTTTTATGAGCCAGTCCTGCATGGTCTTTTCTCAGCTTTACGTTATTTACATCAGTGTCTGTAGTAGGCTGGCTTCTTCCAGAAGAAGATGAGGTAGAGTTTGGAGCACAAAGGTTTACTGACAGAAATGCCCGTGAAAGAAAAGGCAGGAAGTAGGATTGAGCTGACCTGACAAATCCCTACAGCCAGATGAGGAGTCCCAGAGCAAGAATTTCCCAGTAGAGGAGTCCTGCCTTGGGTGGCAATGATGAGCTTTCTGTAGGCAACTGTAGGCTAGAACTAGACATATGGTTAAGTTAAAAATTTCAGGTATAAATATTTTATATAAATATTTTATTCAATGATATATTTTATCATCATGCCCTCCTGATCTCCAAATCATAGGTATACATACAATGTATTCATAAACTTGATGAATATGTAAAGCAAATCAGAATGCCTAATATCTTCACAATGCAAAATACAATTCATAGTAATATTTCCCCAAATCTGTAATTTTTATAAAATTCGTTGCAATTATGAGTAGAGAGCCATTTTGAGTAATTATTTCAGGGCTTGAGAAGTGTTCCCATTAGGAACTTACATAAAATAAAATGTTAATATTCTTTCAGAACATAATGCATTTTCAAAGTATGGAGGCACTTTCCATTATCCTTATTCACAGGGGACCTAGGTAATGACATGTAGATAATTTTACCTCATCAGATATAATAGAACCACAGTCGATAAGAAAGGCTCAAGAGGTACTTTAGTTCATTAGCATGAAAAATGACTGCATTTCTTAAACTTCTTGTGTCAATTCTAATTTGTATGACTCTAATGATATCACTTTTAACAATTTCCGTGGAAAGGCTTTTGAATTTTTTTAATTGAGATATTTCTCCTTTTACCTAAGGTAAGAACCAGAAACTACGTGATAGAAATTAGAAGCAATACAATCATTAGATAGATATTAGATGGCTGGCTTCAAGCTTTCTGTTTTCTTTGTTAAACACGAGCCCTGATCTTATGTTATCAATCACAAATATATAACATCAGCAAATTGGCTGGCAGATCCTTTGTGGTTGCAATTACAGTTTCCTGGTCAGCATTGAAGCGATAGGAATATACTGCTCATGTCTGCAAAACTCGGAGAGCCACCTCTGGTTGCAATTGAAATCAGATTTGGTTTCTATACAGATATTTTAACTGATATTTTCATGGAAAGTCCCTAGTGCTTGCTCCCTTTCTTTTTCTTTTAAACTCTTACTTTTGAAATAATTATCAATTCACAGGAAGTTGCAAAGAGAGTGTAGAGAGGACCCATGTACGCTTTAGCCAGTTTCCCCAATGGCTACATCTTATGTAAGTACAGCACAAGATCTAAACTAGGAATCTGACATCAGTACAGTACATGCATATGGTATGATACATATGTAGATTCATGCCAAAACCACTGCAATCAAGAGACAGGATTATTCCGTCACCACAAAGATCTCTTTCAGCTGACCAATTTATAGTACTTGTTCCCTCCTTCCCATCTCTGACCCCCAAGAACCACTAATTTGTTTTCCATCTTTATAAGTTTGTCATTTTGAGAATGTAATAATATAAGTGGAATCACATACTGTGTGACCACCTTCCTCTGACAGTTTCATGGAAAGTTCCTGCTCCCCTTTTTTAAACTTCTGACTGCCTTCTCCATTTCACCCAGGTGCTGCTATTTTTAGCTCTGACATTTTATAATATTAGTCAAAGAATCAAGTGCGAAAACATAAAGTGACCTAGTCACTTTGCTAATTGCTTGGAAATTTGGAGGGTTTTTTTTTTTTTGACAAAGAGCTCACTTTATTTTATTTTTATTTTTTTAAGAGCTCACTTTAAATGTATACATTACTACTGGATTTCATTTGTCTGAAGGGGTGGAATATATCTTGTTTTCAAGAGCATGCCTCACTATGACCATATCTTTAGCGCATACTACAGTGTTTGGCATGTAGCAGGTCTTTTTATTTTATTATTTTTATTTTTAAAATATATTTTATTGATTTTTATAGAGAGGAATGGAGAGGGATAGAAACATCGATGAGAGAGAAACATTGATCAGCTGCCTCCTGCACACCTCCTAACTGGGGATGTGCCCGCAACCAAGATACATGCCCCTGACCGGAATTGAACCCGAGACCCTTCAGTCTACAGGCTGATGCTCTATCCACTGAGCCAAACCAGTTAGGGCTGTAGCAGGTCTTTAATACATTTTGCAGGGAGGATGAATGAGTGAAGACCTTCCTTATTTCTGGTGGGGAAAGGTCGATGCCTTGTAAGGTTCTGTATTGCTGTGAGTGGACAACTTGTGGTAAATGAGCACCAGAAGGAAAATCAAGTCGATGAAAATGCTACTGACAACTACCACCTGTTTACTTTGTGATTGCTTCCTCCCCATGCTCAGGTGCAGGCAGTGTCTCCCCATCTAGGTAGAAGCATAGGCTCTCTCCTTTGTGGCTCGGGGCCCCCTCCCTGGTGAAGCACGGGGACCTGAATTGAGGGACGTTTCACTCATTTGTCATGGAGCATCGTTGAAAGCTTTTCATTGGTGAATGATACTACTAGGATAGTGCTCTGAAAGCTAATCAACTGGAGATAAACTTCTAGGAGGAAAGACTACAGGTGAGCAGGCAAGAGGCAACAAGAGCTAGGGGATAAAAATGGAAGTTGTTCGCAACACAAGTGAATTTTGTATTTGTATAATGCCCTTACTTTATAAAATGCTATTGCATTACTATATTAAATATTCATAATGACTAAGTGAATCAGACTAGATTTTAAAGTTGGGAAAACAAAGGATGGGGGCATGTGGCTTATTCAAGGGCATTTGCAGGCTGGGGCTAGAGTACAGGCAGATGAGTTTTATTTCTGTGATTAAAGCTTGGCCAGTGAGCTAACCAGTAAGGGTATTCTGTGTTGGCCACTGCAGGATTGGGACCAGGTGCCTTGGGCGGAGGCTAAAGCATATAGAATTAGAATGTTCTAGTGGGACAAGGTGCCTTGGGCAGAGGCTAAAGCATATAGAATTAGAATGTTCCTGAAACGAAGAATAGAGGCCTTTTATTCAGCGATATCTTTGACCCCCAAAGCATAGAGAATATTAAAGATATTCAAGTAAAATAATCAGATAGCATTTCTCAAGTTACCACAAGCTTGTTCCTATGCCTTATTATACACAAAGCCAGATGACCAGGCACGATCCTTAATACTATGCAAATTGGCAAATGGCTCTATGGAAATATGATAAGATATATTTTGAAAGCTTAGCTACACAGATTTGTCAATTGAAAATCTGCTCAGAGTATGTAACGCATAAAAACTCCTCATTTCAATTTGTGCCCTATCTCTGTTAATAACAGTGTCTACTAAGACCCTCTTACAAAAGGCTAAGATGTTAATTTAACAAAATGATTCCAATTGACCCATATGAGACATTTTTCTGTCTGTTACATGAATGCTGGCACCATAATAGATGTCTTAATTTAATGAACATATTATACTAATTGAAATAAAGACCTAGGGGTGTAGAAGTAGCAGATTAAGATTTGCTAGTCACCACCTTAACTATTATAGAATTAAGGGCAAGCCAGTCCTTCAAAAAGGAAAAATAGCAATTTATAAGAGACCAATGACAAACAAGTGGAATTGATCAGGAAATAATTTTATGCAGAAATGAAAAACTTCAAACAATTAAACACCACTGAAACAAAAAGAAAAAGTTCGATGAAAGTGTTTAAGTATATTAATATTAGCAAGACTAATGTAGACCTGAAAGCCTAAAAGACTGGATAAATATAACAAACAATCTATAATAATAAAAGGGTAATATGCTAATTAGACAAGACATCATTCCCGACGTCCTTCCGGATGAAGCTTGGGACAGAGGGAAGCCTGGGTCCCGGGTGCCAGAGGGAAGACAGTGCCGGTAGCCGAGGGAACAAAGGCCTTCTCCTGCACAAATTTCTAGTATAATAATAAATATAAATATGAAAATTCAAAAAACAAAAAGGAAAGCATGTGATGAATAGAACTGATCTGGTTTAGGTCAGAGAAGGACTCCCAGAAGGAACAATATTTAGGCAGGAACCTGAAGGGTGAGGAGGGTGAACTATGTAAGGCGAGTGGAGAATGTTGAGAACATTATAGGCACAGAGAACTGGATCTGTGGCAAGAAGGAGCTTGGTGTTCTTAGGGACCTGAAAGAAATCCACTTTATTGAAACCTAGGTAATGAAGAAGCAGAATGTGTATGTGAACTTGAGCATTAAGAGGAAGGGACCAAAAAATGTGGAACCTCCAGAAAGACAGCCTAGGAGGACACCCAGAAATGCAGCAATGTACAAACCAAAGGGTAATAAACATGGATGTGGCATTGCCACACTTGTTTTGAAAAGACTGTGCTGTAAGATGAAGAATAGATGGGAAAAGGGGCAAGAATGGATGTCCTCAGAGAAGTTAGAAGACTCTTCGGAGTCTAGGGAAGGTGATGGATCAGGGAGGTACTGGAGGAACTACAAAGAAATGGACAGGTATGAAAATCAACTTGATAACTGGATGCTATGGGATGTGGGAGAGGGAAATATAATTTTGATATTTAATGCTCTGGCTTATGCAAAACTAGGTAGACAATGGTAAGGAATATTGAGACAGGGAACAAAGGAAAAGAGTAGATTTCAGGACAGCTGGGAGATTTGGGAGAAAGTGAGATTTGAGTTCAGTTTTGAATGTGTTGAATTTGAAGTAGTTTTGACAAGGCTACCACCTTGTCTAATACCAGAAGGTGTCATTCACATAGAATTCAATACAAATGTTGCCCCCAGGAATGGTCATTGCAGTGCTGCTGTTTCAAGCATGCAGGTGGAAATGGTGAGTAGACATATGGGTCTGGTTTTTCAAGGAAGGATCAGGGCTGAAAATACTTTATTTTATTGAATCTAAGATGTCACTAATTAAAAACGCAGCATTATTTTATATGCCACCAAGAAGGAGGAAATTATAGCCACCAACTACTATGACATGCCATCAACTGCATTCAAAGATGTTAAAATGGGAAAAAGTGAGTATCTTGTAATTGATAACAAAAAGTAAGCATCTTGTAATTGACACAGGCCTATGATGAGTGGTTTTAATTGTATGCATGGATGAAATGCCTAGGGAGAGAGTGTTGAGGGAGAGGAAAAGATAGCCTACTAAGCAGTATGAAGGAAATACATTTATGGCCAGGATGGGGGAGGATGATTCAAGAGAGTCTAAGTAGAAAGATTACTGGGAAGATACAGAAGTCAGAAAAGAAGACCAACAGGAAGAGAAAGAGACATTCAGAAGGAGATAAACTGTGTTAACTGCTACCAAAATACCCATGGAATTGATCAAAATGGAAACATTGATGACCTGGGAGAGTGCTATTTGGTTGAGTAGTAGGAATAGAATTCATATTGGAGTGGGTGGAGAGTGAGAGGGAGGTTGGAAAATAAAATCAGTGGGTGAAGAGAACTTTTTCAAGAAGTTTGGCTGTGAAGGCTAGCAAGGAGAGAGACATTGGAGTCATTGGGGAAAGAGAGCTTGAATGAAACTTTCTTTGTAAGATGAAAGAGATGTGGGCATGTTTCAAAGTCAATGGGAAAGGTTGAATATGACAGAGGGGAAAAATATAGCTAATAGTATAAATGAATGAGAAGATGGGGAAAGGCAGAATCTAGCATAGGTGGATGGATTCGTCTTTGATACCTGTCGCTAGCATAGACACAAAGGAGGAAAGTAGAGAAGATCCACCAGAACTGTGTTTTGCTAAATGGGTACAAGAAAAGATGAAGAGAGAAATAATTTTATGGTTCAGGGAAGAATGTTACTAAAATTATGGTTCATGGAGTCTAAGTTGAAGATCACAGTGATAAAAAGGCAGGTCAGATGGACTGAGAGATGTTAGAGGTGTTGGTAGTCAAGACTCGTATTCTATCAATTTATCTTTCTTCTTGTACATTCAGCCTGCTTCAGGCAAATGGGTTTTCTCACTGGCTTTGAAACATACATCTGTCCAGCCTTAAAATGATCTCATAAATGTAGTGTAGCTGTGACTCTAGAACCATGGTCGGCAAACTGCGGCTCGCAAGCCACATGCGGCTCTTTGGCCTCTTGAGTGTGGCTCTTCCACAAAATACCATGGCCTGGGCGAGTCTATTTTGAAGAAGTGGCGTTAGAAGAAGTTTAAGTTTAAAAAATTTGGCTCTCAAAAGAAATTTCAATCGTTGCACTGTTGATATTTGGCTCTGTTGACTAATGAGTTTGCCGACCACTGCTCTAGAATAATACATCATTGTAAAAAGCTGATTTCATAGGAAGAGCAGCTCTGAGTGGAAAGAGTATGTCCGTCGTTCTAGGTGCGTTGCGTGAAAGAAAAAGACAGTCTTAGAGGAAGGAGAAAGTCTCCAGAGATGAGAGGGTTTGGGAGAAACAAATCCCTCGATGTAACTGTTGATGCCACAAAGATCACGTAACGTGGCAGGACTGGGAAGGCTGCGAACAGGAACTTGGCGGTGAGGGACAGTGGGCAGAGCTAAACAGCAGGAGCCGCAGAGGGGTGAGTTTCATTTTTATTTTAAGAAAATCATTTCGGTTTCAGAGTTTACCAATGTAGAGGACATGGTGTGTGTGAAATAAATGACCTAGGAAGGAAAAGACAGGGGAGGAAAGACTGAGAGAAAAATGTAGGGGAATCCAGACCTGACAAATTTTACTCAGAAAGGGACATTATCTCTTCCCTTCTCGCCTCATTTAACACCGGAGCTTCTCCTGCAGCCAAAGGATGGAACCAGTCCCCTGAAGATTTGTCTTGTCACTTGGAAACAGTCAGGTTAAGAATGCTGGGTTGTTACCTGTGCTCCAAGGGGCCTTTGGAGTCATGCTCCCTTCAGCACTGAGCCCTGGTTGAGCGGCCTGCTCCTTATGTGAGCCTTGAGGACCCCTCTGCTCGCCTCTGCTAAGGCTTCTTGTGAACTCGGAGGAAAGCAGCACTGTTTTTGAACCCTCCTGAGTCCTGCTCAGCCTTCCAGCTGCACTGAGGGGAAGAAGAAACAAGTGGAGGAAGTGAATTTTGCCTCTTATTTGTTCTTCCCAGCCTTCTATCCCAGACACATTGTGAGCCCTTGAGAGCTGTAATTGACCTCTGATACAGAGTTAGTGTTTTGTGCTGTTGAAGGATGGAAAAAAATGGCAGAGACCTGAATGGATGGGGACCACCTTGAACTTCCCTGAGGAGGTAGAGGGTCACCAAAAAAAAAAAAAAAAAAAAAAAAGAATTTTTCAGTCAATCATATTTATGGTTATTAACGGGAGAAACAGATTTTACAAGAACCCTTACTGTTTATTCCTTAAAATAAGATATAAAGTTTGGCTTAGATTTAAGTTGGATGAATTATTTAGTCAATTCTAGCTTCAGCAGCAGCCCCCACATATCACTGGGGCACATTGAAATGGATGGGCCGCATTTAATGGGAAAGTCATAGGTCTCTCCCTGAGATAACGTTTGTAGTTCATTTTGGCCACATTTCCTATTAAGATGAAAACAATTTAATGTTTATGCCACCACAGCAGAAATTCAAGTGCGACTGTCATCTCATAATGCTAGGCTATTTCATGCTTTATCGTTTTGTCCCATTTCAAGTTTTATTTTTGTTCTTTTCACTGTCAGGTCTTTGGAGTCTGGGTATGCATATGTGTGGGGATGGTGGAGAGGGGGATTGGAATGTGCAGTCATGTGCCCACCCCACCCACACTTCTGTAATGCAGATGGAACAGGACTGCAGGCGTGTGGTCACTACAGGAGGTCCATTTTTTTTTTTGTGTGTGTGCCCATGGACCACATACGTCCAGTATTGCTTTACAAGTGAAAGAGCATGGGCTCTGCAATGAGATACTTCTCTTGCAACTTACTAGCTTTCTGACAGTGACATGATGATTTAACTTTTCCTCTCCATAAAGTGGAAACAATTCTGCCTTCATGCGAGGTTTTTGAAAAGTATTACATGAGATTAAGTGCCTTAGATAGTTGCCCAGCATCCAACACGTATTAGATGCACAATAGATGTTCTTTCTTTTTTCCAGATTGGAATAATACATTTAAAAAGCTACGACGGATTACTTTTCACTTTTATGATACACTGGAAAGAGAATACCTATAAATCTTTATCGATATTATAATAGAGAGAGGACCGGCTTAGCATTAATCCAATCATTCTATTCCCTTTTTTTTTTTCTTGAAATCTGACATGATTTGTATCAGCAGGGATTTAATTTTTTTTTTAGCATACTTTATTATGATCTAACCATGGGGGATCTTTGGTGCTGCTAACATTTATTCAGAAAATAAAGCTAAGTATTTCTTTAGTAACATCAGAAAGGAAGCATTTGGGGAAATAGTTTTATTTTTAAATATATTATTTTTTTTTGCAAGAAAAAAGGGGCATGTATATGGGCATGTGCTTGTGTACACTCCATAACATTTAAACAGACCTCAGGGATGAATATGTTTCCACAAGTTCTTTCAGAAATGGCACACACATTTAGTTATTTTAGAAAGTTTTTTTTATATGTTTGTTTTTTTTTTTTGGGGGGGGGACGTCGTGCTGGTTTTCTCTCCCATAATAAAAGCTAAAATAATTCATTTGGAATTTTATTAAAGTATCTTTATCTTGTACTATCTTAATACAAATATCTTAAAACATTTTGTCATTAAGAAATATGGGCTTGCAGAGGTATAAAAGTGGTCAGTTGATTACATGCTTAGATTTTAACTATTTATACATCACATTATCTTGAATTTTAATTCTTTTGAGGGAATGGAAAAGATCAGAAGTTATTATTGTGTTTCAAGGCAAGGTTGGCTGCTTTTTAGCGAGCGCACTAAATTCAAGGTGAATGGCATGTACTTTGAAAATGCATCTAAAAGCAGGCTGACTTTGAATTCCTGTTTTGTTTTTTTTCCATCCCATACAATATTTGGAAATTAATCTGTTTCCCTTCTCCATCACAATGTCTGATCCCAATTTATTTCAAAATATTTTAGAGTGCTACTGAGGCAGTTAAGATGTTATTAGGTAGCTAGAGCTTAGGAGGAAGGAATGACAAATTCTCTAAATACTAGTACACAGGCACGTAGAAGATTGCTAGGGACAGTTAACATTCCATATTACTGACCCCATTTTCTTGTATAATCCTTTCAGCACCACTGTGAGAATCAGAATTATGATCATCAGTGCATTGATAAAACAAGGAAGCAAATACTTTGTGGCCAAGGAGGCCACAAACTTTTCTACAGTCCTAGCTGTGCATCCTCCACTGCTAAAGAAGTCACCTACCATCCATCTTAAGCAAATCTGGACAGTACATTGTCAACATAAGAAATGTCCAAACCTGTAAGGATTTTTATGTGTTTATTTGAACCAAACTGATGACAATTGCCGGAAAGCATAATCTCAATGGATTGAGAAAATGCTCCTGAGAATGGCAGTTTTGCACCTTATTTTATACGTCACAACCAAAGGAGGAGGTGTGAGGCGGGTTGCATGAAATTCATTGGTGATAGATGAAGGAGGCAGAAGAAAGCAAAGCAGGGGACTCTGTGGGATTGGATAAAGAGTAAACTGAATAGAAAAAATACTTCTTTCACATTGGTGGGTACAGCATGGTTAACAATGAACATTTACAGCACATAGAGATGGTATGTGGGTGAACAAGATAACAACTGGGGGTTTTGTGGTCTTGTGCTCTGGTGGGAGATTGTGCCCTGAGGGGTCTGGAAAAAGGGGTTACTCAGACATTCCAAAGGTAGACGATAGACAGGCTTAGTTAAGGTAAAGGTTGACCTTTGTCAAGGAAGATACCAGTCTAGGACATGACTACCCACTATGACTCGCTTTTAGTGAAGGAGTTTTAATTTCAGACCATCCTATGTGGTTACCTTCCGTCTCTGAGTTTGTAAAACTACCATGCAGGCGGAGCTTGTCAGATTTAATATATGGTCCCTTTCTCGTCCACAATGTGAAATCTTGCCCCAGGTCAGAACGTTGCATAAAACACGTCCCAGGTTCTAGGAAGTAGGAGCATGAAGCTACGTTTCAAGAAAATATTAGTTAAGGTAAAATTATTGTTTCTTTTCCTATTCTTGGTTATCTTTTATTCCCGGGTGTACGTAAACAGGTCTCAGACTATGGATTGGTTTACTCTAGGCCTGACCAATATAGTCATCATCTGTAGCTAGCCCTGTAAAGCAATTATATTCTAAGTTCTTGCAACTTAACATGAGGTCTGTGGACCAAGAGCATGGGCAGCCCCCGGGAACTTGTTACAAAGTCTTGCCCCAGACCCAGACCTATTCAATCAGAAATTGCATTTTTAAAAAGATCCCCAAGGAATTGGAATGCACTGTCCTTAGCCAGTATCTCAAAGCGACGGTGGACATACCCAAGGCGGTGCTTTAAATTTTATTTAAAGTATGTAAGAGAGGAAGTGAGTTTATGAGCATATCCTCCGTGGGCTGACTCTGGCGCCCCCACGTGGTTCGGTAGGAGCTAAGCCAGACATTCAAGGGACCTGGGAGAACTCCACAGCTCAGAGGCTTCCACGGAATTGCTTTCACTTTGTCATTTGCTCTCAGCGGATGCCAGCAAAGTGTTTTCTGTGCCTCTTTAAGTGGAAAAGCTTTAAGAGACTCTCCCAAGCAAACTGTAGGCCAAAGGCCACGCTAAAGGGCAGGCAGAGTGAACAATAACATGTCAGTGGCTGTTAGTGTCACTTAGTCCAAGTAGAAACTTTGTAAGCCCAATTATGACATTAAGAAAGCGATAAAAAACAAGCAACCCCCCCATGAACCCGCCCCAAGTACATCTTTGCATACTGGAGCTTTAAAAAGCACCTTTTGCAATTTTGACTTACATTGCAACTACTATTTAGATAAACTTAACTTAGAATATCTTTAAATAGCTGAATCTCAAAGGGTTAAAGCAAGCAAAATCAATCACCTTGCTCTCACTAAAATAGTGTTGAATCAGTATGTTATTTTCTTATATAACACATTATTAAATATTTTAAACAGTTTTTAGTACCGAAAATAGTTTTCTATACCATTAAAAAGAAAATTTATTTAAAATATTTTTTCATTTTTCTGTTCTCTACATTTATAGAATTTAAGATTCATAATTACACAATATATTAATTCAACAACAAAGTATGTAAATTTTTAATTATATATATATTCACACACACATAATACAAACATGTAAGGTTAAAAACTTTTTACTGATAGAGGTAAAGTGCAAAAGAAAAGTAAATTTCTGCTTTGACACCTGGAATAAAATATAATATGTAATTTCTCTTCAAAGAAGCTACAAAATAGTAAAATAAACAAGACAGTTTGCAAGATACTTGTTTTTTTTATTAGTAACCCTGAGAAAAAAAATATAAAGACATTTTATTATGAGGCAAATTATTGTAAAAAATTTTTAGTTAAGTAAAAAAATAATTTAAATATTGAATAAACCATACAATTTGTTCTTAGAATTTAAAAAAAAACTGATATAAGAAAAAAATGGTATTTTAAAAATGCCTTCATGAAAGGTATATAGCCCTACAATAGCTCAAAGTTCTTTCTTTCTTCCTTTCTTTCTCTTCCTTCCTTCCTTCCTTCCTTCCTTCCTTCCTTCCTTCCTTCCTTTTTCTTTCTTCCTTCCTTCCTTTCTTTCTTTCTTTTTCTTTCTTTCTTTCTTTCTTTCTTTCTTTCTTTCTTTCTTTCTTTCTTTCTTTCTTTCTTTCTTCCTTCCTTCCTTCCTTCCTTCCTTCCTTTCTTTCTTTCTTTCTTTCTTTCTTTCTTTCTTTCTTTCTTTCTTTCTTTCTTCCCTTCTTTCTTTCTTTTTTTTCTTTCTTTCTTTCTCTCTCTCTCTCTCTCTCTCTCTCTCTCTCTCTCTCTTTCTTTCTTCTTATTGTTTAAAGCAGGGGTCCTCAAACTTTTTAAACAAGGGGCCAGTTCACTGTCCCTCAGACCATTGGAGGGCTGGACTATAGTTTAAAAAAAAACTATGAACAAATTCCTATGCACACTGCACATATCTTATTTTGAAGTAAAAAAACAAAACGGCAAAAACACTCGCATGTGGCCCGCAGTTTGAGGGCGCCTGGTTTAAAGTATTACAAATAGTAGTATACATGTCTCCTTTTTCCCCCCCATTGACCTTCCCCCGGCCTCCCCTATCCCCTGGCACATGCCCTCCTCCTGCCCCCTCACCAGTGTCTTGTGTCCATTGGTTCAAAATACTTTATTTTATCTCATTTTAAGTGTGTTTATCACAGAAATCTAAAGAGTAACTGTTAGGTAGAAATCTGGACAGTACCTCTTTAAAGAGGAAAAACTGGAACATGAGGCGATTACCACTTAATCTCATATTTTTAATAAAGGGATTTGTATTAAGGTCTGAAAAGAATTCACTTTATCATCTTTATCTTCCATTAAATCTCTGAGTTATTTTAATTCTCATTGATACTATATTTGGGTAATAGTACCTGGAGATCACAAAATTAGTATCCTGAAATTTGTTACCACTGTGTTCTCCAACTAATGGCTTATTTTCATGAGACAGTAAATGATTAGTTATAGCTAACTAGAGGCCCAGTGCACGAAATTCGTGCACAGGTAGGTCCCTAGTTGCCTGTGGCTGGACCTTTTTTCATTCCGTGCCGCCCCCTGGTGGTCAGCGCATGTCATAGTGAATGATCGAACTCTCAGTTGGTCGAATTCCTGAGGGGACACTTTGCATATTAGGCTTTTATATACCGTATTTTCCGGCATATAAGACAACTTTTTAACCCAGGAAAATCTTATACGCTCAGTCGTCTTATACACCGGAAAATACTGTATATAGATTCGTCAATCATAATTAATTTAGATTCCTTTTTTAAAAAAAAATATTTTATTGATTTTTTACAGAGAGGAAGGGAGAGGGATAGAGAGCTAGAAACATCGATGAGAGAGAAACATTGACCAGCTGCCTCCTGCACACCCCCTACCGGGGATGTGCCCACAACCAAGGTTCATGCCCTTGACTGGAATTGAACCTGGGACCCTTGAGTCCACAGGCTGACACTCTATCCACTGAGCCAAACCGGTTTCAGCTAGATTCCCTGTGATGTGTTAAAATATTTTCCCAACAGTTAAATTTGTTAGAATGGTATCACCAACATGAGATTTTAGGTGTGCAATGAATATTGTATACATTCTCTTATTTCTGTAATTGTTGGGCAACAGACTTGCTTCACCCCTGTCTCCTGGCTCTCGGGAACAGTGCAGTTTTCAGCTTTCCCGGAAGTCAGTAGGATCCTTTGATTGAGTTTTTAATGGAATAACAGTGGAAAGACAGTGCTTGCAGGCTGGGGCTTTTAGCCAAGCAGAGGGCCTCCTCCTTACGTTTTTCTCTCTTCTGGCCATGACGGAGCAGCCTATCGGATGTGGGCAATGATGCCAGGGAGCTGGATTCAAGGAGCCAGAGCTTGGCATCCCCACCTGCAGAAGCGCTGCCTGTCAGCCAGGAATGCCTGCCTGGACTTCCATGGGAGCAAGAGGTATAGACCGTATTTGGGTTTATTTGTTGTAGAAGTTTATCCTCTATTAACAATAGGTTTTGGCCTGGACAGCATGGCTCAGTGGTGAGCTTTGACCTATGAACCAGGAGGTCATGGTTGGATTCCCAGTCAGGGTACATGCCCTGGTTGTGGGCTCCGTCCCCAGTAGGGGGCGTGCAGAAAGCAGCCAATCAATGATTGTCTCTCGTCATTGATGTTTCTATCTCTCTCTCTCTCTCTCTCCCTTCCTCTCTGAAGTCAATAAAAATATATTTCAAAACAAATGAAAAAACATTGAGTTTTAGGACAGTATGCTTAATATGATATGCTTACTGCAGTGTTTTAGTTTGAGTTATTTTAAGTGAGTTTTTTTTTTTTCAAATTTCATGACCCAGTATGGGTTTCTATTGATCTTGCTTGGTGACTCCCTCGCCCCTCCCCCAACGCCCCCTTGTCTCCGGGCCATGATTTCTGGTTCAGACACTGGTGGGCAAACCAACATTTAAATCTTACTTCTCATCACATTTGCTAGGAAAGCCTCTTGCAGCTTTTCTGGCTGCCTGCTTAAGGCTTTCTGCTAGGTTTGCTCAATGTACTGATTTGCACAGTGGGGTAAGCTCGATACATATTTTACATCTGAAAGCCTATATGCCGCTGACCACAGCAAACATTGTGAGGAAGCACTAGGATGGGCCAAATCTGCCCATCTCCCACACCCCTGCTGTAAAGGCTCCTGCCTAAAACTCAAAAACTGGCAGAATCAGACTGTGTACCACACGTAATACATGTGTCTTCCTGTGTACCACGCGTAATACATGTGTTGCTTCTGCCTGAAGAATCATAAGCTGAACGCGAGCCATTGGAGGACGTCGTCATACACACTCGACCGCATTCATAACTCTTTTGAACTCCTCTTTGTGAGTCCCTGGTTATTACTAAGCCTTGAGAGCCACCGTGACAGTTTGGAAACTAGGAGAGTGGATTGTGCCAGCGCTGCTGACTTCCTCAGCTCCTGGGGATACAATTCAGAGCCCATTTCCAAGGTTCACAGACTTTTCCCTTCATGAATCATCAAAGTATTAGGCTCGGAAATCCGCAAGAGATGATCTAATACTAATTGCTGCATTTACATACACCACAGTCTATGGAGCAAAGTAAATTATTCAAAATCCCTGGGTGAGCCATTTCCCTCCTTGAAATCATCCTTACACAAATTACTGGAGGATGTAGGAGACGGAGTCGCAGGAAAATAATGAGACTGGGAGAGAGGAAAAAATTAGCCTGGAATCAAAGATTTGAAACAAGAGGAAGTTGCGAGAAGTCACTTCCCTGCAGTCGGAATAAATCTGACGCTGAGACTTCTTACGCGCTGTTGCATTTAACTCTTACAGCAAAGTTTGGATAGCAGAGTGATTTGAAGTTTAGAGGAATTTTGTAGCTTACTTTGAGAGAAGGAAGTAGGGATACCTGGGGCTGAAATTCAGGTTTTCTTTATTCTGCTCCTGTGGCATTTCCTCCTTGGGATGCATGACTGATATTATTTCTTCCTCAAACTACTATTTCAGTTCTTAATTAAGCAGGGCACAGTAGGGCAATTTCTGTCCGGGTACTTACTATTTTTAAAATTATATATTTTTGTTGATTTCAGAGGAAAGGAGAGGGAGAGAGAGAGAAACATCAATGATGAGAGAGAATCATTGATTGGCTGCCTCCTGCAAGCCCCCCACTGGGGATTGAGCTCACAACTCAAGAATGTGGCCCGACTGGGAATCCAACCGTGACCTCCTGATTCAGAGGTCGTCAGTCAACCACTGAGCTGCACCGGCTGGGCTCCAGGGTATGTATTTAGTTGGGAATTTTAGAGATTTTGCAAAACCAACTATCTTGGGAGAAATGATTAGGTGGTTGGGAGGTCTCTGATTCCCAATGGGTAGGACAGAGAAACATAGTCTGGTAAAGTAGCTTTCTTTGTCATTAAAGACCAAGTATGAATGTGCCACCTAATGAGTCTGCTTTAGAGAAAGTTATTTGATAAACCATTTGTAAAAGGATTCTCTTGATACTGAGGGATGTGGTTTTTGATCCAGAAAAAACCCAAAAGCAGCATCATACTTAACACAAGCAAACACATACCTTAATTTTGATGACTAAAATTTTTGCATAGAGAAGCCCCAAAAAAACCACTTTATTTATCTTCCCCCTGCAATTTATAAATTATATTAAGCCTTTTATTTTTATTCTTGTCTTTTAAAGATGGACTTTAGCTGTGTTTATTCCTATTTGATATTGTTATTTAAAGGTAGCCTCACTAAAAAAAAAAAAAAAAAAAAAGTGGATTATTTTCCAGGATTTGCCACCCATGAAGAGCATGTTCCGATGTGTGTATTGCTGAGGGTCTTGGGAGTTGTAAAGTCTTGATGACATTCCCAGATTTTCCAGCTAGGACACTGGTCATCTATCCAAAACCCAAAGCCCAAGCCAATTTTAAATCATTTCCTATGTCTCTCAGTCCACAAAATGCTTTACCCATTGGGTCACCCGACTGATGGAAAACAGTGCCGATTGGGTCTGACCTACTCAAGAGTTTCTTAACACCTGTAACAGGGCAGCAAAAGGAGTTTGTAACAATTAGGATGCTGACAGGCACAATTAAAAAAGACTCATTTCAAAGTGGCTCAAAGGTTGAGAGGGTTTATTGGCTTATATGACTGGCCGTCTAGCCCGTTAGCAATCAATTGGCTCTGACTTCCTTTTCTCATCATTTCTTGGCTCTGTTTATCGATTGCTCTCATTACTGAAAAGGGTTTTGCAGTTTAGGGACATTGCAAGACAGTATTCAGAGGGAGGTACTGAGCATTCTGTTCCATTATTCCAAGCAAGAGTCCTCCAACCCACTCTGGACCTGATATATGTTAGGAATATTAACTGCGGCTGGGGAAAATGGACCGAACTGTTTAGCTTAAACTAAAAAGGATCCATTCTGGAGCTGGGCTGGGAGTGGTGGTGGTCATTTTTTTTTTTTTTAAACTACAGGTGTTGAATGGGAATAAAGGAATGAATGTTGAATGGACAGCCAACATTGAGCATGAGAACCATGGGAGATTTATTGAGAATTATAAACCAACACTGTGGAATAAAATATATTTGTTGTAGTAGACTGCACACTTGAACATTGTGTAAGGCAAGGGTTACAAATAATTACAGGGTTTATGATAATGTGGGGTGAGTCGACCAACCTTTGCTTCCCCACGTATTCTTTTCTGAAGATTTTGCCTACACATTTCTAGAAAAGCATTTTTCTCTTATCTCCAGTGACCATAGCGCCTCCATAACCTGATATTAATATATTGTTTAATTTTTTGCTACTTTTACAATGACATATTCTATTTTTAAAATTTTTTCTTTATTGATTAAGGTGTTACATATGTGTCCTTATTCCCCCATTACCGCCCTCCCCATCCCCCCCTACTCATGTCCTCACCCTCCTGGTGTCTGTGTCCATTGGTTAGGCCTATATGCATGCATACAAGTCCTTTGGTTGATCTCTCCCCCTTGCCCCCACTCTCCCCTACCTTCCCTCTGAGGTTTGAAGGTCCGATCGATGCTTCTCTGTGTCTGGATCTGTTTTTGTTCATCAGTTTATGTTGCTCATTATATTCCATAAATGAGTGAGATCATGTGATATTTATCTTTCTCTGACTGGCTTATTTCGCTTAGCATAATGCTCTCCAGTTCCATCCATGCTGTTGCAAATGGTAAGAACTCCTTTTTTTTTAACAACAGTGTAGTATTCCACTGGGTAGATGTACCACTGTTTTCTAATCCACTCATCTGCTGATGGGCACTTAGGCTGTTTCCAGATCTTAGCTATGGTAAATTGTGCTGCTATGAATATAGGGGTGCATATGTCCTTTCTAATTGGTGTTTCCAGTTTCTTGGGATATATTCTTAGAAGTGAGAACATTGGGTCAAATGGGAGTTCCATTTTTAGTTTTTTGAGGAAACTCCATACTGTTCTCCACAGTGGCTGCACCAGTCTGTATTCCCACCAGCAGTGCACGAGGGTTCCTTTTTCTCCGCATCCTCGCCAGCACTTGTCATTTGTTGATTTGTTGATGATAGCCATTCTGACAGGTGTGAGATGGTACCACATTGTCGTTTTGATTTGCATCTCTCAGATGATTAGTGACTTTGAGCATGTTTTCATATGTCTCTTGGCCTTCCTTATGTCTTCTTTTGAAAAGTATCTAGTTAGGTCTGTTGCCCATTTTTTTTGATTGGGTTATTTATCTTCCTTTTGTTAAGTTGTATGAATTCCCTGTAAATGTTGGAGATTAAACCCTTATTGGTGATAACATTGGCAAATATGTTTTCCCATGCAGTGGGCTTTCTTGTTGTTTTGTTGATGGTTTCTTTTGCTGTGAAAAAGCTTTTTATTTTGGTGTTTATTTTCTCTTTAGTGTCCATTGCCCTAGGAGCTGTATCGGTGAAGAAATTGCTTGGCATATGTCTGAGATTTTGCTGACTGTGGATTCCTCTAGTATTTTTATTGTTTCCCATCTTATGTTTAAGTGCTTTATCCATTTTGAGTTTATTTTTGTGTATGGTGTAAGTTGGTGGTCTAGTTTCATTTTTTTTTTTTGCATGTATCTGTCCAATTTTCCCCAACACCATTTATTGAAGAGATTGTCTTGACTCCATTATATGTGCTTGCCTCCTTTGTCAAATATTAATTGAGCAGAGTGGTTTGGGTCGATTTCTGGGTTCTCTATTCTATTCAGATATTCTATTTTGATACTATTACAATAAAACTAAATAAAAATCTACTAGAACCTATTTTTTAAACTAATTATATAGACTGAAGAAAGCTTTCCTGTTTAATATGATAGAATAAGTATTCTTTTCTTTTAACCTTTCTTTTCTTCCTTTCGTGTTTTTTCCTTTCTCTTTCTCCCTTTATTCTGTCCCTTCTCTCTATATTTCCACACTTTTTTGTCAATGGTGAATCATACATAGTTAGATAGTTATATGCTGCTGCTGTTACATGACTACATTAATGATTATTCAGCCAATAATTCTAATAATTACAAATGTTTGCTTACCAAAAATCCTTATAATTTATTTCAGAGTTTGCTATAATAGCTCATAAAAATATAATGCACATGGGTGATGTTTTCCAAGTTCTCGAATATGAGAATGTCTTTGTTGCCTCCAAACATGAGTGATTGCTTGGCACGACATAGATTTGAGTACAAATCGATAGTCATCTTAACTTTATAGAAGTTGAACAGCTTGCTTTTGAAATATAGAATTGTAAAAGAGAATTATGGAATTGAAATGGCTTTCTTTTTTTTCTGTGTTGCCTGGTTTTCTGCCAGGATGGTGTTTGCTTGTTTCTATTTTTTTATTTTATTCTTGTAATTGTCAAGACCTGTTTTCATCTGTTATTTTTCACTAAATTTGCCTGTGTCCAGGGAGCCTTTTTTGATTTAAAGTCTCAGCTTTCTTTGGCTTTAGTAAACTTACCTTCATTTTTATTTTCTTTGTTTCTTTTTCTATCTTCTGCAGAGAGCTTTTCTCCCTCAAATGCTTTTGGAGTTCTTATTATGAACATAGGGGAATGCCTTCAATCTCCCACCTTCCTATTATCTTTTCACTGACCATATTGATCCCTTTGCTACTTTCTTCTGTGTTCTGGAGAGGCTAGGCTGTATGTCTACACTCTGTAGCAACCAATTTGCTGTTCACTGCCTCCAGTGAGTAATATTTGCAAACTTAATTTCCATCTGGAAGCCCAACTTCTCCTTAACTGTTCTATTTTATAGAGGTCGCACCCTTTCAGATTTCCTGGACATTAAAATGAAGAGGCTTTCAAAGTTTCCTTCTGTTTCTATCAGGAAGGCTGTGTCACAGATGAAAATCAGCTCTGATACTTCAGATAGACCTGCATGCTGATGAACAAATTCAAACATGTTTTTTTTTTAAAAAAATATATTTTATTGATTTTTTTTACAGAGAGGAAGGGAGAGGGAGAGAAAGTTAGAAACATTGATGAGAGAGAAATATCAATCAGCTGCCTCCTGCACACCCCCTACCGGGGATGTGCCCGCAACCAAGTTACATGCCCTTGACCGGAATCAAACCTGGGACCCTTGATTCCGCAGGCCAACGCTCTATCCACTGAGCCAAACTGGTTAGGGCAAATTCAAACATGTTTTATTTTTCTGCCTGTTTATCCTTACAGAAGATACAGGTTTTTCCAGTATTGGGAAGTAAAAGAGTTTTAGCTAAGATGCTATGGAACCCCATTGAAAACTTGGGATTGACAGACGAAGTAGAAATTTATGTTCAGTTTAATTTTTTTCTGTATCAGGATTGAAGTTGTCCATGAGGGGAAGAAGGATGCCCCCACCAGAGGCACTTGCAAAGTATAGGGTTTCATTTCTGTGAGGGTTTCAAGTATTGGCAGGGGTTGTCCATGATGAACTCTAACATCAAACTCTTCTCACCACCGTGCTGTGACCTTTTTATGTCCCGTGTGCTGGGCCATCTCTCTACTATCAATGACAAGCTTGGCAGGATTGCTGGTAGCACACTGCTCTCCATGGCAACGTTTACTATACAAGGTGGGGCAAACGTAGGTTTGCAGTTGTTCGCATGGAAAATAATACGGTGATCCTATCTAATAATAGACAAATATGCAAATTGACCATACCTCCGACTCACCCACAAGCCATGCCCACAAACCACACCCACCATCCAATCAGAGTGAGTATGCAAATTAACCCAAACCAAGATGGCTACAGCCACAGAGAACAAGGTTTCCTAGGTAACAGAGGAAGCCAAGCTTTCCGCCTGCCCTTGCCAGGCCTAAGCCTCCACTCAAGCTACGAAGTTTCAATTATAGAAGGTAAACAAATTCAAACAAATGGCGGCAGAATGGAACATGAGAGAGCAGACCAGGGTTGCCACCAGCAACAGGGGAAGCAAAGCTTTCCGCACACCCTGGCCGGGCTCACCCGCTTAAGGCAACAAAGTTTCAATTATAACCCCAACACAAATGGCTGCCAGTCTCGGAGGGAGCCCCAGGCTTGGCTCCGCTCCAGGCTACAAAGTTTCAATTGTAGAAGGAAAATAAATTCCAGATACCAGGGCCTCTGCTTGGGTTGCCAGGGGGCGTGGCTGGCCTGCAAACCACCACAGGCTCCTCACTCAGGCTGCCCCACACCCCAAGGGAACCCCCACCTGATCCGGGATGCCCTTCAGGGCAAACCAGCTGGCCCCCACCCCTGTACCAGGCCTCTATCCTATCTAATAAAAGAGTAATATGCAGATTGATCATCACTGCAACACACAATATAGCTGCCCCCATGTGGCCAAAGATCCTGCCCCCACGTGGACACAAGATGGCCACCACAGATGGCCAGCAGGAAAGGGCAGTTGGGAGGCACCCGGCCTGCAAGGGAGGGCAGTTGAGAAGGATCAGGCCTGCAAGGGAGGGCAGTTGAGAGGGACCAGGCCTGCAAGGGAGGGCAGTTGAGAGGGACCAGGCCTGCAAGGGAGGGCAGTTGGAGGTGATCAACCCTGAAGGAGAGGGCAGTTAGGAGTGACCAGGCCGGCAGAGGAGGGAAGTTGGGGGCAAACAGGCTGGCAGCGGAGTGGTTAGGGGGTGATCAGGCTGGCAGGCAGAAGTGGTTAGGAGCAATCAGGAAGGCAGGCAGGCAAGCAGTTGGGAGCCAGCAGTCCTGGATTGTGAGAGGGATGTCCGACTGCCCATTTAGGCCCGATCCCACTGGGCAGTCGGACATCCCTAGAGGGGTCCCAGATTGGAGAGGGTACAGGTGGGGCTGAGGGACAACCCCCCTCCATGCACGAATTTTGTGCACCGGGTCTCTAGTTAATAAATAATACATGAATAAACTCTGTGTTTGGTTTCTCATGTCTGCAAGCCCACCTTTGCCCCACCCTGTATTTTCCAAAGCCTCTTTTGAGGTTGTTTGCTCAATGCCTGGCCCATCACTCTGAATTGGGGTTCTAGTTAGGGGACCCATCCAGTTATTCCCCAGCCTGGCTTCTCCTTTGCATTTGCGACCCTTCAGGTTGGTCCTTCTTTTCATATGGCCCTGACGGAAGTCTGTGTAGTGAAGATTCCTGAAGCTTCTGGTCTGTGAATACCACGCTTCATTCTCCTTCTTTTATAATGACCTGTGGTGAGATTGATTTGTTCCCATTTTCTCTTATTTTTCTGGTTATTCCACTGAAAACATGAGAGGTGGAAGACATAGGAAATAGGTGAGATTGTTTTGTCCTAGGTTTTTTTTTGGATTATGCTGGGGTCTGATTCTTCCTGTTCCTGTTGCACAATATTCACTTCTGAGCCCCATCCTGGATGGGTCATTTACTGAGACCAAACCCAGAATTGATTCTCAGGTGTATGTTTTTGGTCTGCTATTGTTTGAGGCCATCATTAAAACGGGTTCTTTCTCCTTTACTCGGAATCCATCAACTGTATATCCAGCACCTCTGATCTTACTATTGCTGTGCCTATGGCTATTGCACAAATTTGTGCAGAGCAGATTGGATAGAATTTCTCCATGTCATTCTCTTTGAGTTCCCTGAAGTAATTTCTGTCTTTAGTGATGGCTGGATTGTATAACTCTTCTTGCTTCTAGCCAAGAAAAGATAAACCATCTTCTGGATGAATATTGTCTGAAAAACTCTCACTCCTACATTTTTTCCTCTTCTGCTCATGACACAAAGCTCCTCTCCAAAGAAGTGTCTGCTATTGGTGGTGAGGTCAGCCCAGCAGACAGTAGAATCATAGTGTTGCTATTTGATTGTTTTAAGGCCATTAGATAAGAGAGGGTGAAAGTAGTAAGGAAAAGAGCTTCAAATAATTTTAATGTAAAATAATTCAACAATGTTGTTTATAAAACAAACTTTCTCCAGGAGAATAATAGGTTCTCAAAGTACTGTTTCCCACAAAGGAGTGTTTTCATTTATTCTCACATGTTTGCTTAATTCTTTTACTTATCTTATGTCTGACACTAACTAAAATATACTTCAGGGGACCAAGTATTTTATACCTTTAAATCATTCTCCTGGGATTTTTTTTTTTATTCTTACTAGTATAAGGCTGCTGATAGTGATGAGATGATAAATTTATAATCAGTTTTGTTTTATTGCATGTCAAATCACACTGTTAACTAGATTGCATTATTTTTATAAAATTCTAGAGGCCCAGTGCACGAAATTTGTGCACAGGGGAGGGGGTGTCCCCTCAGCCCAGCCTGGACCCTCTCCAATCTGGGACATCCCTCTCACAATCTGGGACCGCTGGCTCCTAACTTCTCACCTGCCTGCCTGCCTGATCACCCCTCACTGCCCCCCTGTGCTGGCCTGGTCGCCCCTCACTGCCCCCCTGCCATCCTGGTCATCCCATGCAGCCTGCTGGGCACCCCATGCAGCCTGCTGGTCAGTTGTTTGGTTGTCCCTTGCTAACCCCCCTGCCAGCCTGGTCACCCCACACAGCCTGGTCGCCCCACGCAGCCTGCTGTTTGGTTGTTACTATGAGGGCATTGTGACCAATTTGCATATTACCCTTTTATTAGTATAGATATTTTTACTTTACTCAAGAACCAAAACAAGTCAAAGTTAAAATTTTGTCTCTTAAATATTTACTCCTTTATTTATAGAGGGGATGTAATGTAATCAGTGCTGGCAATGACCATAGGGATGGAACAACTTCTCGGTCTGCTGCTCCTTTAGTGCCATGAAATCAACAACAACAGAGCATTAGCACATCTGGGGCAGAGTAGGTGATGGTGATGATAATGATGACAGTGGTGATGGTGATGGTGCTCATGATGTCATACTAGAGCCACATCTTCTCCCAGGTGTCCAGGCTTCTATTTGAGAAGCATCTCAACATAGTAGACATATTTCAGAAAAATACTTCTAGTATTTTAGGATGGTCTTAGCTCTGCACTTATGTATGAAGATGCATTGCAAAAATATCTTTTACCTAAATATCTCCCCTTCCTCCAAATTCCACTTGATTCTAATTGTTTTTCACTTATATGCCTCATGAGTAAGGTAGTTTACCTGAGTGCATTCAATGTGGTAGAGTTTTGTGTAGGAAAGTTTTGCAAACCATCAGAGATTTCTGCACTTTCCTCAGAATGGTGGCTGTAGATAGACACTGTCATAGTACCATTATTTGGGTGGTTTTCCAAAACAAATTTGGAGATCTAAGAGTGGTAGCTGGGAGAGATTTCCCCACTTATCTATATTTTCATTGTAATTTAGGTGTCTGGAAAGTATCAATATATTATATATTATATATATATATAATATATATGTGTGTGTATATATATATATCAATATATATATATATCTATATATATGTATATTTTAAGCAATAGAGTTTCTAGCTTAAATACTAGTTTGAGGTTTTGTTCTTTGTAAATGGTGATCTGCTGCCTGTGAGTAACTCTCCTTTGCCTCTGAAGCTCTGCAGGATCCTAGTACTCCTGTCAATCCTAATTGTGGGCCTTTTTTTACAACTGAGACCTTTGATTTTTTTTAATCCTCACCCAAGGATATTTTTTCTATTGATTTTCAGAGGGAGTGAAAAGGATGGAGGAGGAGGAGAAGGAGGAGGAGGAGGAAAAGAAGGAGGAGGAGGAGGAAGAAGAAGAAGAAGAAGAAGAAGAAGAAGAAGAAGAAGAAGAAGAAGAAGAAGAAGAAGAGAGAAACATTGATGTGAGAGAGATATATACCTGACTGGGGTGGGGAGTAAATCCGAAACCAAGGTATGTGCCCTTGACCAGGAGGAATCAAACCCTTGATTCTTTGACACTCTAACCACTAAGCAAACCAGCCAGGGCGAGACCTTTGATTTTTTCCTTTTTCTGTCTCCTCATTTTTTGCTCAGAGACCGGATCTATTTTCAGAGATTGAGCACTCACCATGATGCATTCTGTGCTTCTTTCATATTGTCGTACTCACGTATGATTATCACAGTGGTGATAATCATCACAAGGTTTGGCCACTGCCTATAAATCTGGTTTATAATATCCTCTTGCAAATCAATAGGCACGTCTAAATTCTTTATTGTGTCAATGCTTAATATGTTTAAATCTTAACCCTTTTCAAAAAGGGTATGTTTTCTGAGGTCAAAAGCCTATTCTCACATTATTTTCATTTCCTCTAGAACCTTGATACTCAACATGTGGTCCATGGACCAGTAACATTGACCTCATCTGGCCGCTTGTTAGAAATGCAGAATCCTGGGTCCTCCCCCAGACTTTCTGAGTCAGAATCTGCATTTCAACAAGGCCCCCAGGTAGAAGCATCATGTCTGAAACTTTAATGTGAAGACAAATGGCCTCATATCTTGTTTTCACAATTTTAACAAGATTTTAGCACACACTCAGGTTAGGCTCATGTTACTGAGCCTTGGAGCACATTTTTGGTCGCAAGACGGCAGAGCAGTCCTGTCCAATGGAACAGCGTAAGATGATGGCAGCGTTCTATATCTGCTGTCCAGTAAAGTAGCCACAGCTACACTTGGCTAATTGGCACTTTAAGTTTAAATGGCCACAGGTGGCTGGAAGCTATCTTTTTGGACATTACAGCAAAATCCAGGACACTTATTGGAAATCTAATGTATACTACAAAAGAGAAATCAAATACGCCGTGCTATTACAATAGAAATTCATGTCAGAGTCTCTGGTACATATATTTAAAAAAGGAAAAGTAAATAGAAATACGTGTAGAGTTTCTAATAGCTACCCTTGTCTGACAACAAACTGTCTTCAATTGTAATCAGGAGAGTGTGCTACATTAAAGCACCCCCGTGCTGTTTGTCTATTCATTTGCACCAAGAAACGGACATGATTTTTCAAAGCCCAGATTTTCACAGCCCTGGGCATTACTGGGAACAGCATAATGTTCCTATAGAAGGGATTTTGTGCCTTCTGTTTCAGCACTCAATTTCTATAGCTTTTTTCTATGGCTTTTTCCTATTTCACTATACCTACTTACCTAGTTCAATTTAAATTTATTTCAGCTGTCCCAGAAAACCACAAGTTTTATAAAGGAACCAGTAAAGCTTGTTTCTTTTGAATTGTCTTTTTCTTTTTTTTAAGTTTGGGATGATGCCCACACAGAACAAGAAGAAATTTTGCACAACAAATTTTAGAGCATTATGATGATTTGGTTTTAATGTGACTCAATTATTTTAAATGTAACAATTCAATATGATCTTCAAACTAAAATATCATTTTTAAGATAAAACATTGATTTGTTAAAATGTTAATTAAATTTGCTTAAAACGTGCACTCCTATTTATAATAGCTGTCATGTATCCTTTAACGTAAATAGTGTGATTTTGTCTTTGCTGATGGGAATCTTTTCCAATGCATAAAACATATTCACTCAACAGATGTTAATCTGATTGGAAACACTATAAAGAAGGCACGGAGCAAAGACAGGAGGACAAACCCTCACAAAGGTGAGCCCTAATGTGAGAGGGTAAATGGGTCTACTTGTAAGAGAGGACAGGGGCTGTCTCCCAGGGCGCCCTCTGCTGGCTGGAGCTAGATCCAGGCCGAAGGGGTAGCTGCTATTTCCATTCTCCCCACCTTCCACCTCCTGGTGTCAGTTGGAATGGAGAGTTGAATATTTTTATTCCTCTTTCCCGATAATCTCTGACAATATCACATCTCTTCTTTATCTCCTTTTGATTAGTCACTCCATTTACAGTCGCAGGGATAGCACCGGCCCCAGAAGCTTATTTTGTTTTATCCAAAGGAATAGTGGAAGATAGGAGCAGCAGCCTTTATGCAGATTAAAGCCCATTGAAGTTCATAGCCTAAGACCGTGGTCGGCAAACTGTGGCTCGTGAGCCACATGCGGCTGTTTGGCCCCTTGAGTTTTTAGCAAAGGCCAGCTTAGGAGTACCCTAATTAAGTTAATAACAATGTACCTACCTGTATAGTTTAAGTTTAAAAAATTTGTCTCTCAAAAGACATTTCAATCGTTGTACTGTTGATATTTGGCTCTGTTGACTAATGAGTTTGCCGACCACTGGCCTAAGAGATCTGTGAGCATTAAGAATAGCATGGAGCTGGATGGGAGTTTACTTCAGAAGTACAATTGCCTTTGTACTTGGAGAATTTTTTTTTTTTTTTGGTGAGTTTTCCTCTTTCTTTCCATTTAGAAAGTGGGTCATTAAGGATTGTCATTTGCTGAAAGATTAGCCCTAAGTGCTCTAAGTGCAATGGAAATGAAGTCGATCTTTAAAAGTGAAGGAATGAAAGTTCTACTTCAGAAAGTGTTTAGAGAAGAAAGAAAAGTGTGTGCATTTAGTACAGTTTAGAAGAGACTTGATATGTGCTTCTCTGCTGCAAGCAATGCATGCATACTACTGCCCTTGCTCAGAAAAATGCCCCTGTCAAATTCCTTTGGTAGAAATGAAGCTTCTCTCCCTGCAGTGTGCTGCGATAGATTTAACCTTCCAGGTAAGATGAATTTTACAACAGGTCACACCTGATATTAATGTCATGGCATTCTCTGGTCTTTTTTGTTTATTATAGTCTTCTTTATGCTGAGTATAAATACCAGCTTAAGTAACAGTATGGCAACTGTGATGCTCAATTTTTTTTTCCATCTTTCCTATAGACTCTTGATGTAACTATAAAATAGATGTTTTGTTGTTTTGCTTTTGAATATTAAATTAATACCTTATAGCTAGAGGTTATTAATACTCTTCATGGCAGGAATTACGTCTG
The DNA here is from genome assembly GCF_027574615.1 of Eptesicus fuscus. Lineage (NCBI taxonomy): Eukaryota > Metazoa > Chordata > Mammalia > Chiroptera > Vespertilionidae > Eptesicus > Eptesicus fuscus. Next base: position 12,298,071 of record NC_072475.1, read on the forward strand.
TATAATAAACTATCATATCCTTTTGTTTATAATTATTTCTAGTACTTGTAGACACTCTTTATTTTTTATGTTGGATAAATGAATGCATAAATGCATAAGATTGAGAGTGAAGATCGGTACGTTATTAGCCTAAAGAAGGAAGTTTTATTAAATAGGGGTTATTTGAAGAGTTTCTGGTAGAAATGAGAAGAAATTATTACTTCAATCAACCTTCATTACAGTGCAATAAAAGCAAAGTGGTTTATTAGAAAGATTGGGTCTTCATGCCCTTGAACCTCTGGATGGACTATATTATTTAAAGCTTGTCTCTCTTCTCAACAGGACTTAAACCAGCTGCACTTCATCCCCTGCAAGGCCTTTTCTGATGCTTAGCATTTAATAAGACCCCAATGACCTTGCCCACTGGCTTCACTGAATTCATTGCCAAAGGGAACTTTTATTTCACAAACAAAAAATATTCTTCCCTTCAGATAAGTAGAAAGAATGACCAGCCTTGAATTTGGGGTATTTGTCAAAAATTATAGGCAGTTCAATTCCACCACATACTTTTAAACTTTATACTTTGTACCATATTTATTTCAGACTAAATAATCCAATTGGATGAACATTATTATTAAAGTTTTTCTACTTATGGCCAATTCCGTGGAAAATTGTTAGACTTCCATTTCATTAGCTGACAATTTTGCTGTAATCATAAGCAAAATAACTAAAATCTAGTGGCCAAAACTCATACAAAATGAAGAGTGAGTCTCAAAATAAGTACCTGAGTACTGATGGTTGCTATTGATCAAAATCACCAGATTCCTTCTCAAAACCTTTGGTGCATTTTGCCTGTGTAAACATAGAACTCAGAATCTTGGAGGCAATTTTATGAGAAGGATTGCTAGAGCCTTAACGAGGAGTGTGCACATATAATGTATGTTTATACAAAACCTAAACTTTGATTAAATACCTTCTTTTTTATATCTTACTAGAGGCCTGGTGCACAAAATTGTGCATGGGGGGTGGGGTCTCCTCAGGCCAGCCTGCACCCTCTCCAATCCAGGACCCTGTGGGGGATGTCTGACTGCCAGTTTAGGCCTGATCCTCAGGATCGGGTCTAAATCGGCAGTTGGACATCCCTCTCACAATCCAGGACCACTAGCTCCTAACTGCTCACCTGCCTGGCTTCCTGATTGCCCCTAACTGCCTCCCTGCTGGCCTGGTCACCCCAACTGCCCCCAACCCCCACTGGCCTGGTCACCCCTCACTGCCTCCCCTGCTGGCCTGGTCACCTCTTACTGCCTCCTCTGCCAGCCTGGTCATCCCCAACTGCCCCCCCCCCCGCCCCCCACTGGCCTGGTCACCCCTAACTGCCTCCCCTGCTGGCCTGGTCATCTCTTACAGCCTCCCCTGCTGGCCTGGTTGCCCCCAACTGGCCCCCCCTCACTGGCCTGGTCGCCTCTTACTGCCTCCCCTGTCGGCGTGATCACCCCAACTCCCCCTACCCCACTGACCTGGTCGCCCCTCACTGCCCTCCCCCTGCTGACCTGGTCACCCCCAAATGCCCCCTCTCCTGGCCTGATTTTGATTTTTAGATTCAATTGTTGATATGTATTTGTTGCCATTGTTTTGTTCATATTTCTTCTTCTTCTTCTTCTTCTTCTTCTTCTTCTTCTTCTTCTTCTTCTTCTTCTTCTTCTTCCCCTTCCTCTTCTTCCTCCTCCTCTTATTAAAGAATACCCTTCAACCTTTCATGTAGTATTGGTTTGGTGGTGATGAACTCCTTTAGCTTTTTCTTGTTTGTGAAGCTCTTGATCTGACCCTTAATTCTAAATGAGAGCTTTCCTGGGTAGAGTAATCTTGGTTGTAAATCCTTACTATTTATCACTTTGATATTTCTTGCCACTCCCTTCTGGCCTGCAAAGTCTGATGAGAAATCAGCTGACAGTCATATGAGTGCTCCCTTGTAGGTAACTATTTTTCTCTTGCTGCTTTTAACATTTTGTCTTTATCTTTAATCCTTGGCATTTTAATTATGTCTTGGTGTGGTCCTCTTTGGGTTCTTCTTGTTGGAGACTCTGCAATTTCTGGACTTGTAAGTCTATTTCTTTCACCAGGTAGGGGAAGTTTTCTGTCATTATTTCTTCAAATAGCTTTTCAATATCTTGCTCTCTCTCTTCTTTTCCTGGCACCCCCATAATACAAATGTTTGTAGCCTTGAAGTTGTCCCAGATGTTCCTTTCACTATCTTCATATTTTTGGATTCTTTTTACTTTTTTGCTCTTCTGTTTGGTTGTGTTTTGCTTCCTCATATTCCACATAATTGATTTGATTCTTGGAATCCTATACTCTACTGTTGAATCCCTATAAATTATTCTTTATTTCAGTTAGCGTATGCTTAATTTCTGACTGGTCCTTTTTCATTCTCATTAAGATCCTGGAAAGTCTCATCAAGATCCTTGAGTAACCTTATAACCATGATTTTGAACTCTGTATCCAATAGTTTGTTCACTTCCATTTCTTTCATTTGTGACATGTTTGTCTTCACATTTTGGCTGCTTCCCTGTGTATGTTTCTATGTATTAGGTAGAGCTTCTATGTCTCCTGGAATTGGTAGAGTGGCCTTGTGTAGTAGGTGTCCTGTAGGACCCAGTCTCCCCAGTGTTGGTGTCCCTAGTTAGGGCGTCATAATGCCGGGGTTCTTGTCCCAGCCTTACAAAGGGGTCAGCATTCTGGAGAAAGGGGCTGCATGTAGATGATTAAGGAGTCCAAGGATGAAAGATATTTTTGAAAGGCATTGGGGGTCAGAGGAGCTTCAGCTAAAGGGAACTGAAGACTCTCCTTGTCTCAGGACTCTGTGCTTTTAGTAAACACAATTTGTCCCAAGGAAAGGTGGAAATATACACTTCAAAGGGTAAGGTATCAAAGAGTACAATACAGAAGCATTATCAGTTTAGGGAATAGCCTACAGCTGTTCAGGTATTTGGCCAATAGGAGGCAATAAAATGCCCTGAGCTGTCCGGCAGCAGACAATCATCCTATTCAGGTTTGGGGGAAGTCCCTTTTAGCCATTTCCAACAGGTAAATTACAAATGTGGCTCACCCTTGTTGAGCCCACCAAGTCCCATCAACCTTTTGACGAACTCTTGTAATTATTACATGCTGGCATTGGTTCTCAGCACCCCAGTCACCTGAGCTGGGCACTGTAGAGTGTGACCTTGTGTGGGCTGTGTGCTCAGTTTTGTAGTCGAGCATTGATTGCTGCTGGCATCTCAGGGAGGAATTGACTTCCAAGTCAATTGGCTGTGAGGACCAGCTGCAGCTACAGTGGGAGAGCTGCTGTGCAGGAAACATCCATGTGGAGCAGGATTTGCTTCAGTGGGGATTGCGTGCTCACTGAATCTGCTTCTTGAGTGTGTTGCTCATGGATGTGTAGAGTTGTAATCTGCTATGGTCTGAAGCTGTCCACTGGGTGCACTGGCTCTAGGGCCTCCTGGAGGTGCAAAGTCAGCTACTGCCTGGGCCACACAGCAGGAGCTCTTTTGTATTGGGCTTGGAGGTGCCCCATGAGGCCCAGCTGTGAAGCAAGGCAGGCTGGTGCTAGTGCTGGCTCTTGGGCCTTTAATTGATGTTTGGGCCCTCTGCCCCAGCTGCAGCTTGTCTGAGGCTACAAATTGGATGGGGTGGGGTCTCAGGGCATCAGCAGGGCGGAGCAAACAGTATGGGCCCTGCTGATGGAAAGAGACACGGCTTCCAGTCAGCTCTGCAACAGGGGAGGTCCCAGCCCAGGAACAACGACCCCTGAGAGCACCCCTGTCTGGGAGAAAGCCAGCCCCAAGTGCCTGCCCCAGAGCCAGGCAGTCCAGTTTCTTCCTGTATGTGTCTGGGTCCCGCAGAGCCACTGCCCGGCCCTGGAGCTCGGAAGACGCAGGACCAGGTAAGTTCATGCGCGGGCCTTTTATATAAGGAACAGCTAGGGCTGCAGCAGCCTCTGTGTCTCTCAGCCACAATTCCCGCTGGTTTTTACAGCCTGTCGTTATGGGGACTTCTCTCCCCAGCTCTGGGCCCCTGGGCTGGGCGTCTGGTGTGGGGCTGGGACCCCTTGCTCCTCTGAGCGGCCTCCACAGGGATGATCTCCCTCCCAATTGAAAAAGCGGCCCACGTGGGTGCCGGCCCAGCCCGTTCTGTGCCTCTGCCCCTCCTCAGTAAGCTTTCTCCTTTACCTCTCTAGCTGTAGACTTCCATTTAGCCAGCTTTTAGGTGGTTCTGAGTGATGGTTGTTCTGTATTTTAGTTGTAATCTTGATGTGGTTATAAGAGGCGGCGAGTACAGATGGTTCCCTACACCCCATCTTGTTTCTATTTTTAACCCTCACCTGAGGATATTGTTCCTTTGATTTTTAGAGAGAGCAGAAGGGATGGGGAGAGACACAGAGAATCATTGATGTGTGAGACACACATCAATTGGTTGCCAGGGATTGAGCCTGCAACCTAGGTATGTGCCCTATACATGAATCCAACCCTTTAGCCCTCAGGCTGATGCTTTATCCACTGAGCCAAACCGGCTAGAGCTCTTTTTCTGTGTCATTTATTATTATGATTAACCTACTTTTGCCCACTCCTGTATTAAGATTGTACTGTCTCATTGTCACAAATCCACCTCTTGCCCGGAACATTGCTGGACACTGGCTAAAAGTGAGGGAGATTCAGTGTAACTGTGATCCTCTTCACACAGTCTTCAGATGTCCTGAGGAGGCGGTGGGCAGCCATTTTCCTCAAACAGGATAACATAATGAGGATTAGCATATACAAAGTGCTTATTGTGTGCACTGTGAGTCGTTTTAGATTTTATTATATTCTTTAGGATTAAACTCCAAATCCTTAATCCATTCTGCTCATCTGTGAGGGTCGTGGCATGGCCTGTTCAGTGTGGGTCATTTGAGGAAACTTGAGCACCTGTAAGGCACTATATCCACACAACTGAGGCAGATTTCGTTGAAAACAATTGGTTCCATACCCCAGAGTACAAACCCGGAGCCTAGCAAAGGAGGGAGGCTGTTCCCACCCCAAGGCCTGAAGGTACACGAAGAGGGAGCAGTTTGCAGGAATCTGGAGAGAGTGGCTATATGGGGAGGACAACTAATGGAAGAGGTGGCTTTCATAGAGGAGCACAGCTAACCATCAAGGAAGAGTGGGGAGGATAGACATTCCTACCTCACTCCCCCAGCCTCTGAGCTCCTGCTGGCACTCTACACTGGCCAAACCCAAATGAAAAGGATTCTTTTGTTGTAGAAGTCAGCTTCCTCGGGTGAGCAGGATGGAGAAGGGTGAAGAGGGAATTTAGAGGTAAATTAAAGGCGTTCCAGGTGGTCTTTAGTCCCCATGCCTAGTTCATTGCGTACTTCCAGCCCAGTCTACACTGGCCATGCGTACTTCACTTCCAGCCCAGTCTACACTGGCCATGCGTACTTCACTTCCAGCCCAGTCTACACTGGCCATGCGTACTTCACTTCCAGCCCAGTCTACACTGCCCATACTTAGTTGTTGAATGACCTCACCTACTATTTGTTTTATCACTTATTTTACTCCTGTCTTTTTTTTTTTTTTCTTTCTAAAATTCAAGCTCCCACAAGCCCTAGGGCCTTTGTACCTTCTGACCTGCATGCTTAGAAAACCCTCTTCTAGAGTCTAAAATGACTGACTGCTTCAGTCCATTTCTGTCAGGTCTCAGTTGTCACCTCCTTTGAGAGTCTATCTTTGATCATGCCATCTGCATTTTCCCCCTCATTAATTGCTCTTTTACTCATTATTCCGTTTTTTTTTTTTAAAATTCATAACACATATCATGCCATGATAATTCTCTTGTTTACTACTGTATTAGAATTTGAATGTCTAGGGCAGTGGTCGGCAAACTCATTAGTCAACAGAGTCAAATAACAGTACAACGATTGAAATTTCTTTTGAGAGCCAAATTTTTTAAACTTCTTCTAATGCCACTTCTTCAAAATAGATTCGCCCAGGCCGTGGTATTTTGTGGAAGCGCCACACTCAAGGGGCCAAAGAGCCGCGTGTAGCTCGCGCGCCGCAGTTTGCCGACCACGGGTCTAGGGCAAAGACTGTGTCTTTTTGATCACTCTGTTTTCCAGTGGTTAGAATAGTTTTTGACATGTAGAAGCAATTCAGTAATTTTTAAACAAATCTATAATTAGGTTCTTATAACAATGGTCCTAGTTTACAGATGAAGACCTGAGGGATGAATGTGTCTAAGGCTGTACAGCCAGTAAATGATAGGACTCAAATGCAAACACAGATACCCTTAACTCCAATGTGAGACATCGGAACCCCAAAGTCACACGGGCTCTTCAGAGGTTGACAGGAACAACACTGTATTTTTGTTCATGGCCTGGCAGAGTTAATGAAGCCTTAAAGGATGACTAACTTGTAAACAAGGGAATAGGCAGGTGATGTAGATTTGGAGTCAATGCCGGCAGCAGAGGAGAGAGGAGAATTTAGAATTCTTAACTGCAGGTTAAGTAAATCTATGTAATGGCAGTTCCAGAAGACGCCTTTGGACCGTAAACATTTCCCAAAGTACCGTATTTCACATGGAAAGCAACTTCTGTTCTGCATTGTTTTTCATGATGGTCGGGCAAAACCAGCAACAGCTTGTTTGCTGAAATGCTGGCTCGTTGGATTAAAAAATAAATTAAAAACACACGCTTTCAGCTCTTGCTGAAAAGAAAAGGTATAATTTATATCCTCTCTTCATTTTATATTTCAATTAAGCTTCTTTCTTCGCCTTTTGAATCAGATCCAGTTGGAATGTGGGAAGTAATGCCACCTTTGGTCAAAAAATGGACATTTTTTTTGCATTTACATAGTCGGCTCCATTATTCTTCCCTGGCCTTTGTTACACAAAATGAAAACAAAAGCTGAAAAAGATGTTGGCATGAGAGGTGGGAGAGGGAGGCAGTAAGAATGGGGAGAAGAGAATGGGAAAAATATGTTTTCAGCATTCACAGCGATACTGTTTCCACAGTTTCTTTCTATGTGTAACCCCGCTGGGAGCAGCCCTGCTGGGTGCTCTTTCTTCCTATATTGTGCACATTTCTCACCCACGTCCACTGCTCGATTTCTTTCACAAAGAGCTATGTGTGGAGGGGGAGATACACGCTACCTTTCAGAAATTCTCACCTTGACACTCTCTCTCCCAAGTTATAAATTTGTTTTTGCTTGGCAGTGGGAGATAAAGCATTTTATCTCTACATAATTATTCAATTTTACTCACTTTTAAAAAGGAAGGGAGAGGGAGAAAGGGACAGAAACATCAATGATGAGAGAGAATCATTGTTTGGCTGCCTCCTGCACGCCCCCTACTGGGGATCGAGCCCACAACCTGGCCATTGAACCGTGATCTCCCAGTTCATAGGTTGATGTGCAACCGCTGAGCTGCACTGGCCAGACTATTTTATTCATTTTTGCTCCCTAAGCTCTGGAACCTATCCTACTTAACCAGGGTTGTGTTTTTGTGCAAACTATTTCCAAGTTACATTTCCAATCAATAGATGTTTGCATAGTCAATGGTAGATATGAAGTTGTTTAAGACCTGTCTTAATCACTCATCGTGTTGAGGGCTCTAAGCTCCTGCCTGGAGCACACCACTCTTCACTCAGGAGCTGACCATTTTTGCAGTGAGCGTGATCTTCATCTGAGATTTCAGCAACTCTTTATCTGTTTTAGTGCCATGACACATAGGATAGTTATCAAAACATATTTATTGTTTTCAAACATCACAGTGCTGTTAAAAAGAGTATTGGACCAAAATGTAGCACAGCTTGAAAGAAGTCCTTTGGGTTTTTAGATGCAAACCAATAAAACCTTGGAACATGCAGAGAAGATCCTCTTTGCTCCTCTAGGGCATCACTAATTAGCATAACCATTTCCAAAAGGTCATATGAACTTAAATGTTTCTGCTTACATAATAAATATATCTGCTTGTCATCCTGCTTTATTGAAGTGAAATTTGGCATGATGCAAATTATTGCCAATCTTGCCTTCAGAATAGGCTAATGCCAACTTACTATATTGAATTGAGATGATCAAAAGTGGTTCATTTCTTTGATTGTTATATTTTTTAAAATTTCAAATTGGATTGGAATTTGATAAAGGGGATTCCAAAATGTGTCTGAATTTATAGTCTATATTACCTTTTAAAATATTTATTTTCAATTACACAATGCAGTGTTATCAGCTATAGTCTCCATATTATCCATTAGATCCTTTATTCATCTTATAACTGAAAGTTTGTACCCTTTTACCAGCTCTCCCTATCCCCTGGCAATCTCTTTTTTGCTCTCAGAGTCTGTATTCATGACATAGTATTATCAGGCCCTCTCCTGAAGTATTTATGTACTACCATACTCTGGTCTACCAGCCCAAGCCTAGGAGAAAGTAAGTGAAAAGAATAAACTTCTTATTTCTCTTTTTATTTTGTTATATTTTTACTAGAGGCCCAGTGCATGATTGAATCATGCACGTGTAGGGTACCCTACACGCTTTCGCTTTCGATCACGGGGGAGCTGGGTGCCTGTCCGCTGGTGCACCAGGATTTTCAGAAGCCTCCGCCCCACCAGAGGCTTCTGAAAGGCCTGGTGCCTGAGCAGACAGGCACCCAGCTCCCACGCTTTTGCTTTTGATCGCTGGTGCACCAGGCCTTTCAGAAGCCTCCAGCGCGGCAAAGGCTTCTGAAAGGCCTGGTGCCTGAGTGGACAGGCACCCAGCTCCCATGCTTTTGCTTTCGATCACGGGGGAGCTGGGTGCCTGTCCACTGGTGCACCAGGCCTTTCAGAAGCCTCCGCCCCACTGGAGGCTTCTGAAAGGCCTGGTGCCTGAGTGGACAGGCACCCAGCTCCTACACTTTTGCTTTCGATTGCGGGGGAGCTGGGTGCCTGTCCGCTGGTGCACCAGGCCTTTCAGAAGCCTCCAGCGCGGCAGAGGCTTCTGAAAGGCCTGGTGCCTGAGTGGACAGGCATCCAGCTCCCATGCTTTTGCTTTCGATCACGGGGGAACTGGGTGCCTGTCCACTGGTGCACCAGGCCTTTCAGAAGCCTCCGCCCCACCAGAGGCTTCTGAAAGGCCTGGTGCCTGAGCGGACAGGCACCCAGCTCCCCCGCTTTTGATGGTCCGCAGTGGGACGTGAGCTCGCTGCCCCAGAGGCCCCTTCTGTGCCGCAGCACAGCCATGGCGCAGACGCTGAGCTTGAGCCGCCACTGGCGACGTGAGCTCAGCATCCCGCCGGCCCAATCGGCCACCCCAGCCACCCCAGCCACCCCGAGTCCCGCCCCACCACGCCTCCTGGCCAATCGTGGGCATAGCGAAGGTACGGTCAATTTGCATATTTGTCTATTATTAGGTAGGATATATTTTTATATGATGAATACAAAATATGTTCTGGTAGAGATGAGCTCAAATAATAGGAGATAAGAATGCTCACACAGGGCTCCAGCCTCACCAAGGTGGGCCTGGGAAGAGACTGGGCAGGAACCAGGCGACAGGGAATCACCTGTACCGCCATGTCTGTGGGAATGGGAGTGAGTCAGAGTCACCAGTGGGACTCATAACCTGGCTGTTTGCTCTGAAGTCTGGTCAGAAAAATCACCCAGATGGAGTATATAATTCACCCATAGTTCCTAAAATTCTCAGAAGTCGTTGCCGAACAATTATCATGTTATTATCCAGTGAGAAAAAGAAACTATTCAGTGACCAGGATATTATGAGATTATGGTTGTAGGAAAGTTAAATGTGTCCGTGGCTTTGGTGTGTGATTTGGTCGTATTTTTACCAGTTGTCTTTCAACTCTATATTAATTATAGCCAGTTATATTTTTGGAGAGAAGATAACCGCTGTGATTTTTTTCAGTTCTTTGATTTCTCCTTAGCTTTGATGCATTCTTGAAACAATTCGAATAAAGTAATGCATTTTATTTCCTGTTTAATAATATAAAACCAGCAGGGTGTCCTACTTTCAGAAATTTTTGATAAAGTATCTCTCTCACTGAGCTGAGAGAAAAGGCAATGTGGTTTTTTTCTTTCATTTTATGAGTTTTAAGATGCAAAGTCCCTAAGCATAAAACACTGTTCTTTATGTGACTTTCTGACGACATCTTGTTTTCTCTTTTCTAGTTCTTTTGAATAATTCTCACAGTTCTTGGTGAGCTGCTAATCAGTTTAGCTGGTGAAATCTTGGATGAAACCAAGTATCATACTGGTGTAGGGAGATGAGCTTTTTGTAAGTAATACAGCATGACTAGGTGACAGCCTTTTTCATATAACAAGAACTGAGATTTGATAAAATTATTCATAAATTATAGGTCTTCCTTAAATTAATATACTATATTCATACTAATGAACACAAATGAATATATCCTCTATACTGAAATTAAATATACATGCTTCTCAGTTTACAAGAGCAGGTTTTACTTTTAGGCCTTTTATTAACATGTGTGAGTCACTATTAGAAATAGCTTAGTCTTAACTTGGCAAACATCCATTACAATATCTGGGCAATAACATGCAGGATTTTATAATAGCAAATCATGAGTACATGGCAGCCAGAAACATCCTTATCTTCACTTACGAGGTTTCTGTAATTACCTGTAGCAGTTTGAGGCTGTGCTTACGTCCATCTACATCTCATAATTTACTTCCATTATATTGATTGTGGTTTAGCTGTTATGAGTTTAGAAGGTATAGCAAATCACATAGTAAATGGTTTTGAAATTATTTATGGTTTAAAAAAAATCCCCAGGGAGCTTTTACACAGACTTTATACTCTGCCAGTGAAAGTGAAGCTGAGCTTCTGTCTTCAACACCACCATTTCCTGATGGCTAATGAATGACATGTTGGATGTTGGAATATAAGCAGTGTTTCTACATTAATATAAACAAAAATTGTCTGACATTTTTGCATGTCATAGGAAGCTCTCTGATGCTTTACTTACCTTAATGATCTCTGATTTCTAGACCTTAATTCCTTCATTTTTCCTTTATTTTGGGAGTTCACAAATTATTTTTTTATAATTTATACTCTCATTTTATTGAAGATGTAGGAAAATAATAATTACCTAAAGGTATTGGGTGTATGTATATGTTTTTAGCCTATGTGGTGATGGTTGAAAATTGGGGCATCTGTCTATTGAACACACTATATCTTTTTCTTTTCTGTCTTATTATGTAGGTGAGGTCTTTGTGTTTCCAAGCTCTCTTGTCATTCCTCAAATCTCTTTGAACAGAAGGTCTCAGCTTTGGTTTGCATAGGCACTATCTGAGGATATTAGTAAAAATACAGATTTCTGGTACCCGTTCCTGGAGATTCTGTTTTAGAGAACTGGGACAGGTCCCATGACTCTGAACCTTTAATAGGTCCCCCAAATAATTCTGATACCGTTATTCCATACACATATTTCGGGAAACACTGGCCTATGCCAGGGTCATTAACAAAATATGGAAAATTTATGGTTTTACAAGGAGCCTGTGTAGTTCACAAATTATAAGGGTCAATGCTCCATATCGTTGATAAACATTTTTCTTTTTAATATGAACATTCATGTTTTATAAAATGAAAAATTTATTACTGGGTTTTGAAATTGTGTTAAACAAGTTTATTTGAAATGAGAAACAAGTATTTGTAGAGTTCATCTTTTATCTGCTTTGAAATAAATCTTAAAAGGCTTTGTTGACAAAAATTGTACACAGTTTAATTATTCTTTTTACCCCTGGAATTGAAATTGAATATTTTTCTTTGGCGGGTTCATTATAATAAGAAACCATTAGAAAAGAAATACATTCTTAAATTTTATTGTATTCAAGAAGACTATCCAAATTGTTATCAATGAGAAGAATTATACCTTAACATAAGGGCATTCTTACTTTAAATTTCGTCAGTTTGGAAAAACTTAATGAAAACATTAAAAAATTCTGGATAAGTTGTTTAAAAACTGGACTATACTTGATTGAAAGGTCAACCCAAAGAAAAAACACATGTTCAAACTTCATTTCCATCAGGAGGCAGGTGGTCTTATCTCTTGTCATCTTTTTAGGCCCTCTTGCTATAGATAATTTTTTTTATTTGTGGTCTAAAAAAGCCCACAGCTTAAATGACATTTTAAAGCAGACAGTATCAAGAAGAAAAAAAAAATGGTATAAACCCCTTTGACCTCTCTAGAGAGAACTCTCTCATGACCAAAATCAATATCCTTTGCCAACCTGGTGAAGAAAATGAACATTTGGGTGCAATGGAGGGGAAACTGCACAAGTTTCCAAAAAGAAACAAATTGAGAACTCTGCCCGGGCATATGTATTTCCAGGCAAAGACTCCTGCACTGTAGGGGGTTTGACTTCGGTGTAAAGGTTTGAACTTTCCAGATCTAATCTCTGTAGCTTTGCAGGAAAAAGTTTCAGTGACTTCAGTGGTTTCAAAAGGCTCCTTGTGATAGTCAAAAGCTGGATTCATCTATACTTTCCAAATTAAAGTTCACTTACTTACTGAAATGCAAAGTAAGTTTGGCTCTTATTTTTGACCAGTAGCCCATCACGCGATATCGCGTGCAGTAGGCCACCTGCCACTTCTGTGGGAGCTGGCAGCGCTCCTTCTACGGGAGCCCCGCTGCTTCCTGCAGGCTGGTCCCCGTCCCCCAGAGGCCCTCCAGCGATGAAACAAGCATTCTGCCAGGCCGCTCATGCTGCCCACTCTCAGCGGCCGCGCCCCCCCCCCCACCCCCCCAGGACTGGGGACTCTGGCGGGGCTGAGGGGTCTGGGCACCACCATCTTGTGGCTATGGGTGCCTCCATCTTTGTGATGGAGTGATGGTTAATTTGCATATTACTCTTTTATTAGTTAGGACTAGAGGCCCGGTGCACGAAATTCCTGCATGGAGGGAGGTTGTCCCTCAGCCCAGCCTGTACCCTCTCCAATCTGGGACATCCCTCTCACAATCCAGGACTGCTGGCTCCCAACTGCTTGCCTGCCTGCCTTCCTGATTGCCCCTAACCACTTCTGCCTGCCAGCCTGATCACCCCATAACCACTCCGCTGCCAGCCTATTTGCCCCCAACTTCCCTCCTCTGCCGGCCTGGTCACTCCTAACTGCCCTCTCCTTCAGGATTGATCACCTCCAACTGCCCTCCCTGGCAGGCCTGGTCCCTCTCAACTGCCCTCCCTTGCAGGCAGGGTGCCTCCCAACTGCCCTCTCCTGCTGGCCATCTTGTGTCCACATGGGGGCAGGATCTTTGACCACATGGGGGCAGCTATATTGTGTGTTGCAGTGATGATCAATCTGAATATTACTCTTTTATTAGATAGGATAGAGGCCTGGTACAGGGGTGGGGGCCAGCTGGTTTGCCCTGAAGGGCATCCCGGATCAGGTGGGGTTCCCTTGGGGTGTGGGGCAGCCTGAGCGAGGGGCCTGTGGTGGTTTGCACGCCGGCCACGCCCCCTGGCAACCCAAGCAGAGGCCCTGGTATCTGGAATTTATTTTCCTTCTACAATTGAAACTTCGTAGCCTGGAGCGGAGCCAAGCCTGGGGCTCCCTCCGAGGCCGGCAGCCATTTGTGTTGGGGTTATAATTGAAACTTTGTTGCCTTAAGCGGGTGGGCCCAGCCAGAGTGTGCGGAAAGCTTTGCTTCCCCTGTTGCCGGCGGCAACCCTGGCCTGCTCTCTCAAGCTCCATTCTGCCGCCATTTGTTTGAATTTGTTTACCTTCTATAATTGAAACTTTGTAGCTTGAGTGGAGGCTTAGGCCTGGCAAGGGCAGGCGGAAAGCTTGGCTTCCTCTGTTACCTAGGAAACCTTGCTCTCTGTGGCTGTAGCCATCTTGGTTTGGGTTAATTTGCATACTTGCTCTGATTGGATGGTGGGCGTGGCTTGTGGGTGTGTTGGAGGTATGGTTAATTTGCATATTACTCTATTATTAGTTAGGATAGTTACAGTGACAGCTATAATACTTTGATGCTGTGACGGGTATTATCATCTCCATTTGCAGAAGAGAAAGTGAAGGGTCATAGGAGATGATTTAATACACCCAAGGCTATGTAACTAGAAAGAGACAGAGTTAGGTTTTTATTTAAATCCACCTGACTTTAGAGCCCACATTCTTTTTTAAATATATATATATTTTATTGATTTCATAGAGGAAGGGAGAGGGAGAGATAGAAACATCAATGATTGGCTGTCTCCTGCACGCCCCACACTGGGGATTGAGCCTGCAACCCGGACACATGCCTTGACTGGGAATCCAACTGAGACTTCCTGGTTCATGGTTGATGCTCAACCACTGAGCCACACTGGCCAGGCCAAAACCCACATTCTTTAGTGCTCTCTAAAATATAGAATGATGCTGTTATAAATATTATCTATATATATTTAAAATAATTCTTTATTGTTGAAAGTATTACATATGTCCCCCTTGTACTCCCATTGGCTCCCCTCCAGCCCCCCCCACCCCATCCCTGGTCCTCACTACCCCATTGTCTGTGGCCATGGGCCATGCATATATGCATACAAATATTACATATATATATATATATATATATATATATATATGACAATCTCTAATTCTTGAATATGTCTTAAATGCTTTTGAAATACTTGAATGGAAATATGCACTCTATTGATATATATTAGAAACAAGCAATTGCAAATTAATATGACTATCATTAAGACTTGACTCTGATATGTCATCTTTCATGCTAAAAATGTCAATTTAGCTACAAATATCCTGGTCAGTGAGCTAGTGTTATTCATATCTCCTCTCTCTTGCTGATTTATTGTGTAGTTGATCTATCAATGGCTAAAAGAGGAATTAAAAAAAATCTTCAATTCTGTGGATTTGCCTAGTTTTCTTATTCTGTTAATTTTTTTTCTATACGTTGATGCTCTGATATAAAAAACATAAATATTTTTATTAGTATGATTTTGATGACTTCATTACTTCATTTTTTTATCATTATAAAATAGCTTCTTTATCACTATAATAATTTTAGACTTGAAATCTCTGTTATATGGCATTAATGCAGCTATGCATTCTTATAATTACGGTTTGTATGGAATATCTTCATCCATATATTTTTAATCTAGCTACATATTTAAATGTCATTTCTTATAGACTGAATATAGTTGTGTCACTTTTTCCCATTCTGGCAATCTTTCCTTTTTAATTGAATTGTATTCCATTCATGTCTAACTTAATTATGATTGAGTTTGGGTCTATCACTTTATTATTTGTTTTTTATTCATCTGCTTTTGTTTTTCACCCTCTATTATTTCTTTCCTGCCTTTTTTTTTTTGATTACTTAAAAGTGTTAGAAATCCATTTTAATTTTCCTACTGATATTTTAGTTATGTCTTGTGCCATTTTCTTAGTGATTGAACTAGGGATTATAATATATGTCCTTAACTTTAAAAAAATATTTTTTATTGATTTCAGAGAGAGGAAGAAAGAGGGTGAGAGAAACATCAATGATGAGAGAGAATCATCCATCAGCTGCCTCCTGCATGCCCCCTCCTGGGGATCAAACCCACAACCCTAGGCATGTGTTCTGACTGGGAATGGGGAATCAAACTGTGACCTTCCACTTCATAGGTTGACACTCAACCATTGAACCACACCAGCTGGGCTATATCCTTAACTTTTAACAGTTCATTGATAGTAAATGATATTTTATGTAGTAATGAATCAATATAGGTCCACATCCTCCCAGCTTTTATGCCATAATATATACACTGAGTGGCCAGATTATTATGATCTCTGAACGCATAATAATCTGGCCACTCAGTGTATATCCTATATAATAAAAGGCTAATATGCAAATTGTCCCCTCAACCAGGAGTTCGACCAGCAGGCAGGCTGGCCAACCGCCCGCCCATGTCCCCTCCCCCTGGCCAGGCTGGCTGGACCCCACCCATGCACAAATTCATGTACCGGGCCTCTAATATAAATATATAAATATATAAATATATAAATATATAAATATATAAATATATAAATATATAAATATATAAATATATAAATATATAAATATATAAATATATAAATATATAAATATATAAATATATAAATATATAAATATATAAATATATAAATATATAAATATATAAATATATAAATATATAAATATATAAATATATAAATATATAAATATATAAATATATAAATATATAAATATATAAATAAATATAAAATATATAAATAAATACACACACACACACACACACATATACACACACACATACACTGAGTGGCCAGATTATTATGTGTTCAGAGATCATAGTAATCTGGCCACTCAGTATATATCTATATCTATATTTATCTATCTATCCATCCATATCTATATCTATATCTATAGATAGATATGATACTCACATATTATAAATGCCAGAAGACACTATTGTAATAGTTGATTTAAACAATGTATATAAGTAAATTAAGAAAAATAAAGCAAAAACAATTTTTAGTAACCTAGCTATTTACCATTTATTCCATCACATAAATATCTAAAAGCACTTCAATTTAAGGTTAAGACTTTATATATATTTTTTAAATTAAATTTTTTATTGTGTCATTAACAATGTTCTGAAACTGGCTTTAAAAACTTTATTATTTTTTTTTTACTTTAACACATACAATGACCACTACTATAAGCAGCGCCACTACCTGGATTCATGTTAAGGCACCAGCAGTTTTATCATCATTGTAAATGTCAATCAAGTAAGAAAGGCAAAGAACATCTTGGCATTCTTGTGAAAATAGTTTTAATTTCACTCACCCTCTGAAAGGGGCCTAGGAACCCCCAGGGTTTCATGGAGCATGTTTGAAAACTGCTACTCTAAATGATATAAACAACCCCAAAATAAAGTTGAAGTTTTATTTTGCATATAAGAATGGATAAGCTAGATATTTAATGGAATTCCGAGACCTGTGCATCTACATGATAAGAAGAGGAATCAGGGTTTATTTTTTAAAATATATTTTTATTTCAGAGAGGAGGAGAGAGGGAGAGAGGAATAGAAATATCAATGACTAGAGGCCTGGTGCACGAAATTTGTGCACGGGGGGCGTGTGTCCCTCAGCCCAGCATGCAACCTCTCCAATCTGGGACCCCTTGAGGGATGTCTGACTTCCCGTTTAGGCCTGATCCCACTGGGCAGTCAGACATCCCTCTCACAATCCAGGACTGATGGCTCCCAACCACTCGCCTGCCTGCCTGATTGCCCCTAACTGCTTCTGCCTGTCAGCCTGATCACCCCCTAACCACTCCCCTGCCAGCCTGATCGATGCCTAACTGCTCCGCTGCCAGCCTGATTGCCTCTAACTCCCCTCCACTGAAGGCCTGGTTGCCCCCAACTGCCCTCCCCTGCTGGCCTGATTGCCTCTAACTGCCCTCCCCTGAAGGCCTGGTTGCCCCCAACTGCCCTCCCTTACTGGCCTGATCACCCACAACTACCAACCCTGCTGGCCATCTTGTGGTGGCCATCTTGTGTCCATATGGGGATGGCCATCTTTGACCACATGGGGGCGGCCATCTTGCGTGTTGGAGTGATGGTCAATTTGCATATTACCTCTTTATTATATAGGACGAGAGAGAATCATTAATTGGCTGCCTCCTGCATGCCCCCTACTGGGGGGATCGAGTCCACAACCCAGGCATGTGCCCTTGACCAGAACTGAACCTGGGACCCTTCAGTCTGCAGGCCGATGCTCTATCCACTGAGCCAAACCAGCTAAGGCCAGGTTTGTTTGTTTGTTTGGGTTTTTTTGATGATTAATTTCCCAACAATGTAATTTGTATCCAGTGAAATAGTATCATAAAACCTAGAAAGTCATGTATGTAAATTAAATAATTATGATAACATAGCCTGATATTAACTGTGATTCTTGTAAAATTTCATCAATAAGACCTGAACCTTAAATACTCTGCAACAAAATAATTGGGGTAAAATACATATAAGGATAATACAATACAAATAATGACAAATGATTTTAAAAGATAAGTTATTAAAACCTTTCCTTATGATAATTTTCTTCTCATCTGCTGAAATTATCCTGAAATACATATTGAATGCATCCTGAAATGTATGATGTTTCTGATAATCAGAGAAGCATGGAAGCTTAAGGTTAGAAGTAGTTTTTAGGATTATTTTGTGCAAACAATGCTAAATTGCTTGAGGTCCAGTATGTTATCCCTCCCAAATGGTATTTCCTGTTCCTGTTTAGATACTATTTGTGATGATAAACTCACTGTCCATCTTAAGGTGTTTGGCTAAATCTCTGGGATCTATTTCCTGGTTTCAGATATTTTTATTTCATTGATTCTTCCCACAGTGAATGTGTCATGATACTGTCTTCACTATACTTGTCTTAGAAATGGAAAGACCTTGGACTTTTAGCTTCTGGGGACGGGGTGCTTTCACTCAGATTTTTAAGTCAATTAAAAGAGGCATTTGCCTTCTAACCTCTCTTGAAGTGTTTTCATTGGCTCCACTACTTTGGAGTCTTTAGACATTCTGAGGACACGATTGGCCCAGAAAATCCTGAATTTGATTTAAATTGCTTTAATAGTAACAGTTCTTGCACAAAAGAGATTAAGTCAAAGGCAATTTCACAGCCAGCATTGATGATATTTTTGGAGGCCAGCTTTAAATTCATGACATTTTGGCAAGTGGAACAATATGATGTTCACTGTTCTAGAAATATATATGAAGATGGATGTCACCAAACCATTGATATCCCCTCAAGTCAGAACCCCTTTTTATACTCTCTGTGAGACGGCAGCTGTCATTTTTATCTTTCAGTTAAAAGGTTTTGCCCTCACTGAGCCAAGTTCCGAGTTTTCAAAGTTAAAAAGAAAAGACCTCATAAAATATTTGCAGGTAATGTGAAGAAATAGCAGTCTGGATTCCAATAAATAAATTATATTTTTCTTTAAAAATGAATTATTCTCACAGGAACAACATCAGCAAAAAGAATGTTTCCCTATCTAGTGGGTCCAGGATAACCTAATATGCCAAGAGGCTAAAATCCCCACAAGGAGAATTCAGAAATATTATAGTGGATTAAACATAAGCCTCTTCCAAACAGTGCAATAGAAATGGTGCTTTCTTCAAAATAATGAGTTCAATGTCATATCCTTGAACTGGTTGTTAGTGGGAAATGTGATTTAAATTAGAGCCATATATATAATAAAAATTATTTTGATATATTAAAATGGCATTATATGAAACTGATTGGCTTCTGGGTTTACTTAATGACAATTATCCTTCTCTTCTGTCTTCTATGATGCCTTTCTTATATCCCCATAGCCATCTATTATGAAGGCATCAAGTGCCAAGTCTGAGACTCAGGAGAGCTGAGATTGCAAAGCAAATAACCATGTCATCTGCCTCTTCTGCCTGGGAAGCTCATTTGGGTCTAGGTTGTCTCAGCAACTTCCTATTCTACCCAGGATAGGCCATGGGATTGCAAATGCCCACAGACATGTTCTACAGCAGCGGTTCTCAACCTGTGGGTTGACCCACAGGTTGAGAACTGCTAGCAGGGTCGCCTAAGACCATCGGAAAACAGATATTTACATTATGATTCATAACAGTAGCAAAAAATAATTTTATGGTTGGGGGTCACCACAACATAAGAAACTGTATTAAAGGGTCGCGGCATTAGAAAGGTTGAGAACCACTGATCTAGAGCCTCATAGCATTTTTATTTATCCAATTTACTTTTAATATTAAGTTATTACTATTATTTATTTCAAAAAATGTGCGGAGACCAGGGTTCTGGGTTTAGCCTCCTTCTTCTTCAGTACAAAGCAATATCCCGATGAGGTCACAGAATGAATTCAGATTCTTCGGAAGATTTGGAGCTAGGGTTTCCCGATAAAATAAAGGCCAATTTACTATAGTTAAATTTGTATTTCAGATAAATATAGTTTCAGTATGAAAGGTAGTTAATTTTGCATTTCTGATAAATAGTGAGCACTTTTTCTTTGGTATAATATGCCCTAAATATTACATAGGATGTCTTTATGGTAAATTCTTTGCTATTTACTGAAATTCAAATTTCACTCAGTGTCCTTCCCCTTATCTCCCCCCGCCCCCACACCCCTACACACACTTCTTAAATATGGCTAAGTCATTCTGGGCTGAGGGTTTTCCTTGTTCTGGACTGATCTTGGCACTAGAATAGACTAATCGGGCAGAGTGATATGACCTAGCGGGTGTAGACACTGTGTAGATATGGAAAGAATATGACATTGAAACACTGGAGGATGACTATTGTCTACTGGCATTAAGCATGATATTTGCTGAACATTACATTTGAGTTTAGTATAGGAAACCACCTGTAACATCATTAAACTTTGTTATTAAAAATAGAATGACATATCATAGCAAGCATTTATTTGCAATATAGGAATTCTTTTACCCTATATAACAACCTTGGTTGAAGTGTTGGGAGATTTTTGTGGCTATGTTGGGGCTTAGTAGGAGGAACATGATGTGTATCATCGAAACAGGTTTTGAAACATGGCAGGCAAGCTCCTGACCATTTTTGAGTCTTGACGCCCGGATCTGTAAAATGAGGGTGATGTAAGCCTAACTGATAGCAAAATGGTAAATATTAAATGAGATAATGCAGATGGAAAACTTGTATGGTGACCTCTTCCCCCTAGTAATGGGAACACTGATGTTAGGTACCAAAACCCTATTGAAGCAAATCAGTTTCTCAGCCAGATGGAAAATTGGAGCTTTAAGTTACTCTTTTCTCATCTCTTTTCTTGCAACATTTCAGCCTGACTGATTTCATGGTATCTTTTATCTTCAAAACCTTTGTAATATTATTAAAGTCTGACCTCTTTATTGGTGGGGACTTCTTGGGTGACAGCCTGGCTCAGGAGTCGCGTGGGAGTTGATGGTTTGCGGAAATGACTCCCTGACACCCAGGAATGTCAATGAACCTATTTAATGATGTGAAATAACTGGCACTCCTTTTTTTACTTAATGAGAAAGGCTTATCTTATAAAAAATGCTTTGTGCTTGCCTGACCCCAGAACTCAGTATTTCTATGATTAAGACACACTTATTTTATACCAATTTTATCTTCTCATTGAAGTCTGATGGAAAGAGATTGCAGTTGCTGTGGGGTGGTGAAATATTTGAATAGGTTTTATTATTATTTAGGTAGAGTATGGCCAACAGATCAGCACACAATTGCTATTAAAATGATAGTTTGTTACACTTAGAAACCCTGGATCAGGGAGCATGCATACCAGAGAAGGGGGGCAAACGGGTGCCCCGGAGTTGGTCAGGAGATAGAAGGAGAAGGGAAATGTGGACAAGTCTTTACTGTGTTTTCTATGGGGGGGGGGGGGGGAAATGACAAGGTAGGGCAAGCAGGCTTAGGGTTGGCTAGTTTAAATAATTTTATAGTCTCTGGGGCACAGGGCTGTCCCCAGTTGTCTGTTACCTGTCCCTGAGGTGATTAGGGCATATAAATAATGGACCCGCGTGTGTCATCTCCTAAAGGAAGTGATTGGAGTCATAGACCATGGATGGGTTGGTTTGCATTTGGAAAGTACTCTCTCTGTTGAATTGTTTACCATCTCTAGGAATAGTCATCAAGACCCCACATGCTCAAGTGTAAGAATAAAGAAAATATAGGATATGATTGATACACAGAGAGAACCTGAGTGTTGACACCATAGTTAAATATCTTGGTTCTGCTAAATTTTAAAATGCTTTTTTTAAAAAAGAGATCTTGTTCATAGAGAGAAATAATGAAATTTTGACTGATTTCTTAAATATTTACTGTGAGTTGCTTTGAAATAATCTGGAGTAGATAGAGTGAGGAGGAAATGTAGAAAATATATCTATACTTTATTTTGTGCTAAAATTAATCTAAGATGATTCTCTGCCATTAAATGGTTGTCCAACTTTTTAGTAATTTACATTAGCTTTATGAGTCTCATTTACTTCACCTTTCAGATGGGAGTAGTAACATTTCTCTCACACATAATGTACAAGAGAAGACTAAAATATGGAAAAATATTGTTATTAATAATGGGTGGTCTCTGGCAACGTGCTGTGTCTTAATGTCTCATGTGCCTGTGCCTGGTTATGAACTAAGGACATGAACAATCTGTTTCAACAAGCATCCGACTCAGCAGCACTGTTGTGGTTTTGGTCACCAATGATTTCACTTTTGTCAAGGTCTTCTTTCCTAAGTGACTTTATGTTTCTTCAAGTTCAACTGGTTCCATTAAAATATCAGGTAGTAATTTTAAATTCATTTCCCTCTATCTTTTAACACTTGTGAACATGCATTTTTTTGATTAATCACTTTTTTTTTCAATGAGAAGCCACAGATACTAACATGATAATACTGCTGAGATACAGTCTTACATGCAAAAGAGTCTCTATTCTCTGAAAAAGAAATACCGTGATAGAAAAATCCCTATCTGGAAGAAAAACAGGAGCTATTGTGAATGAAAAACATTTTCTCAAGATCAGCAGGGGGCACTAAGATTCCACAGGAAACCTAAATCCCTGAAGCATTCATAAATTATTTTTCTTTTGCTTCAACTCCAAACTGATAACACCATAAACTCTGCTATTTTTTTTATCTTCACTATAGCTGATAGTGTACCTTTTCTTTTTAACCCTCAAAGTGTAGGTGCACTTAACATATTCCTTTACCTGCTCATTAAACAACACAACTTCTGATTTTTTTCATCTGCATTCTGGTTTGCCCATCACTCAACATTCAAGTGCAATGCTATTTTCCTTCCGTTGACAAATATTGAGTAATTAGAATTTTTCACAGACAAGTGATTGCCTAATAAATGACCTTCTGCAGGCAGCTCTATTAAAATGGAGCAAAAAGGATGTTTACTACAAGCAGTGGCCAAGAAGGGACAAGACAGGCTCTGCATAACCAAAGAGCTTCTTCAGCTCCAACGATAATGAAGGCTTTCACTGGGCTAGCAGATCTGCCCTGAAATAATTATAAGCCTGATAGGACGCCAAACTATAAACACAAGTTTATGATTGGCTATTGCAACAGCTCATTAATTCCATGGAAGTTTAAGGGGAAGGTAGTAATGATTCTATTCACATGGGACATCATCAAGTAAAGAAAAAAAATCAAAATATATAAAGGAGGGAAAGATGAAAAGAATACTGATCGATTCTCATATGCCTTCTCTGATTCTAATAACCTATAAAGGATGAGAAAAAGTCTGAACTCTTAAGTGCAATATTTTTGAAGTAGACTTTTGTGAGGATGAACATTCGTATAAAACAAATTGCTGCAGGGTTCTTGAATGGAATATTGGGTATGGTCATATATTTTTGCCTGTAGCCTTATTTTTGTTTATGAACTACTTTTAAAAAATGTAATAAAAATGTAGCTTTTGCTTAGGGCCTTAGATAACCTGCGGATTCCTGGTGAATGACCTTAAACTATAGAAATTTCTAGCTGAGAGGAGCTTTGTCAATGAACTCAGCTAATTCTTTAATTTTATAAGTGAGAAATCTGTAGGTAGAGAAAGGTCACTCAGAAAGCTTTAGAGAAGGGTGCAAACTATCTGCCGTGGTAGCTCAGTGGACAGAAAACTTTCAGGTCTCCCGACTCCAAACCGATCTTGGGCATTCTTCCTTTCTGTTTGAAGTATAACCTATTAATCACTCATATACACACACACACAGACACCCACACATTTATATATGTTATATATATCCTATATAATAAAAGCATAATATGCAAATCGACTGAACGGGGAACAACTGGTGGGTGGGGGGTGGGGCCAGTGGGGCCAGCGGGCAAAGGGAGGGGACAGTGATTGGGGGGCAGCAGCAACCAGTGGCAGCAGAGGGGCGATTGGTGGGGGGGAGGGCGGCCGCTAGCCAGCGATGTCCCCTAATTGGCCTGCTGGTCACCTCCCACAGAGGGAGGTCGGACATCCCCTGAGGGCTCCTGGACTGCGAGAGGGTGCAGGCTGGGCTAAGGGACCCCCCCCCCCCCCACCGAGTGCACAAATTTTCATGCACCAGGCCTCTAGTTTATACATAATAGTTATGCAACCATGTTTATTATATTACATATTTACGTTATGTTACATATTATATATGTACATATACACATATTATGTGTGTAATATATATCTAGATAGATATTATGTTATTTTTAACAATTTTGATAATGCAATTCCCTAAGGAAAACAGGAACTGTTGCTCCATGTGCAATTTGGTAAATATCCCTTTAGCTTTTAAAAAAATATATTTTTATTGATTTCAGAGAGAAAGGGAGAGGGAGAGAGAGATAGAAACATCAATGATGAGAGATAATTATTGATCAGCTGCCTCCTGCATGCCCCACACTGGGGATCGAGCCTGCAACCCAGGCATGTGTCCTGACTGGAATCGAACTGTGACCTCCTGGTTCATTGGTCGATGCTCAACCACTGATCCATTCTGCTCAGGCTCCCTTTAGCTTTTAAGCGGAGGATGCTTTTGATTAATTCATAAGAATAAATATCCAGAACCATTAAGGAGTAGCCTAAAGGAATGAGCCTGCCACTCATTGCTTTTCCTGTTTCTTACAATCAAGGCTCTGTTCCAGGAAAATCATTGGGAAAATGCATAAGAAACCCAGCAGGCGAGCGCTGTTTTTCAGTAAAACTGGCATTGCCGGGTCAGGACACCTGAGAGTGGCAGAGTTAAAGATGAACGTCTCAGCTTGACACTTGAAAGGTGGCCCTTCTCTACCAGCAGCACGATTTGGAGCCGGGCACCTTGTTTGCATTTGGCTGGCTCAGTCCACTGCTTTCCCCTTCTCTTCAATATAATTAAATCAGTTTTATTATGCGATGACTCAGTGTGGCTGTGCTAGCTGCCAGTGGAAATGGCTTGTGAACTACATTTCATGCTGGTTCTCTTTCTATTAACAAAAATGGAATTTTCAGGCTTCATTACAAGATTAAATTCTTGATAGAATTAAAGATTGCTGATCCTTTCTAGGCAGTGTTCCTTCTGAGACCACCACCTGAAAACTAGAGAGCGCGCCAAACCTCAATTTCCCCAGGGATGCATTTTTCTCTGCCCACAGCGAAGAAGCATCACAGTGAACCACTAACCTTGGCAAAGGAGGTGGACAACATACAAATGGGTTATTTGAAATAAATGAAAGAATCTTACAGAATAGAAGTATGCAACCACCACAAAATACCCACGAGCAACACAATATTAACTTTGACTCTATGGACATGGATGGTTGAGATTTCTATGAAATAGTAAAAGATGCCTCATAACTTTGTAAAGCAGTGACTTGTTTTTGCCTTTTGGGTAGTGAAGATGCCAGCAAACAAGCTTTCTTTTTTAAGTGGTCTAGGGGTTGGTTTCCTTCTGCCTTGTAGCAAAATAAACTTTCAGAAACACTAAAGCATTATTTCTTTGTTTATTTTTGCCACATGTGTTATCAGTAACCTGTTTTTGTAATGGCTTATCAAGGGACGCAGGAGTCTGTGGCTAACAGATATAGATCATAAAGCAAGCAGAAGTGCAAACTATTCATTTATCACACAGGTTGGATTGAAGTACTCTATTTCTGTTGATGTATTCTTCTGCATAGTGGATTAAAGAAAGTAATTTTGATTCTAAGAAAATGTTTCAAGAGTTCATACATGAAAACATGTTTGGAGGAGGAATAGTATTTAAATGAAACTTGATATTTGTGAGGTTGATAATCTCAGTGAAGAATGTTAATTTTCACAATTACACTTTTAATGAATTGAGTTATATTTTCTCTAGGAACTCAAATGTGGGCGTAAGAATCTATTAGATTAAAGAGCTTTGAACTAAAGATCCCCCTGGGTTTCTCCCTTCCCCCTTCATCTTATTTCTGTCAAAGTGTGAATTAATATACTAGAAAAAGGGAAATTTGATGGACACCTGGTATGTGTATTCATTTTGCAACATGGCTACAGGAAGCTCTCACAATGAGTCGGTAAGGTAGGTGAGAAGGTTGGAGTGGCCAAGCAATTCAGTCAAAGGCCACAAGGTAGTAAATTGCAGAAGTGAAATTTGAATTCGGGCCTACCTGATGTCAAGATCCCCTCTA
Organism: Eptesicus fuscus; assembly: GCF_027574615.1. NCBI lineage: Eukaryota > Metazoa > Chordata > Mammalia > Chiroptera > Vespertilionidae > Eptesicus > Eptesicus fuscus. The sequence continues at coordinate 12,324,212 of NC_072475.1, forward strand.
CATTACACTTCCTTTTTATGTTCAATTCAATGGGCTAATGAATCCTTAAAAATGAAAGGATTTTACAAAGTAAAAATTGCCCCCAATTAAAAAATATTTATGCATTATTTTTATAAAATCATCCTATGACCCAGTTCATTTCCCAACAATCACTAACATATGGACTCACTTCAAAGCTAGTAGCGTGGAGAGTGTTTACTTTGACCTCCTTTGATATTGAAGATACCCATATAATAAACTGCGTGATAACCTTTCTCCTGCCTTTTGGCTTTACCCATTTATTTTGGCTTCCAGTCTGACTTCCTCTGTCTGTTATAAGTTAGTCAACAAGGCCCATTTGGTTTTATAGGGATAGGGGCATTATAAAAATGTTGTCAAGTAAATGTATTTGGAATAAAGACAGAAGTAATTGGGTGATTGTAACAATATTCCTAGTTCTTTTCTTCTTCTTGTGGCGTATACTTTGCAATGTGGCTGCAGCTCCTTCCATCAAGCAGTGGAGTCTGGTATGCTTTTCCTTGTATATAGGGCAGCCTTGTGACTTGCTTTGGTCAACAATATGTGGCAGAACTGGGCCAGTTCCAGGCTGAAGCATCAGGAAACCTTGCAAGCTTCTGCTTGCTCCTGCCCAGCTGCTGGGCGTGAAAGCCCAGACTAGCCTGCTGGCTATGAGAGACACATGCCCCATAGGGGAGCAGAAGGGAGTGGGCCATCCTTTGGGGAGTCTAAAGGGAGAGCAGGGAGAAGAGGTGGAGAATTTAGGACTGGAAATGAAGGATCAGGTGAACTGGAAATAGAGCTTACTTAGAGTGTGTGAAGACCAAGATATTAAAAAATAAATAGGCATACCTAAAGTGGTAAACAAAAAGTAATACCTAAGTTTGAGTAAACAGTGTCAACAGATATTCATATTAGACAAAAATGTTTGGCTTTCCCTCTGATTGAAAAAGAGAAAAAAATCACTCCTTGCCTGTTATTGAAATTTAAGTGGCCTGGCCTTAAGTTTCCTGCTATTTCCTGCCATCAGTTGTTTGAAATGGCTGAATAAAGTAAATCATTTCGTTTTGGTATATGGGTTTTATGTTACTATCCTCTTTGTAGCTGAAATGAGCGGTGGAAAATAGCCTTTTTGCAAAGTTGGTCTTTTAAAATATGCACCACTGTTCCAAACAGAAAGCTAATTTTCAAGTTCATCAGATGTGTATTTATATGGCGAATGTATCTGTCACATAAACATTTTGTCAATCACTGCCTTCCTTCTGTTCTGGCACAGTGTGCTAGAGTACCATCAAAATGTGATGAATGCTGTGCTCGTTCCAAGAGAGAATTAATTATGGCAACGGCAAGTGTGCTACCAAAGCCACCCATACGCCATGACAATACTTCATTAATAGAAGCAATCACTGTACTTTCAAGAAAAAAAAAAATAAGTCCACAAATAATTTAGCAAGCCCTTTAGTTTGGCTCTCAAATTAGTTTATCCTTTGAATGAAATTTTTGCCTAAATCAATTCTGAACATAAATACTTGTCATAAGTCTAAGGTCAGAAACTGATCAAATAAGAGCATAAGAAAATTTATTTTGTTGCTCTGTATCCTTTGAGACTGGTTTAAAATATTATAATGATATAAAAACAGGTTAAGAATGGGGGGGTGGAGGGTAATTCAAAGGAATTTGAAAAAGAGTTTGCCTATAGATTTGATCCATGAAAATCTGAAGAGAAATAATGGTAAACTAGAATATTTGCTATATTTCCTATGATATTTTAGAATGCCTGATATATCTATATCTCTACATTTTGTTTGGATTTATTTCCTCAAGAACTTAGATGCTCCTGGGGGATGTCATCATAAAGAGGATAACATTAGTTTGTGAACATTACTGGATATAAATATAATAGAACAAGTAGCCTGAAGATGACAATTTAAAAATAAGTTTCAAATGAGTGAAGAATGTTAAATTATATCCGCAGAGGTCTCACTATAAAGTGGCTCTTCAAGCATTGCACACACACTTGAGGAGAATATCTGAGATACTACATCAGACTCTCCTTACAGACAGCACTGAATTGATTTAAGTACTAATAACGACGATGAATAATGATAGCATGTAAAAACCCCTTATGTGCCAAACACTTAGCCTACATTTGTCTCATAAAATTGAATAATTTTGTGAGACAAATGTAGATTTATAGATGAGCCATCTTAAATTGACAACATTTTACCTAAAAATTGGCAATTTCATGTAGTTCAATGTAATAGAACTATTGGCAAGCAAATATAAAGGTGAGCAAGAATTCTTTGCTTTTCCCAGACAAAAAGTAAATGGATGCCTGAAAAATGTCTACTATGAGAGAGAGAAACAGAAACAGAGAGAGAGAGAGAGAACGAAAGAGAGAGAGAGAGAAGGAAATCAAATAAAGAAAGGGTAGTAGGTCAGCCCCAGTGAAAGTGTGCAATGGGACCTTCTGGAAAAGAGTGGCTACAGAATTAACAGCCAAACAGATGATGCTGGTGGGAGACAGATACAAGTGACTGAATACACTCAAGTGTAAACCCATAACCTACAAATCAGACAGTGTGGTAGACAGTATGGAGGCAGAGAAAGCCGGCATGATGCCCTCTAAAAAGCATGAACAAATAAGTTGCAAATTGGTCTTTTTACCATATACAGCATGCTAATCATCAAGGCTTTTTTGTTGTTGTTGTGAATTTTAATTTTATTTTAGGGGAAGAGAAATATATATTTTATTATTGAGTCTTTCAATAATATGAAAAGCTCATTTAACCATTTGGAAATTCGGCACCATTTAAAAAATTAATTTGGTCACATATCACCAATATTTTTAAATAAAATATGTAAAAGGACAACAATAATTATTCTCCAAACTTGACATTATGTTTCTGAATGAAATGAAGAGAAAGCATTGGATATTGCATGAATGTTCACTCTATACTGGGACCTTTATTTTTTATAATAGCCTGGAACATTGACACAATTACTCCACAAATAAATGTTGAGTTTTTACTATGTGCTGTGGTGCATAACTTGAATTTTAAACTTCCAGAATGCAGAGACTGAGGAAATCCTCTCAAGGCAATAACTATAACGTCAACCCATGAAGCTTTTTGTTTAAAAATGATAACAATGATGATGATTCTGATAAAAAATATTTTAAAGTTTTTAAAAAATACACTGTTGAAAAATGATAAAGAAAAGAAAGTGACATATAAAGCCACACATTTAACTTTATATAATTTTGCAGGAAAGAAAATGATTGCCACTGAGGTAAGATCATAAAGAAGTATAAAAATACTTTGTATCGCCTTTTAAGAATTTGCCAGGATAATTTTAAATGTTGCGTAATACGTCATCATATGACTGTGCCATAATACCTAGTCATTTCCTTAGTGATTATTAAACAACATATATTTTGGGATATAAATATTTACAATTTTAAGCTTTAACTCAGCACAGAGTCTCAGAATTAGAATTTTGACATAAAGGGCATGGTTAGTTTTATGGCCTTTTGGGTATAGCATCAAACTGATTTCTAGAAATTTGCACCAAACCAGCAGTGTATGGTGAGGAGTAATGCAGATGTGACTGACTAAGAAAGGAAAAGAAAAGTTACACCTAGTATATGCCTAGTGCTTCAGGCACAATGCTTTTCACACATACTGCATTATTTAAATATCACAGCTACTCTGGAAAGTTTTTGTGGTTGAAGTTAAGTCTTGAAAAAGAGCTTGAATGATGCATAGGTTGGGAAAAGGTGAAAAGAATGAGGAAGTGCCTTCCAGATGGCAGAAACTCCTGGAACATGAAGTTGTGAACAAATATACTTCTGTGGTCCCTGACACGACCCTGAAATGGCACCTTTGCTCCCTGTACGTGTTCCAAACCAATTGAAAAAGAAAGACGGTAGTGAGGCAGAGGGGAACAAAAAGTGCCCCTTCTGTGGTCAAAGGTTTTCTAAAACAAAAATCCCCCAATTAGTCAGAAAAGATAAGCTTTCCTATCTCACCCCACCTCACTCCACGATTCCTCCACTTTGGGGCAAGACCCTTTAAAAGTGAAGGCCTGGAATAAAAGAGGAGCATGTGTGTTTCCTGCAGGTAGGTTCATTCACAAAGGAGGCGAAAGGAGCCAGATTGTGGTGCCTAATTTCTCCTTCCAGTCTCAGCATTGGGTAAATGATTCCTCAATGGGGAAATAGAACAAGAGCAAGAGAGAGAGAAAAGGCTACTAGGTTTCCTAAAGCTAGAAGAGACACAGGGAAGGCAAAACTAGAAGGCGAGAATGAAGAGTTTATTTCCCACCACAGGCAGCTTGAGGAATAGTGCCAAGACCGGTCCTGGTCTGGGTTATGTTGGGAATTCTTAGAAACTGAACTGTGGGCCATCTGAGGTACCACATTGAGGAATCAGTTCCGGCCTTTGGGGACCTCTGGTGATTCCGGAGCGGTAGAGACGTAGCATGACTTTCCTATTTCTTTCACATGGTAATTGTCTCTCCTGATTGCTCAGCTTGTTGAATTCCATGCCAATGGGGAAGATGCAAGGTTTTCAGTAACAATTCTTTCTAGTTGATCTTGGCCTGGGCTCTTCCTCTAGGTGGCATTTTGTCTTCCACTGTGTTTTTCCGCCGTGGGCCCAAATCAACAAAACCAAAATTTGCAGTGAATTAATTCCATTACGACATAGATGGCTCAACGTTGTGAACAGTCCGTGGCCACAGACAAGGAAATAAAATTACTAATTTAATATTTAGTATGAGGTGGCAAGTTGCTTGTTGTGCCAAATCATGACTATTTGCTCATCACCAACCTTCCGCTCTGAAAAGGACAATTAAATGTGTCTATCCTGTCCAATTCATAGGTCAGGAGCACAGATAACGCCTTTGGGGTGGAACATTGAGTAGGGGAATGATGGTGCTTCCAGGAATGAAAGAGAAGTGACACACACTATGAGTTTTTGGTCAAAGCATATAGCTACTGTCAGCAGCAGACAATGACTTCACACATGACCGTTACAGAGTCAGATGTAGGTTCTCTTCCAAGTTATGACTGAAATAGCTGTAAAATGTCAAGACACAGTCTTTCTTGCCATGGACGGTTTCCTGTGCAACCCAACCATCATCCCAGACCTTGAACTCTGTGTCCTTGTAAATAATCAGGGCAGTACCTTGTTTAGCGCCCCAACAAGTCAGATGAGGGAACAGATGATTTTTTCCTCATAGATTTTAAAATACCCTGTTGAGTATATTTGAGCATGGCATTTCCCCCAAGAGATTAAAAGAGGTTGTTGTTAATTCTTGGGCATTTGTTGAAGTGGGCAATGTCATCCCTCACGCTGCCTGTTACCTTGTGGAGTAGTTGCAGAGGGTCCTGTGGCATTGGGCCTGGAGACCCCTCGGCAAGGCCAGCAGGAAGGAGAAACAGCTGTGGCTGTTCCTCACTGTGCTCCCCGCATGAATGTTCCTCAGTAGCAGATAGGCTTGTCCGCATCTGGCACGTCCAGAGTGTCATGTGTTCACACAGTGTTAACGCTCATTCTGCTGCTTCCCAGTACTTCCCAGAGCCCGCTCTTGGGCTTCAGCCCATTTTCCCAGAGATCCCTGAGCAACAACTGCTCTCTATCACAGAGCAGAAAATGGTCTGTGGTTTGCAAATATAATGCCCATACTTTGCAGTAGAATGCAGCATTTTCCTCCTCCTCCTCCTCCTGGTGAAAGAAAGAACAACATCCCATTTCTTTGAATCTCAGCAGATTGTTGGAGATACTCTTTGCAGACTTAACTGAAAAAGGGGAAGAATTTGGGTGCATAATTTTAAAATGTGAAGGGGAAGATATTAGTTAGACAATATAAACTTTGTCAACAAGAGCTCTTAATATATTTTCTATATTTGTGAAAAGACATGCACACAGTTACAGAAATGATTGCATGATAAAGAAACCCAACATATACCCTTAACCTGGTTTAGGACAGCCAAAAGTCCCAAATGGCTTTAGTTGTGTTTCGCATAATGAGAGGGAGACGATACTGATCTTCACACCCCATCACATAAGAGAGTTTGAAGGCCATTGAGCACCACATTTTCCCGTCGTGCTGCAATTACAGGAACACCTGTGCTACCTCGCTGGGCATCGAGCCCATGAAGCGCAGTGTCCCAGAGGCATCAATGTGGCTCATTTCTTGTCTTTAATTCAGGGCCCTAATTGTGGTTGACTTGGTTATTATGGTATACTATACTTCATTTATAAGCATACAGTAGAAAGGCCAATAATTGTAGATGAAATCCAGAGGGCTCTTGTAAAAATTCACAAAGGTCTATGTACCTTTCTTTAAATGGGACTTACTTGCAAAAGAACATTGGGGTTTTCTGTAATATAAAAATAACCCTTAAATCATGAGTGTGCTTGAGCAGAACATGTTAATCTAGACTCAAATGCATGTTCTTTGATATATCTCAGCCCTATGGTCTGAGTTATAGTTGAAGCTCTATCCATACACAAGTAGCATGGGAGGTTGACTCCATTCATTGGCTTATATGGTGTAGTTGCAACATCTGAAGCAATGTACAGTGACTTCAAAAGAATCTCAAATCAGATCAAGTGCTCTGGAAGGGATACTGTCTGATGGATGAAATTACTTATATGGCCATTTTAGAAGGTATAGAAATTTTAGATTATATATTTAACAAATTGCTTTTATTGAAATGAATACAAGTCTTAAGAATCAACTCCAGTGGAAACTTCCCTAGAAACAGGATGTGTCATTTCCACATCTAATAGCTCTCAAGAAGATGGTTAGGAAGAAAATGATATCAAATGGCAATAAAGTCAGATTCCAAAAAGACAAATGTCCTATGATCCTGGTGTATATCAGGCAAGAGACTGAGCTCTTGCTTTTAATTTTCTTCTAACACGGACTATGCTATTCCACATACTCTTTTGTTTGATATAAATTTCTACTGGGCTAGGAGCTCTTTGAGGTTTGGGTGCTTGGTCTCTAGTCTCAGCACTCAGCAGATCCTATAGCACCCAGTAGGCTCTCAAATATGGGTAACACTTGTAGAACTGAAATAAGACTCACCTTTGGTTATGGAATATTTTTAGTTAATTTTTATATCTACAAATTTCTTGGACATGTGACTTTTATCATTTCATGGGTATCCAACTGAATTCTCAGGTTTGTACTTGGTGAAAATTGAAGTTGTGGTATATAAATTACCCTTGCTGTGTGCACCCATATTGCCTCACATTTATCTTTGAATGTGAGGCCACGTTGTTCTATAACTGTGTTTATGTGTCTGTGTTTCAACAACCTGAAGGGCAGATGCTGGCTTTTCCCCCCATTTTTAAAATTTTCCTGCCTGGGGGCATTTGAGCTTAATTAATTAATGTTTAACAATTTTGTAATGGTAGGTATAGTTGCTGGAACAAAAATCTTTATTCTGTTCACTGATATAGATATAAGAGAAATTTTGTGCTTAGAAGATTAATCATAGCAGTGCATTTTGAAGATTTTAATATATTTCAAGCCTTTTTTTTGTATGGTTTGTCAACATCCTGGAAATGGGATTAAAGGCTTTTATCCTCTAATGAAAGAGGTACCCCAAATATCCTCTAATTAAAGGATAAGATTTGGTCAGAAATCAAATTAAGTCCATAGAATGGAGAGATGATAGCAGGGTTTATACAAAAAAATGTATATAATTAAATGAAATATTTACCAAATAGTTCTAAGTACAAATGAAAAGTCCCTTATACATCTATGGAATTAATATGTTATGATGGATCACCCCTTCCCATTAAACTTGACCTTGTAAAGCAAATACCATTTATGCCACTTTTGATTTTCAAGTGTGTAGTAAGAAGCAAGATGCTTCTTGAGTCATTCCTGAAGCCATGTGTTGGGTGAAATGAAGAGCCATCTGCTTAGCGAAGTGGTTATTTTAAAGGCGAATGAAACTGTCACTGTCATTTAAGCCTCCAGGACGGTCCCCACTGCCCTCTAGATGAGTGTCAATCATTGTGGTGAATTCCCTCTTGCCTCTTAATTCTGTCCATCTCTTCTGCTTCTTTGGGCTTCAGCCAGACTGACCTGTTTTCCAGTTACCCAAATGCCCCCACTCTCTTTTGTCCATAGGCATTTAATGTACATGTTTGCCTTGCCTGGAGTGCTTCTGTCCTGTTTCCACTGGTTTGATGCCTCATTTTTGAGGTGTCGGCCTAGAAAACACTTGTTCCAAAAGTCTCTTCTCATCCCCCAAATTGTGGTGGGAGTTCCTATCGTGGACCCTTCCAGGTGCACACAGCTTCCGCTGCTGCAACGCTCAAGGGAACATGGGTTGTCTCTTCACTTCTCTGACTTCACCTGGCAGGGGAGCAGGGTCTCCATCTTCCTTAATTCTGTTGCATCCCCAGAAGCAAGCACACCCAGTGCCTGGGAGCTGGAAGGCTCTCTGTGTTTCTGGAATGAATGGGTGATGGAATGCATCATACCCGTGTTTGGTATCTAAGCTTTCTTCTGAAAAGGTTTCTAGTAGAGTTGCAAGTGCAATACGTTTAGTTTGATAAGATACTTAATAATTGTTTTAATTATGCTTATTTTTAAAGGGTTGAAATCAAGGTTACTGATCTCTTTTGTAGACTTTCATTTTCGTTTAATGGCTTACTAATGTTGTTTTTTGAAGTTACAAAGAGAAAAAGCTCAATCAAACTCTGCCCCTTGCCTGAGATTAGCACAAAATTAAATGAGTACGATGTGGCCGCGCCTCAGCACGATTTGCTTACTTTTGTAGTTTGACATCAAGGATCTAGTTTCTAAATATACCTAAAAGATCTCATTACACAAAGCAGTCCTTCACATAGTTGACCTTCAAGCATTAGCTCCCCAGCACTGTGATGCAGCAGAGCCTCGCCACGGTTAATTGTGGAGCTTAGAATAGATGAATGAATTACATTTGAGAAAATACTTTCATTACAATTTTCATTGTATGAATTTCCTTTGTGAAAAAGAGAATGGACATTTTTATGTAGATTTTTTCAGAGACACTGAGAAGCCTTCTATTGTCCCCTCGCAGAGTAGAAGAGGGTGTTAAAGGGTGAAAGCCCACTTGGGTCCTCATAATAAAAACTTGCATTTAATAGAGTTCTTTTGACATGGCTTAGTTCATATTAATTTCTTACTTCTAGTATATAGAAAAATATTAGCTTCCCAAATACTTTGACTTTATGGAAAAGACTCTTAGACTGAAAATCCCTCATCCTCACTTGTTTTTATCTTTTGGGGAAAAGCAGGGACAAATGGTATAAAAATGAATTACTCAGTTAAAAATTACTTTGACTTTCTTTATTTTTGCTGATTGAAACCTGGCCCCTCGAAGCACCATTAGCTTAGCACCCAAGGCTTCTGTCCATTTTCACCTGCTCCACTAGACCGGATGGCATTCTTGGCTTGTACTGGGATGATGTTGTCTCCCACGTGTACTTTATCTCGATGGGACACCCAGTACGTAGCCAAGGCATTTTGGTCTCACATGGGAAGGTCGAGCTGGATTGCTGCATTCCTTGCAAGTTTATTTTAAAATCTGTCATCTTTATCTTTCATGTTGATGTGTTATGGTAGAGCATAGTTAATGGGAATCAGTAGTATAAGTTAAATGAGTTTTTTTTTATAAGCTACTGTTTGTTACAATAATAATGAAATTATGCTATAAAACTACATTAACTATGAGATTTTAATTCTGCTGACCTTCATTTTGTATTCTCCTATTAAGGTATAGACTCATGTTCTTATTGAAAAAGGTTATTCTATTTGAATGATCAAGAAAGCAATAGGTAGTGCCAAGAAACCAGTAATTGAAATTTTATGTTTGACTGAAGGCAAGGACTACCTAATGAAAAACTGGAATATTCTTGGCTTAAATAACACTCCTTATTGGCAAGCACAGAGTATTTAAAATTGTACTGTTTATTAAGCTGTTGTTAGTATTAGATAATTGGCATTTTGATATAATATATAGTAGTTCTCCTTATCTGTGCTTTCACTTTCCATGGTTTCAGATACCTGCAGTTAACTGTGGTCCTAAAATAGTAAATGGAAAATTCCAGAAAGAAACAATTCCTAAGTTTTAAATAGTGAGGTTTTCTGAATAGCCTGATAAAATCTCACGCCATACTGCTCCGTCTTGCACAGGATGTGAATCATTCCTTTGTCTGACGTATCCATGCTATATACACTACCCACTTGTTAGTCACTGAGGAATGGCCTGGGATAACAGATCCACTGTCACAGCATCACAGTGCTGTGTTTAAGGGACCCTTAAAATAGCGTAAACTATGCTACAATGCCCATGTCATTCACCTCACTTTATCTCATCATGTAGGCATGCTATAATTTCACATCATCACAAGAAGCGTGAATAGAGCACAATAGATGTTTTGAGAGAGATCACATTCACATAACTTTTATTACAGTATATTGCTATAATTATTTTACCTTATTAGTTACTAGAGGCCTGGTGCATGAGATTTGTGCACAGGTAGGGTCCCTAGGCCTGGCCAGTGATTAGGGCTGATCAGGGCCTTTCTTCTGGCTGCTGGCTGGGGCCTCCCTTTGTTCTTGCCACCCCCTGGTGGTCAGTGCTTATCATAGCGAGCAGTCGGCCTCCAGGTCAAACTCCCGTGGGGATAATTTGCATATTAGGCTTTTATATATATAGATTGTTGTTGATCTCTTCCTGTGCTTCATTTATAAATTAAACTTTATCATTGGTATGTATGTATAGAGAAAATCATAGTATGTATAGGGTTTGGTACTATTCGAAGTTTCAGGCATCCCCTGGGAGTCTTGGAACATATGCCCCCTGGATAAAGGGGGATGACGGTATATTTTTTAAAGGACCCAGGATACCAGTTTTTTACAGTGTTGTATTAAATAAATGAGCATTTCTTGAGCTATGCTTCAGGGAACAGTAGTGTCCTGAGAACTATTAATAGGTATTTTGGGAAAAAAGGATTCCTTGGCCAAATTAGATTGTTAAATGTTGCAAGCTAAATCACCATCCTAACTATTCACAATATGCACTAGCATTTTAAAGGCACTCAGTTTGAGAGCTCCCATAGCAAAGAAACCGACTTAACCATGTTCAATTAGTATTTTTAAAGAATCTTTAATAATTTTTAAACTTAATGATCAAGCATTTTATAAGTTCAAAAAAAATCACACAAATGTACAGCTTCATGAATTCTAAGATGTACAGCTTTGTAACCACCATCAGGTCAGGAGACAGAACGTTCCCTATCATCTCACACACTTTCCATGTGCTCCCCCCACATTCAGTCAAGTCTCACCACTGCTACCCCATCTGAAGGAACCACCATCCTGTCGTCTTTCCCACGCCAATGCCACTGTAATCTAATTTTGTCTTTTTATGTATGACTTTAAGCATTTAACAATATCTCTATGCATATAAATACATGTAATAGGTATAATATTTATAGATATAAATTAAAATAACATATATTGATTTTTCCCCCATGTTGCAGTTTCACATAAGGCTCCGTCTTGCACAGGATATGAATCATTTCTTTGTAAAACATATCCATGCTGTGTACACTACCCACTTGTTAGTCACTCTGTCCTCTGGTTTTCTTACTTATTGACAGATTGCTCTAGAAGTTTATTGGAAAGACTACTTCATAAGTGGCAATATTTTCTTCCATCAGGACAAGCATAATGATTGGTTGTCTCTCTTTTTATGATAACAGTCATGACTGGATCCATTAATTAATTCAATAGGGGTTACAAGATGATTCTCAAATTTTTAAATTTCTCCATTTATCAGGTAGCATACTTCTATAAAGAAAAATTTCACTTTATTGGTTCTTTGATTAGCCAAAGTTGTGCAGTTAAAATAGAAAGTGCAGAATAAATGATAATTTTCCCTTTTTCATTTTTAAAATAAAGAACCGACACCTTAGCATTTTCCACAGATGACTTTAAACACATTTGGTGTGTTTTGATCTATTGAAAGTAAAATCCTTATTGATGTTCTAATTGTCCTATTTGGCCATAGAAGCTTTTCAAGTTGGTCCCTTTGTTTTATTGATTCAACTCCAACAGCCTTTTACAGTTTCCTTGCTATCTGGTATGACAAGATATTTCAAGTTTATCTTTTACAGGCTTAGAATCAGTCTTTTCTCTAACAAGCCTTAGAGTCTTATTTTTGAAAATAGTGTTTTCAGACCATGACTTGGGGACTAGGGTTTCTCATTGCTACTGAGTTAGTCATTGTTCCTTATCTTTTTCAGTTTTAAATATAAAATATCTTATGAATTCATAATGATGCCTCAAATTCTTTTATTTATGAATATTTTACTTGATTTAAAGTTCTTAGTATTCTGTTTTATTGCTTATTCCCCTCTCCCCCATTAGTTACTCCTGTTATATCCTGTTATATGGTTGGTGTTTTTTTTTGTCCCATTGGTCTCGTTCTTTCATATGCTTTCATCTCTTCCTTTGTTTTTGACTTTAAATATTTTTCCACTTTATATTTCATTTTTCTTAACAAGTTATCTTATGCTTATTTGCTGTTGTATTTCTTTGTCTTTTGTATTGTTTTTATGAAATATCTGTTTTTCTTTTATTTCACATTCTTTCTAGAGATTTATCACACCACTTCTGAGTTTTCTCTTCTGATGTATGTTGTTCTTTTGTATCTGATGTTCTTTCTTTTATTTTTAAAATATGTTTTTATTGATATCAGAGAGGAAGGAAAAGGGAGAGTGAGAGATAGAAACATCAATGATGAGAGAGAATCATTGATTGGCTGCCTTCTGTACACCCCCTACTGGGGATCAAGCCTGCAACCCAGGCATGTGCCCTTGACTGGAATCAAACCCGGGACCCTTCAGTCCACAGTCTGATGCTCTATCCATTGAGCCAAACCAGCTAGTACTGGTGTTATTTCTTAATGTCCCTATTGGCTCATTTAAAAATACCTGTTAACATTTACTGCTTTTGTGGCCTTTCCTTTCCATGTGCTTTCATTTTGTATAGAAATGTTATTCTGCTCATTATGCTGTTTTCTTATAAGAATTCAATATAGGATTTCATCTTGATCCTTTTCTATTACTCATTTTTTATATGAAATGAGTTTGGAGTTTTAAAATGGGAGTGTGACAGAGAAACTTTGCTAATTTAATTGCACTAAAGCTCCCCCTGCTGATGTTTCTATAAAAATGTTCAAAATAATCATGTGCTTCATGAGAAGGCTTGAGTCTATCTTTTCTCATTTCAACTGGACATTCTTTGTCTTTTGTGTCTATAATTCTTATCCTGATCAATTTATATTTTATTGCCAGGGTTGGTCTTTGGAATGGGATTTGTCTTAATCACTTTGGCTGGTTAGTTTTAAGAGTTTATGAGGCTCAGGCTGCTTCCACTCATTCATATTTTCCCTTGGATTCTTAGTTCCTACCTACTACAAGTATTTTGTCAGCTGTACACAACTAAACAAATGTAATGAAGTGATTATTATTGTTGTCTTTCTCTGCTTCCATCTAAATTATTAGCTGTTGGAGGACAAGAGGTAAACTTGTTTTAAATTTTGAACATCAATGATGTAGGGGAGGAAAACATTTTTACTTCTACCTGTCTAGTTTTTTTTGGCTGAGATTCTCTGTAATAAAAGACAGGTTAACAGGGGAAAAACATACATTTAATAATAGGTACACCTCCTGCATACATGGAAGATAGACAGGAAACAACAACAGTCTAAAATGACCCTGGTCACCACCTTAAATAAGATTTCTAGCTAATGACAAAAGATCTTGGGGTTGGGGGTGGGGGAAGGCCTGCTAATGGGCGGTTACCAGGGAAAGCACAGCAATAGCAATAAGGGCAAGGACCTAAGTTTTTGCTGTCTCCATTGTTAAGAGTTTCTTGTAATTTAGAGCCACTCTTCTCTTCTTGGTCCAGAGAGGGAGACATCCTTACAAATAAAGATTTCTTTTATTTATTCTTAATAACTTTTATGCTCATTTACAGGTAATTTCTACTGTTTTCAGAGATTCTCCTTTGTCTGAAGCCTCTCCAAAATAATCAGCTAAAAATAGTTAATCACTAAAGAGGCATATATTTTGAGGTGGCAAATTCTGTCCCCCTTCAATTGCATCCCCCCAGCTTGACTAAGCTTTAGACCAGTGGTTCTCAACCTTTCTAATGCCGCGACCCTTTAATACAGTTCCGCATGTTGTGGTGACCCCCAACCATAAAATTATTTTCGTTGCTACTTCACAACTGTAATTTTGCTACTGTTATGAATCGTAATGTAAATATCTGTGTTTTCCGATGGTCTTAGGCTCTACAGCAGCGGTTCTCAACCTGTGTGTCACAACCGCTAGCAGGGTCACCTAAGACCATCGGAAAACACAGATATTTACATTACGATTCATAACAGTAGCAAAATTACAGTTGTGAAGTAGCACCGAAAATAATTTTATGGTTGGGGGTCACCACAACATGCGGAACTGTATTAAAGGGTCATGGCATTAGAAAGGTTGAGAACCACTGCTTTAGACAGACTTCTTCACTCTACACCCCTGACCTCTCTTTTCTTGGAGCATTTACTTTAGGGAACTTGCAACTGTAAATTTTCCCTATGCTCCTTTACAACCTAGGGCTGTCTTTCAAAGAGTATCATGCCTTTGCAATGTAATCATCAAGGAAGATAGTACCCCCTACCCCCACCTTGGTCTCTGTGGGAAAGTGGTTGCTTAATTTAGGTGGACCCCTTACTCCAAGTTATAACACTCCCTCTTGACATGAAGGTTGGAGAAGGTTTACTTTTACTTTGAATATAGAAAATTGGCAAACACAGATGGCCTTTGCTCTCTCCATCCAATTTCTTAAAAGCTCTCCAACTCTTTGTTTCAACAGAGCTCAGAGTTAGGACTGGCTCTGTGCTCTCTCCCTGTTGGTAGCAATAGTATTGGGATGGCAACATAAGAAACATCCAAACCTATAGAGAATTTTTATGAGTTTACTTGAGCCAAAATGACAACTGTCAGGAAGAAAAATCTCAACAGATTGAGAAAATGATCCAGAGAATGACAGTTTTGCAGCTTAGTTTATACATAAGAATCAAAGGAGGAGGCATAAAGAAGGTTACATAAAATTGATGGGTGGTAGATTAGGGAGGCTGTGGAAAGCAAAGCAAGGAATTCTCTGAGATTGAATAAAGAGTAAAACAAGAGACAAATGCTTCTTTTACATTGGTGGGAATAGGGTAGTTAACAATGAACATTTATAGCACATAGAGATGGTATGCAGGGAACAAGATAATAATGAAGTGTTGTGTGCTCTGGTGGGATATTATGCTCTGAGGGGTCTGGAAAAGGGTGAATACTGTGACATTCCACTGGTTTGTTATCATAGATGCAAAAAGACAATAGATAGGCTCACTTAAGGTAAAGAATGACCTTTGTCAAGGAAGACACCAGCCTAGGACATAACTACCCACCATGACTCATTTTTAGTTAAAAACTTTTAATTTCAGACCATCCTATGTGGTTACTTTAGGTCTCTGAGTTTGTAAGGCCTGTCATGCAGACCTCCCCTGAGCTTGTCACGTTTAGTATGCGGTCCTTTTTTTGTCTACAGAAATAAAACCAATTTCTGTTTGCTCATCTTGTCCAGTGTGATTTATCTTTAACAATAGTATTTGATAATTATGGTGAACAATACTAATGCAGTTGGCAGCATTAAAAATTAACATTGAAAAATCCAGTTGAACGTGTCTAAAATTAGAAATTTAGAAGCTGTATCTTTGCTGTTAGTAAATCTGGTGGGATTCTGTTCACACATATAATGGACTATGAATATGGAAAGAACAGCAATAAGTAGAATGAAAAAGGGAAAAACCTATTGATCTTCATTTCTTAGGAAAAGGACTCAATGTTCAGAAATAGTAAAAGAAGACATTGTAGGGGTCAGCAGGAACTCTCAGGAAGGCGGATGTATGTATGCTTTTCCAGCAAGAGATTTGTTATCGACGGGGAGAGGTTATTGTTCCACCAGTTGCTGGTGGAAGTGGGGTTCTTAGGGTGCTGCTGGGATAAGAATTTCTGGAGGCACCAGCAGGCATGACATGAGCAAGACACAGACCTCTAAGATGCCAGGAAGATAAGAGCCCCTGTCCTGGTGATCTACTTGTAGAAAGCTTATTTCTGTGGAATTACACCCCTGCGTTTCCAAGGTCCCATTTCCCTTCATCTTACCATGGAAGAAGTGTAGCTGTGACTTCAATAGAATTAAAGTCATTGCCCAGAGTTCCTGTTCCATGTCTGCACAGACCAGCTTAATTTGTGTTCCCAGTTGCAGTCCATCAGTCCATTGTGTGTGGGGTCCGCATGGTCACAGGGCTATGGAGGGAACAGGGGAGAGTGCAAGAGAACCACAAGAGCACCAAGAGCCAAGAGAGAGCCAAGAGAGCAATCTCCTTTGTTAGGGGCAGTGGTCGGCAAACTGCGGCTCGCGAGCCACATGCTACCGACACCCCCACTTCTTCTAACGCCACTTCTTCAAAATAGACTCGCCCAGGCCGAAAACCAACTTCTGGGCATGGGCCACGAAGTTTCAATCGCACTGTATGTGCACGCCCGCACGTGGTATTTTGTGGAAGAGCCACACTCAAGGGGCCAAAGAGCCGCATGTGGCTCGCGAGCCGTGGTTTGCCGACCACTGATTTGGGGGATTATGTATTCTCAAATTTTCACAGGCTTGCAGTGGCCTTGGCTCCCACGCTTCCCCTCCCTAGCCAATTATCTTTGTTCCCAGGTTTGATTGTCAGCAAGCACCTTCTATATGGCACCCCAGCTTCACTGCGCATACCCATCTCCCTTTGTCCAGTCCCTTTCCCTAGTAACCTGCAGGAATGGGCTAGTGGTTCCCCGGGGAGTATAAAACTGCAGCTTCCTGGTGAAGCTTCCCAAATGACCATGCCTATAATGTCTAGCCTCCCTTTTGTTCTTTTCCTATCTATATATATAAAAGCCAGTGACTGAATAGCGGAATGACTAGAACGACCGGTTGACCAGTCACTATGATGCACACTGACCACCAGGGGGCAGATGCTCAATGCAGGACCTGCCCTCTGGTGATCAGTGTGCTCCCACAGTGGGAGCACCACTCGGCTGACCAAGATGAGCAGCGCTTCCACAGCAGGCCGATCCCTGCAGGCCACGCCCCCCACCAGTACACGAATCCGTGCACCGGGCCTCTAGTTATTAATAACTAGCTAATTACAATGGGTATCAGACACAGTGTCCATGGCTGCTTTCTGTAGCTCTATAAATGGATTTTGTGGCTTGCTAATTTTATCCATAAGGAAGGATCTATATAGTAACATTAAATTTTTTTTCTATAGATGCACAAATCTGGCTAACATTTATTAAACATGATAAGCCAAACATGTTTTTCATCATCTTACCCATATTTTCATTTAGCTTTCAAACAATGCTTTGAATTAGGTACCTTCATTATCCTCATTTTGAAGGCAGGAATAAATAAGATATAAAAATTAATAACCATAACAGAGTAAAAATTACACTTGGGAGTATTTAGTTCTGAATCTCTAACCAATTATTTTGTGTACTTGAGAAAGTCCTTCAATCTCTCTGAGGCTCAATCTGCCTATGTAAAATAATGTATGTGGTCTGTTAGAGCTATAAGATCTTTTCTACTTTTAAACATCAGAGAAGCATGCCACCTCTATTTTTGTAACCACATAGAACTTCATTTCTTTAATCTGACATTTTCTCCTTCTTTCCTTTTGATTCAAACTGGACTCATCCATCACCCTGACTCACCCGTCTTCTGCTCCCTTGCACATCCACTCCCTTAATCATTGAGCCCGCAGGACAATGAGGTTCTGATCAGCATCAAGTGATCTTAGGAACAAAGCCTGGGGTCTGTTGACCAAAGAGAAGGAGTTTCAGTCAAACTAGAGATAACATCTAGGCCTCCGTTGTGTTTCATCTCCAGACCCAGAAAAGTAAAGCAACCCCACCGAACACACCTTTGTGAAACAAGACGGAGAGTGATATTATGGCTGACTTTAGTACCAGCTACACTAATGTTGACAGTCAGTGGAGACCATGACCCTAACTCCACCATGATTAATGATTTTTCCCCTATATAACCCATCCCCTAGGGGCCATCAGGAGCCATGTCTTAGAGCAGAGGTTTTCAACCTGTGGGCTGTGGTAGGCACACCGGTATGCTGCAAGAATTTTTAAAACATGCAATACTCGAGTACTTAGGGGCACTGACCTCTTTCCCCTTAGATTGTCAAATAAAAAAAAAATGACAAAGCCAATACAACATAGCTGTCCGATATGAATGAGTCAAAATTATACCCATTTTTTGTCAGATCCACAAAAATATATTTTATGGTGTGCCACAATTTTAGTAACTAGTTTATACATGCCATGAGAAGAAAAAGGTTAAAGATTGCTGTCTTAGAGCAATAGCTCACCTGTGACTTGGGGTTTGGCACCATTTTCTTAACCAATAAAACTTTACTTTTATTTAAAATTTTTTTTTTTTTTTTTGCTGCAAACTCCTGTTCTTATTTGATTTGGCTTTGATGTGCACAGGGGCATGAACCTTTTGGGTTCCATAACATTTTCTCAGGAGACATTTTCTATCTGCTAACATATTTTAGTGGTTTCTCTTTTGTTAAAGCATATTGGTTGCCCAGAAAGGTGTTAAAATTATATATGGTGCCCTTCTTTCTCATAAGGCATTTGGTTTCCTAGGGATTTTCATCTTATTCAGTAACCCTGGGAAATACAAATTCCAAAAGTTAGAGACCCAACATCATTTGTGAATGGTGTCACATGTCTTTGAAATGAAAATGAGACAGGGCTCTCTCAAAGGGAATGGTCTTGTCAGGTATGTCTGGGAGTCTTAAAAGCACTAGCTAGAATAATGTCAAAAGTGTAGCACACAAAAAATTTGTAAGATGAAGGTAAATTGATGCTCAGGGGTAAATTCATAACCTTAGTGTGTATTTTTAACTATAAGAAAAATGACAAATTAATGACTTGATCATTAAACTCAAAGATTCTAAAGAAAAGCAGACTAAATCCTCCCTCCAAGTGTATAGAAGTTACTAGTAACAGAAGATCAGAACATAAGAAAATGGAAAATGAGAGCATTTAAAATCTTGCTCCTGGCCTATGTCATCAAATTCTAAAAAAAAAAAAAAAAAAAGGGGGGGGGGACAAAAACAACAATCCCACATCAGAGCACATTCTTTGGTATATTTGCACATAAATAAAATCAAGAAATATTTTTGATGTTATTTGGTTTGAAAAAAATGAAAGGCACTCAAATCAAACTCATGGGCAAACAACATTGGTCTAAAAAACAACAGGAAATAACTTTATTACTACTTGTAGGAACGTATTTGACCTGAATTCTCCAGATAGTTCAAGCAACTGTATGTTGTTGTCGCATAAAACCTTTCTTCTGGGAATTTCATAGTCCTCTCAACTAGCAAGGATTTTTACTGATGTTAAAAAACCCCACAAAAACTTTCATGAATGAAGGCTTTTCTGAAAGAAAAGATTGACTGAGCTATGCACTAGCCAGAAGAGGACCCGGTCCCAGGACATTGTCTCAACTACCAACGTCAGGGCTAGATGGCAGAGGCAGCCTGTTGGCTGTTCTGAAGTTGACAGGCTCTGTTATACAAACAGTTGGAAAAAGAAAGATGTCATTTGTCTTGAAAGAATTTCCACCGGCTGTAGGGGAAGAGGGTGGAAGAAGGTGAAGAACTGCTAGTTCCAGAAGGAAGTGTTTGCTCCTTTTGATTGTTTATATGGGCAACAGTCTGGAAAGTTCATGCAGTAGCAAGAAATGGAGGTGTCCGGTGGTCTTTGGAGCCTGGTTATTCTCTTTAGAGAATCATGGAAATATTCAATTTTAACATACACTCAGGAATGTAAGCATTTTTGTTTGTTTTCTTTTTTGACCTGCAGTTGTCCACTGATGAACCTCTCTTGTCTCTTCCTCCCACGCTGTGGCCTGCTGTAATTTAGTTTATACAGTGGTTCTCAACCTTTCTAATGCCGCGACCCTTTAACCTTTTGCACTCGGATGTCGAGTGTGACTCGACACAGTTAGCATTAGAATAAAGGAATCGAGAAAAAAGCAAGCGAGTGCAAAGGGTTAATACAGTTCCTCAGGTTGTGGTGACCCCCTAACCACTTTCGTTGCTACTTCATAACTGTAATTTTGCTACTGTTAATGAATCGTAATGTAAATATCTGTGTTTTCCGATGGTCTTAGGCTCTACAGCAGTGGTTCTCAGCCTGTGGGTCATGACCCACAGATTGAGAACCGCTAGCAGGGTCACCTAAGACCATCGGAAAACACAGATATTTACATTATGATTCATAACAGTAGCAAAATTACAGTTATGAAGTAGCAACGAAAATAATTTTATGGTTGGGGGTCACCACAACATGAGGAACTGTATTAAAGGGTTCGTGGTATTAGAAAGGTTGAGAACCACTGGTTTATGACATCTCAATTTTTTTTTTTTCTTGTCACTGCCATCTGGCAGGTGAGAAAATAAAACACGTAAGCAAACCTTCCAAGATTACATTTGGATGAATGGTGGTCTTGTGCTATTTTCCCTCATTTGTAAGCTTAATGATGAAGCTTGTTTTGAAAACAATACTTCAGTGTGATGGCTTGGGGAAAATAATTTGAACAATGAAGGAAATAAGTTATTAATCAAAAGTGTAGAAACAATCAGCAAGAACGACTTCAAATACGTATGCAAAAACAAGCCCAGAAGTGCCTGCCCTTGAGTTTTAGAAGTCAGTTCTCTAGCTTGTCATTCCTTCTCATTTTTAAATTGCTTTTCTTGATTATTGTTGTTTTGTTTTTACCCCCTTGAAGCACCTCTCTGAAATGCTGATTACTTCATGGATGTTTACCTTTGTGTGCACAACTTGAGAATGTTTGTATTGTTGAAAGGTGCTTAGGTAATTTTGCTCTTAATTGAGCTACAGATGTAACACTTATGAAAGTAATAATAATCTCATTGAATTCCATACATTCATTTGCAATGTAAAAACCTCAGAATTGAGGATATAAAGTTTGTTTTTATAGTAAGTGAGATATTATTTGTAGAAACAAACAGATATTCCAGCATTCTAGAATAACTATAACATTTTGTGACAGTCAGTGTGACTCAGAAGTTAAATTTGAAGTTTCTTCACAACTTTATTTGATTTCACATTCTAGGAAGATGCATTCTCATTGACCTAGGTCTGTCTTGTTTCAGAATGAGTCCTTTACCTTTTTTGGTTTATAGGCATTTTGAATTACTTGAAAACAATTTTAAAATTCTGAAAAAGTGGGAATATGGGTTACACTGTTTTTATTCACGATGATTTAACAAGACTCGTTTTATTTTTTAAGAACATTATAAGCTTTGCAATATATTTTGTTACTTCTTCAACTTACATGATAGTTGAGATAACTATTCTTTATACTTTAGGTAGCTTAGATTTTTTTCCCCCAAACTAGCTCAATAGAAGGATCTTTGAAAAAAGAAGTCCAGCATTTTTGCTGGGCCAGCATGGTTCAGTGGTTGAGCATCGACCTATGAACCAGGAGGTCATGGTTCAATTGCAGGTCAGGGCACATGCCTGGGTTGCAGGCTCGATTCCCAGGGTGGGGTGGGCAGGAGGCAGCTGGTCAGTTATTCTCTCTCATCATTGATGTTTCTCTCTCTCCCTCTCCTTTCTTCTCTGAAATCAATAAACATATATTTAACAAAAAGAAGTCCAGCATTTCATCAGAAACCTCTGACCATTGCAAATCCTCCTAACTCCAACTTTCTCCCAGAAGCTGCTGAGCTAGGAGTTTCGAGAAGGCTCTGAATAACGTAGGGCAGGTGTAACCAGACAAAGCCCATCCTCAATCCTGCTCACCTATTTCTTCCTTCATCCTCTGTCCTCCTCGACTCTGCAGAGTGACTGTTGGAGCAAGCTCTGTCTACATGCAAATTCTGGAAACATGGGAGAGTTGATACCTGTGAGGCCAGACTAGACCAATGCATTCTTCAGTTAAGTCAGGAGTGGAGTTTTAGACTCTCTTCATAAACCATCTCAGAAGATGCCAGAGACACCAGCATTAGTGACACGTAACAATGATAAGTTTGGAATGAAACATTTTATTGTTATTTTTTTTCTCTTCTGGTCTCTCAGACATGCTCCCTGAGATTAGAGCTCTGCTTTTGGGCAGGGTGCAGGATAAAATGTGCATATAGATACTTTGGCCAAGGTTTGAGCTGGTGACAATTCAGGCAGAAATGCGTGTTGGTGCTGAGCAACTAACCAATAGTATGCTGGCACAACTCTTTAAAAAAAATTTATTGATTTTTTTTTACAGAGAGGAAGGGAGAGGGATAAAGAGTTAGAAACATTGATGAGAGAGAAACATCAATTAGCTGCCTCCTGCACACCCCCTACTGGGGATGTGCCTGCAACCAAGGTACATGCCCTTGACCAGAATCAAACCTGGGACCCTTCAGTCCGCAGGCCGATGCTCTATCCACTGAGCCAAACCAGTTAGGGCATATCTCTTTCTTCAATGAAGAAAGGTCATGTACTCCAGTTCCATGGTCACTATAGGACTTCATTAAAGAAAAGTTTGTATTCAGGGAAGATTTGGGGCAAAGACAAACACTTAATTCAAGACTTTTCACCCTTCATCTTCTTGTCCTAAAGTAAGAGGAAAGAAAGTAACATTTTATATTTTATTATTTTATATTTTATTTTACTTTATTTTATTTTACTTTTACTGTGGTAAGAACAATTAACATGAGATCTGCCCTCTTAATAAATTTTCAAATGTTATATACATTATTGTTGTCTATAATGTAGGTACAATGTTATACAGCAGATCTCTAAGCTATTTGTTTTCCTTGACTGAAACTTTATGCTTGTTGATCAGTAACTCCCCCCTTTTCCAGGGGTCCTCAAACTTTTTAAACAGGGGGCCAGTTCACTGTCCCTCAGACAGTTGGAGGGCTGGACTATAGTTTTAAAAAAACTATGAACAAATTCCTATGCACACTGCACATATCTTATTTTGAAGTAAATAAACAAAACGGCAAAACGTAGTTTGAGGACGCCTCTTTGCCCCTGGCAAGCACTGATTCCACAGTTTGATTCTATGAATTGAACCACTTTAGATTCTTCATATGAGTAGAATAATGCAGTATTTGCCTTTCCAAGACTGGCTTATTTCACTTAGTTTAGTGTTTTAAGCTTCAGCGATGTTGTTTCATGTGGCAGAATTTCCTTACTTTTAAAAGGGTTGACAGTATTCCATTGTATATATTTATATCTATCTCACATTTTCTTTACCCATTCATCCATTGATGGACATTTAGGTTGTTTCCACATCTTGGCTATTGTGAATAATGCTGCAATGATCTAAGAGTTCTAATATTCTTTGAGATCCTTATTTCAATTCTTCTGGATATATACTCAGAAGTGGAATCGATGGATCATATGGTAGTCCTAGTTTTAATTTTTGAGGAACCTCCATACTGTTTTCCACAGTGCTGCACCATTTTGCATTCCAACCAGCATTGTGCAAGGGTTCCAATTTCTCCACATCCTCACCAACAACACTTGTTATCTTTTGTTTTCTTTTGATTCTAGCCATCCTTACAGGTGTGA
Organism: Eptesicus fuscus; assembly: GCF_027574615.1. NCBI lineage: Eukaryota > Metazoa > Chordata > Mammalia > Chiroptera > Vespertilionidae > Eptesicus > Eptesicus fuscus. The sequence goes on from NC_072475.1 coordinate 12,347,998, forward strand.
GGTGATATCTCACTGTGGTTTTCAATGGCATTTCCCTGATGATTAGTGCTGAGCATTTTTTCACAAACCTGTTGGCCATTTGTATGTCTTCTTTAGAGAAATGTTTAGAAAGTGACTGTTGTTTTGTTCTTTCTCCATCTCCACATTGGCTGATGAGAAATACAGTCATTTAACTAACACTGAGTAAAGATCAATAATTGTAACTGAGAACAACAATCTGGAAGTTCATGGATTCAAGTTTTGTTTTTGCTCTATATAGTAGCTTTGTAATAACTTAGGGATGGCTCTATAAAATTCTCTTAAGTATAAAAAAAAAACAAGACATAGAAATCCTATTGTGAATAATTTTCAGTGCCTTGGAATACACTGAGTGGCCAGTGTATTCCAAGTGTATGATTTCTGAATGCATAATAATCTGGCCACTCAGTGCATGAATTCATGCATGGGTGGGGGTCCAGCCAGCCTGACCAGGGGGAGGGGACATGGGTGGTTGGCTGACCTGCCTTCTGGTCGAACTCTTGGTTGAGGGGACAATTTGCATATTAGCCTTTTATTATATAGGATTTACACTGAGTGGCCAGATTATTATTCATTCAGAGATCATAATAATCTAGTCACTCAGTGTATAGCACTAATAAACATGCTTTGATAATCATTTAGACTTAAGATATTATTCCTCATCTGGCCTCCATCATTTCCATCATTCCACATGTATGACTTCTCAAAGTATTTGTTAAATCCTCCTCTTTTTCACCCCAATATCTCAAGTTCAGGGCCTAATAAATTCTTTCAGCAACTATTGTAATGTTTCCAAATTAGTTTACTGGCCCTAAATAAGATTTGACTCATACTCGTAGATGTTCATTGGAAAATCTTTTGAGAGTTGAAATTCAAATATTTTATATTTACACAAATGATGCAGAGCAAATATGCCATAAAGTTTCTTCCTCTGAGTATATGGCAACACATTTTAAAGTTAGTGTACCTGCCTACCTTAAAATGAAAAATTAAAGAAAACACTGTACAGCATTATATTCTTTACACAGGTGTTATAGTTCAATTCACAGTAACCCCAGCGGGGCAGGCTCTGTACCCTGTGATCTGTGAGCTTCCTACCTATAAAGCCAGAAATACTTATTCAGCTGCTGCACCGGAGGTGGCATCAAAATTATACTTTCAGATAACACATCTGCTGACGATGAATAAGAAGCTGGATCCTGCAGACTTATAATTATTTGATACTTTCTTGTGCCCACTCATTACAGCCCATTCCCAGCAGGAGAGAGAGAGACAGCACAAGAGACTATATTAAACAGACTTTGCACCCAGGCTTCCTTTTGCAGAATGCTTATAAGTGGCATGACTCAGAAACTTATGCATATAGTCGCTTCTATTAGTCCATTGAGACAAACACTTGCAGACCTCCTTTAAAACTTAAAAAAATTCACATACAGAGAGTTTTCGATTTTCTGTGGTGGTGTTTTTTTTGCTATAACATTTTCAGTGTTAATATTAAAAAGAGTAAAGAATTGCCTGAATTTTTGTCTCTAGTAGGAGCCTATTATGACATCTGAATATAAACCTTGCTTGCCTTTTTCTTCCTCCAATTCATAACCAGTAATTATAACTGAAATAATGATTTGAGGATTAGTAGAGCTAACGTTTACTGATCATTTCCTATGTGGCAGGCACTGGTTACTGCTTCATATACATTTTCTCACGTAAACATCACAGCTACTCTATGCTGAAGGTTCTATAGTTTACAGAAGAGAAAATCGAGGCTCAGAAAAGTTAAGCACCATGATACACAATGGAATACTACTCAGCCACAAGAAAAGATGAAATGGGGCTATTTGCAACAACATAGATGGACCTTGAGGACATTATGCCAAGTAAAATAAGTCAGTTAGAAAAAGCTAGCAACCATATATTTCACTCACATGTGGGATATAAAACTGAAACTTGTGATACAAATAGCAGTGTAGTGGTTGCCAGAGGGAAGAGGATGGGGGGAGGAAAAGGGACCCTAATATATGGTGAAGACTAGACTGGGTAGTGGGCACATGATGCAATATACAGATCTTGTAACATAGCAACCCACACCTAAGAACTATATGTTCATGTTGACCAATGTCACCCCAATAAATTTTAAAAAGCATGTAGTTAAAAAAAAGAGAATACAGATTTATGGAGTTCCAGTTCTATAGATTATCAATACCACACAGCTTTCACCAGGCCCAAATCAAAAGGACTGACTTCCTTTTTGAAAGCTCTAGGCAAGAATCTCTTTGCTTCCTGATTCTAGTTGCTTGAGGCCACCTGCATTCTTTGGCTGGGGACCTTTTAGTAAGGGATGGAGTTGTGGGGTAAGTGAAAAAGGAGAAAGGGGATAAGAGGTACACATTTCCAGCTATAAAATAAATGAGCCACAGGATATAGCGTACAGAACAGGGAATCTACACTAATAAAAGAGAAAGATGCAAATTGACTGTACCTTTGCGATGCCCACCAGCCAATCAGGAGTGAGTATGCAAATTAACCCAACAAAGATGGCAGGTTAATTTGCATATACAGGCACTGAGCAGCTGGGGGTGGGACGCAGGCGTTCGGCACCGCCCCAGCTGCCCCGGGCCTCTGGGCAGCATGGGAAGGCGGAAAGGCGGCTCTGGGCCAGAGTGAAGGCGGTGCAGGCAGCCAGGGGAAGGAAGGCCCATTCCTGCACGAATCTTCATGCATCGGGCCTCTAGTATAGTCAATAATGTAATAAGTTAGCACAGTGACAGATGGTTACTATTGTGGTGATCACATCATAAGGTGTACCAATGTTGAAGCACCAGGTTGTACACCTGAAATGAATGTACTATTGTATGTCAACTTTATATTATTAAAAATGAAAAAAGAAAAGTTAAGCACATAGTTGAGGATGTAGAGCCCTTAAGTAGAGGAGATGAAATTTCAACCCAAGTTTATTATGTCAAAGGTCATGCTTTTTAAAAACCCTTCTGCCTTTGTAACAGACATTTTAAAAGTAGATGGAAGTTATAAATATAAAAGTTAATGAAATTATATTTATAAAAAAATATAGGTAATTGTCCACAGAGCCTGACTTCAGGTACAATGTTGAAAAGAGAATTAGTCATAGAGAGGACGAGACTAAACATTTACTGCCACCTTTGATGTAGTGGGGGAAAAGCTAGATCTGTAGAGGTACTGACTCAGTGCTTTCCATTTTGAAGCAGCACAAGGTGACAGCCTATAGAGTCATGGAAAAATGATACAGAATTCTATTTTGCAAAATATAGGAATAAAAACATGCAATTAAAACCATTACATTACGTTGTTTTGTGGTTGTTTAGAAAAGATAAAAAGCACTATAAATGTCTTTTCTTTAGTGATGAAGCCTCGCTTTTTGTTATTCCTAAGCTCATTTTATTTTTCTATCAGAATTTAGAAGTAATTCCTACCAGAAGAATAGACACTCTATATTTCCCCCCATTATCATTGAATCAAAAATTAAAAGTTGTACTTTTCATGAGTGGATAACACTATTGCAGTTTCTTGTAAAAAAAAAAAAAGTGAAAGAAGCACAGATTGTGAAAAGAAATGCCAAGATGTCATGATACTGATAATAAAAACAGAGTGACAGGCTGAGTGGCATCTAGGGTTTCGCTGGCAGGTGCCGTTATCTCAAATTGCCACACAAACAAGCTGACTTCCCACCCAGGCTGCACACACATTACTTGTCTTAGAAACCCCACAGTAGTTCTGTATTTATTTGATATTAGAAAAGGGACATCACATAATTTGCTATAATGTGGGGAATCTCTTTCTCTTCCTTCACTCCCTCACACACACACTTCACAATATACTAGTAGATGTATGTTCATGTATCATGTTAAAAACCAGAGGAGGAAACTTGAGCTCAATGAAGACTAAATTTTGCTTAAGGGCAAAGCCATATGTCCCTGGTACCTCATGTTTTGGGTCAAAGCATATAAGGATCAGGGTTTGCCCGAGGGTGGGAGCAGGGAGCATGGAGTGGAGAGATTACAAAAGGACATGAGCTTTTGGAGGATGATGTATATGTTCATTGTCAGTGATGGTTTTGTGGATGCATACATATGTCCAACATCCACAGATTGTACATGGTAAGTATCTGCAGTTCACTGTCAATGTCACTTTAGGAAAGCTTAAAAAAACCCCACATAGGAACTATTGCAGATAAACTGACTATATTACTGAGTCTAACCTAATCTGCCTTTGTGTATATAAGACATGGTTCCTATAGCCACAACTCCTGCCTGTCTTTCCAATAGCATTATAATTTGATCTTTATATGGATGAGTGGGCATTATAAAGTCTTAAACCTCTAGCACGTGGCTAAGTGAAGAATATCAGGAATAATCTTATGTGTATATAGTCTGATAACACTAACAGTAATTCAAGAATTCTCAAGTGCTTTTGCATATGTGAATTCATCTAGCACCTTCACAACATCACTGCAAGAAAGTTTATCATACCATTTCTCAGATAAAGCAACAGGAAGTCATAGTCGTAATACTAGGTATACACATAGTTTGACCCATAATTATGTCCACACAGATGAGTTTCCTCTCTCTTAAATCCTCAACCCAACATTGAGCTCTGTTCTAGTCCAGTGGTCAGCAAACCGTGGCTCGCGAGCCACATGCGGCTCTTTGGCCCCTGGAGTGTGGCTCTTCCACAAAATACCATGTGCGGGTGCGCACGTACAGTGTGATTGAAACTTCGTGGCCCATGCACAGAAGTCGGTTTTCGGCCTGGGCGAGTCTATTTTGAAGAAGTGGTTCTAACGCCGAGCTAAAGAGCCGCATGTGGCTCGCAAGCCTTGATTTGCCGACCACTGGTCTAGTCAATCAAAATTTTAATCCTATTATGGCCTTTTTGTATCTGTGTCCTCAAATAACTATTTTCTGTAATCTTTCATCATAGCTGAGTGATGACAGCCAATGAACAAATGGATCAAGTTCCGTTACCCCACTTGAATAGCTTGTTGTTGTAATAGGATGCTATGACAGGGCACTTGCTGCCTTTTTCCTACGCAGTAAAAGTGAAGTCTTTGGCTGGTAAACTTGGGAATCCAGAAGAGTGCACCTGGCTCCAATAATTTTAGCAGATTTGATCTGCCTCTTGCTTTTTCTTTGATCTGCTTCCTTTTATAGCCACAGATGGGCATCTGCACTTGAAGACTATAGCATCTCTATGCCTATAATCCCCCATTAGGTCATGATTCCACAAAGTACCCATGTAGACACTTTTTGCTTGCTCCTTAACTAGTCTTAAGCTTGTGCTCCCTAAGGCATGTACCTTCTGTTTGAAAACTTTTTTTCATTTTGAAATAATTTTAGACTTACAGAAAAGTTGCAACCATAAAGCCCAGAGTCCCCAAATACCCTTGACTCAGCTTCCCCTGATGTTAATATCACACATAATAGCAAGATTAAGAAATTAATATTGTTACAATATTGACCAATTTAAAAAATATTTTAAACTAAGTTATCATTATTTTTACTCAGTGTTTAGACGTTTTCCCATCCTGTTCCAGATTCCATCCCATTGCATTTATGATTTCTTGATTTCCTCCAACCTGTGAGATTCTCCACATATCCTTGTCTTTCATAGCCTTGACACTTTTAATGACTACTGGTTATGGGGTTTGGGGAAGAATAGCAGAGAGGTAGAATGCCCTACTCTTGGTATCATATCAGCACATTCACTGTATCAGCCTGAATTACCATTTAGCATTGCCAACCGTGCTCACTTGGGTAAGGTGGGTTCTGCCAGTAATATCCGTTGTAAAGCTGCTTTTTTCCTCTCTCCATACTCTCAGAGGTCTGCAAACTTTTTCTGCCCAAAATAACCCCACATAGTAAATATTTCAGGCTTTGTGAGCCATATCGTCTCTGTCAAATGCCTGAACTCTGCTATGTAGCAAGAAAGCAGACAGACAATTCATAAACCTGTTCCCATGTGTGTTCCAGTAAAAGCAGCCGACTGCTGCTCTTTATGTTAGAAGACGGTAACTCAGGCAAGCCACACTGTTGGGAGGGGAATCCAACTCTACCTCCTGGAGGGAGAAATAGCACCGAATTTGTGGACATAGTTAAATCCATCACTGTAATTAAATATTTTGGGGGAGATACTTTGAGGCTATATAAATATCCTCTTCTTGTTAAGTTTCTCCCACTAATTTGAGCACTCAGCAGTGGATCTTGCCTGAAGCAATTATTGCATTTTAATGATTTTCTATTTTCCTCATTTCTTCCACATTTATGAATTGGATTTTTTGGTAAGGAAAAGTTGTCCCTTCTTTTCTATCTGCTTATTATTTCAGTCATTCATTTCTTATATTAATGTAGCATCTTGGATGTTTATTTTATTCCTTGATAAATAATTCAATATTTATTTTTTTGCTTTCTTGGTTACAGCTTTTGCCATTGGCGGCTCCTCTAGGTCAGCTCCTGTGTCCCTTTGATTTGCGTTTATCCATTTGTGTTTTGAGCACTTCCTCAGTTTCTGAGACTACAAATCCTCCAAGGGCATCTTGTCTTTTTCTTGCTCCGGAGGTAGTCAACCATTCCCCTTTTGATGAAGAATGACATTTAAAAAGCAGTACCTGGAGCGGCTGGTGTGGCTCAGTGATTGAGTGTCGACCTATGAACCAGGAGGTCATGGTTTAATTCTTGGTCAGGGCCCATGCCCAGGTTGGGTGCTCAGTTCTCAGTGAGGGGAGTGCAGGAGGTGGCCGATAGGTGATTTGCTCTCATCATTGATGTTTCTGTCTCTCCCTCTCCTTTGTTCTCTGAAATCAATAAAAATATACTTAAAAAAATGTAAACACCAATACCTGGAGCCAGGTGTGCTCACTGCTACTGGAGTGTCACTGTTTCTGGGTCTTTTCAGTGGATAAAACGAAGAAATGTTATGTTTGCTAACCAATGTATAGGCCACTATCTATGTTTATATCTATCCATCTGTTTATTAAAATAAACATAAATTCATACTAATTCATACAACTTCAATCCAGCAACATCATTTTATTCTAGAATTTTTTTCTTATTTGTAACTTTCTCCTACAGTGAGAAATATAGCTCTCATTTTCAATAATATGAAGTTGTTTCAGAATTTTTAATGTGTACTTCTGTAAGAAATAATAGGGAGTACAATGGTTGTTCACAGTTCTTTTTGTTTTCAGACATACACTATCAAGTCAAAACACTATTTTTAAAGTAACTTAGGACATTTTATTCTTTACCCCTTCAGTGAGGTTATATAATACAAGCAGTTATATTCATCTGTCAGAGCATTCTCTCTAGTGTTCCCTTGACATCCTGATTAACTATATTTTAAAAATTGATAGACAGTGAAATTCACTATTTGTGATATATAGTTCTGTAGATTTCATAGAGTCATGTATCCACCATTCCAGCACCATCCAGAACTGTTCCATCACCTTAAGAAAGCCCTAAGTGGTCCCTTTCCCACAATCTCCAACCCCTGGCAACCACCAATCTCTTTTCCGTTCATATAGTTTTGCATTTTCTGGAATGTCATATAAACAGAGTCATACTCTATGTAAGCATTTTTCATCTGGCTTTATTTTATTTTGCAAAGCATATTAAAATTCACCCATATTTTTGTGCAAACCTAGTTGTTCCTTTTTATTTTTGAATAGTGTTACATTGTGGGAGCATACCAAAATGTATTTATTTGTTCACCTGTTGAAGGACATCTAGGTTGTTTCCAGTTTTTAGTGATTATGAATAATGTTGCTATAAACATATGTGTACAAAGTTTACATGAACATCAGTTTTTAATTCTCTTGGGTGAAGACTTAGGAGTGGGGTTGCTGAGTTGTATGAGGAAGTGTAAAACTACTAGCAAGCTTGGCATGAGGATGGGGAGGAGAGAAAATTATAATAAAGGTGAACAGGGGGAAAAAAAAAACTTACTGTGGTTTCTGGCATGAAGCAAGCCTGAAATCTGTGAGGAGAGAAAACATTAACTCAAGATCAGATTTTCAGTTACTATCTTGGGCTGGACATAACTGAATTGAGAATGCTTTAGTGGCTCTTTAGATTGAATGAGCAGAAAAAGCATGGGACATATCAAGCTTTTACACTAGAGGTGAATAGATTTTAGAGGGGCAGAGGGAAATACAAAATGTATACTTAAAATCATTATAAATAATGCCTTTCAGTATGTCCCTTGTATTTTTCAAGATCACCCAACAACCAAATTGGTGATTAATTTATTATTCAGTCATCACATAGGATAAAATGGAGTCAGTGTCTCATTTTGTCACTATTATGAAACAATAGCCATGATTTTAGGCGAGGCAATGCTAAAATTAGTTCTGAGACAGAGGTTATGTTAAACTTTGTTTTGAAATCAGTGAAATGAGCACTAATTTTTCAGGTCCTACAAGTAAGAAATTTATAGGAGAACCACTAGCTTATGTTTATCGAGTGAATGAATAAATGAAAACATTAAATGAAAGTGGTGCTCAGTAAACACTAGTAATATTATATATATATATATATAAAGCACTTAGAGTAATATCATCCTATGCTATTTCCTTATGTATTATTTATTTTGACAAAAAAGTATACAGTCTAACAACTTATTCTATTTGAAACATGATATGTTAATCATCGATAATTGGCAATTGCCAATGCTTAAGAGTGTGGACTTTGGATAGAGAGATCTGAGTTTGATTTCTGGATTCACTCCTCACAGAGAGCATTGGGATACATAACTTCTCTGAGTTTCCTTTCCTGCTTTACAATGTAAGAATTCTAATAATACCACGGTTATTCAGAGAATGAAAAATGATGATATAAATAAGATCTGGGTTGTGGCAAGCCTCCTTAAATGCTAGTTAGCTCTTACAGCTCTTGTTATATGACTAGGTTAACCCATAGTATTCCTATCTTTCTTTGGTAGATTAGGCATGTGAGTGAAAGATCACTTCTCCAAGGAATTCTCATTTTGACCAAATGGGTTCAAGACTCTTGTTTGCAATCTACATATTTGTTATTTGAATGAGGTCCTATGCATTGCACCAATCATACAGAGAGACACAGGGAGGCTGAACATACTGATTGTCTAGGAACTACAAATTTTGGTTAGAATGGTCTATTCCATATGGTAGAAAAGATCTTTTTGAAGCAAATGCTTTATTGAAACATTTCTTTAGGCAGATCTGGTTTCCTTGTGAAGAAAACAATTGTCCATATGTAAATAACCTAGAAAGGATCATTTGTGAGTACAGAAATTCTCCTTAAAAGACATTTCTTCATAGAGTGTAGAGTTAAATGTTTGATTAGGATAAATTATAACATTTGAGTTTTAAAAAATCATGTATTGTTATAGGAAAAAAGTGTCATCCAAACAGCAATCATTCCATGGAGTTGGGATTTAAGTGAGCAAAAACTTATTTTGAAAGGCATAGAGATTTACTTTGCTGTAATACGTAAAGAGTGAATACACACATAATGAACTAGTCAATTTAAAGCACATATTTCAATCAATATTAAATAATCTTTCAAGAAATATCAAATCATCTTTCCTAAATACTCAGTAGTCAATAAGATTTTAAAAAGCAAAAGCTCCACATTTGAATTAGCATTTATATTCATCCGCTTTATAACTGATTTCTCATTTTTTTGGAAAAAAATATTTCCATAGATATTTCCAAGTCTAAAGTTTCTTGTAAGATGTAAAAACATTTTTTTAAAGATCCTAAATAAAGCCTTAGTGCAGAAACATATTCTAACTTTACTGTAAGCCCTTGATAGTTTTTTTTCCATGTGTAATTTGACTCAGTAAGTAAAGAATACAGTTTGATTTTGATAGTAAAGAGAAAAGAAAAAGCCCGACCGGTGTGGCTCAGTGGTTGAGTGTTGGCCTATGAACCAGGAGGTCACGGTTCAATTCCTGGTCAGTGCACATGCCCGGGTTGTGGGCTTGACCCCCAGGAGGGGATGTGCAGGAGGCAGCCTATCAATGACTTATCATTGATATTTCTATCTCTCTCTCCCTCTTCCTTCCAATTTGAAATAAATTAAAATATATATATATATTTTAAAAAAAGAGAAAAGGAAAATGATTATTTTGAAATTGGGGTAAGAAAGTAAAAACATTATTTTTGAATCAGTTTTTAAGAAATTTGCATTTGTTAAAAAGAAAAAGATAGTAAATTTAAATGTCTTTTTAGATTGACTTTTTAAATTAATTTTGGGATCACTATACTAAACTATTACCAAATTCCTATCTGCTGTTAAAAATAACACTTTTATAAATTATATTGGCTAGATAAAACCATTTGAGTTAATGAACTAAACATTTGAAACATCTGCAAATGAGAAATTGCCCAATTAAAACTTGTTCATGTTGATCATTGGAAATGAAGGGAGAATTAGAGTTTCATTTTGTGATTCCATGTGTTTATTTGGGTAGGTTAAGAAATGAAACATCACATTTTCAGTACCATTTATGTAAATTTGCCTTTAGATAATTACAATAAATAAAACTTCATCGTGTTTGTATTATGTCCAACTGATTGCAGTACTGTCTTCAGAAATTATAATATTCCAACTTATTGCTCACTTTCTAAGAACTTGTACTACACCAAAAATAAAATATCCCAAGTCAGCAATCTTTACTGTGGCCCTTTTACAGACTGATTATTTACCACATTTTCTCTGGACATGTTTATTCAGTTAGTATTCACTAAATTGTATATGGATGATCTTCGTGGTATAGTGTCTGTCATATGCTGCATTTTCATTCGGTTTCAAAGGTAAGTCCCAGGGATGAAGTTGGATCAGGGGAAAAGTGCTAGAGGAGGCGCCAGGCATGTTGCAAGAAACAGAACACTGAATCAGGAAGTCCAACTCTGTCTTGATGGGCTCAGGCATGAGCTCAGTGCAAGAAATGTAAAATGAACATAAAAGGTTAGAGGCTGGCTGGACACATGCAAGAATGCAATTAGAGAGAACCGTGCTGTGTGGGGGCAGAGGGCCCAGGCTCATGTCAGGTGCGTGCCTTCTCCCAACAGCTCTTTTCTGTTTGTTAGAAAGCATTCATTTCCTAAGTTGTCAGCTGCCTCTTAAAATTAAGAACAAGTAACAATATTTCTAAGTAATTGGCCGTGGGTCACCCACTCTCAGCCCCATTGGGTCACCCCCTCTCGGCCCTGTTTATTCCTAAGTTGTTCTATCTCCCAGACCAGCACGCCAAATTCTAACTTTGTAACCCGCTTCTGAGCCCTCTGACTTTGGGACACACCCAACCTTCTCCCCGTCTCCAGGTCTGCGTCAGAGCTGCACTGGCCCTGGCTTGGTTCTCTGGTGTTTGCCACTTCCAGTTGCTGTGAGGACTGCCAGCTTCAGTCCCACCAAATCCTGGCTCCAGCCAGTGCCTGCCACAATCACCTTCATCCAAGGACAAGTGGGCAGCAGTCAGGGGGAGACAAAGGAATAATGAAGAAGTGGGCTGAGTTTGAACCTTCCCAAACAAGGTAGTGTTAGTTTTAAAGACATTTAGCTTAAAAGTAGCTTTGGGCAAAAGGATATATGCTGATTATGTGTGTATGCGTGTGTTTTATTAACATTAATCAAACTGAGCTGTTAAGATTTGTGATTTTTTTTTATTACTTGTGCTTTATACCTCAATAAAAAATAAAAGTAGGTCTGCAAAAGCATATGTATTATAAACCCATTCAGGCAGGCATAATGATTTTATCCTATATAATAAAAGCCTAATATGCTAAGTATCCAGTCATCCATTCAACCAATCAAAGAGTAATGTGCTAATGATATGCTAAGGCCGCTCAACCGTGCGCTGTGACTTACACTGACCACCCGGAAGCAGATGCTCTGACTGGTAGGTTAGCTTGCTGCTGGGGTTCAGCCGATTGGGACTGAGTGAGACAGGCTGGACATGCCCTGGAACCCTCCCATGGTCCCTCCCCTGGCTGGCCAACTTCCCGCATTCCTCCCTGGCCCCTGTTGTGTACTGGTGGGGTGTCTCGGCCTGACCTACACCCTCTTGCAATCCAGAACCCCTCGGGGGATGTCAGAGAGCCAGTTTCAGCCCGATCCCACAGGCCAGGTCGAGGGACCCCACTGGTGCATGAATTCGTGCACCAGGCCTCTAGTATATATATAAATATGGAGGTAAATTTATCTGCATTTCCACTATTCAAAGGCAACCATTACACTCATTTTGGTAAACGTTATTTCAGATACTGTTTCTTGTGTATGTGTGTCTGATTATATATAGATCAGTGGTTCTCAACCAGATTGGTCTCCCCATCCCCAACCTAGAAGATATTTAGCAACTGTCTGAAGAAATGCTTGGTTGTCACAGCTGGGGGATGCTACTGACATCTAGTGCAGGCGTCCTCAAACTACGGCCCGCGGGCTACATGCGGGTGTTTTTGCTGTTTTGTTTTTTTACTTCAAAATAAGATGTGCAGTGTGCATAGGAATTTGTTCATAGTTTTTTTTAAACTATAGTCCGGCCCTCCAACGGTCTGAGGGACAGTGAACTGGCCCCCTGTTTAAAAAGTTTGAGGACCACTGATCTAGTGGGTAGAAGCCAGGGATTTCTAAACGTCCTATAGCTCACAGGACAGTCCTTTCCCCCACGCCTCAGCAAAGACTTACACAGTCCAAAATGTCAATAGTGCCAAGGTGGAGAAATTGATGTAAATATATGGGCATATGTGTATTATCATTATGCATGAATGGGTTTATAGTGTAAGTGCTTTGGCAGTTCTCATTTTAATTATTTTTATTTTGCAGTAAAAAGCATAAGTAATAAAAAACACCAATTTTAAAATTTCAACTTATTAACTTTGACAATTGGATTCATTCATGTAACCACCACCGAAAGTAACATGGGAAACATTTTTATCACTTGAAAAAAATCTCTATGTGTTCTTTGAGTCAACATTCCAATATTCTCTACACACAGAAGTACCATTTCTGACTTCAATCTTCATGTTCTTGGAAGTCTTATAAATGTGATCATAGTGTGTGTGTGTGTGTGTGTGTGTGTGTGTGTATGTGTGTATGTGTATTCCTACAGTAAATGAAAGCATTTCATTAAGTGGTTCTGAAACTTATCCATGTTCTTGAGCCAATTGGTAGTTAATTCCTCAGATTATTTGCTTTGAAAAGTATATACTTAGGACTAGCCACACTTAAAAGTGGCTCAGGCTTTTAAATGTCACTTCTGGAACAAATATTTGATCTAATATAGGGTCAAATGCATTAACAAAAATGGGTACTAGGGGACTCTAATGAGGTGGTTTCAAGAGCAGGCTCTTCAGTCTGGCCATCTGGGTTTGAATTTAAAATCCATCACTGATCAGCTCTGGGGCTTTGGGTATTTTGCCTTGCCTTTCAGTGCATCAATTTTCTCAAGAGTGAAGTGGAAATTAGACATAGGTTTGGTGAGTTTTAAATGAGAAAATGCTATAAAGTACTTAAGCAATGCCCAGCATCTAGGAACCACTGAAAAATATTAGTTTTAATTAAAATACAACACAATTTTGATAGAAAAAAAAATGCTTAGTTTATACAAGAGGCTGCATGTGTTTCAGGTTGGGAATAAGAAGATTGAGGCCAGCATCAGTATGTGGTTATTGAACTATAATTAACTTTCCCAAACCTTCAAAGTTCTTAAGTGCCAGAGATAAGAGCCAAACCAAGGTTGGTCTGGCCCAAGTCCTTGGGCAATACACGGCATGAGGCTGGCTTCCTGGGCTCCTGTGCTGTCTGTCCACATCCTCACCACCCACCCTACCTCCCTCAACTTGGCTAAAACACTGAGAAGGAAACCCCTCCTCAATCAGCCTGGAAATTTCAGATATAGATATTTAAATATATAATAAATGGTATTTTATAATAGCAATATTATGGAAGCCTGCCTTTTTCTCCCTTTTCTGTTACCTTTGGTCTGTGATAGTATAATAATTTCTTTTCTTTCTTAAACTATGAAGTCTTTAAAGGCAGGATCTACTGTTTCATCATCTTTGTGTCCAGGGCTCCCAGCATAATGAAAGATAAAGATAATTTTGAAAAAATAATATCCTGTGGTTGATGTGAAGCTTGAAGTGTGGACCAACTTGAATTACAGATCTATCTATCTATCTATCTATCATCTATCTATCATTATCTTCTATCTATCATTATCTTCTATCTGTCATCATCTATCTTGTGTATCTGTCCATCATTTATCATCTGCCTATCTACCAATTATTTATCCATCCATCCATCCATCCATCCATCCATCCATCCATCCATCCATCCATCATTCCATCATTCCATCCATCCATCATTCCATCCATCCATCATTCCATCCATCCATCCATCCATCCATCCATCCATCCATCCATCCATCCATCTACCTACCTACAAATCTGAAATGGTCTGCCTCTTTTTTTGGTCTCTTATTGCCCTCCATGTACGGGGACAGTTTCAGATTTCACCCAGGAAGCTCCCAAGGTTTTGAACCAACATCTGTTAAATTCTGCTTCCATATTAAAAAAGTACAACACTAATTTAGAACTAAATATGGAACATTTCTGAACTTATGTATCTAAACCCTATATTGAGCAAATAAAAATAGTATTCCAAATATATTTTTTAACTGGGCAGAAAACCCCCCAATAACCAGTATTTTTACTTAACCTCCTTTCAAGACAGTGTGAGAGAGCAGTGTATGACAATCATAGAAGCGAGTACAAAGGAAGCCTGAGAAAGACCAGCACTCTGTAGGTTGCTCTTTGTTTGTAGCTCACCTCTACTCTGCATCTGCCGTCAGCATGTGAGCACATGTCCTGCACTTGGGACTCAATGTGGGGATTTGGAAAGTAGTGAGAGAGAAGGTCATTGTATTGTAAACTGGCCCCTGAGCTCCACAGAACAAAGGATAAAAAGTAAAAATTGGTTTAAGGTCAGACACACATATTCCAAATCCAGGAAGGAGTAAGAAGTGGGTATTTGAGAAAGTAAACAGAGACATCTGTAGAATGCTCCAGCTTTTGGTATAATGGATAACTAGTTGAATTTACTGTAAGAATGTAGCCATTGATGACAGTATCTGATCACATCAATGAATAAAAATTTCTATGAAGGAGACAATCAGGAAACAGAAAAAATAAAGGAAGTGAAACCATTGCACACATGTGGGTATTTGTGAGTTATGATCAGTTGTATTTGTTAACACAACACTGTCTGCTGAGGTGATACTGAGTTCTTTGAGTTCTGTTTTTTTTCATAGGCCAGAAGAAATCCATTCTTTCTTGGCTTTTTATAATGCTAAGCAAATAATTCTCTTCCTATTAGAAATGAACAAAAAATTATTTTTACCTGGAAAAATTAATTGTTAAAATATCAATTTCCATCATGGGACCCAACAATGCAATTGGAAGAAAAATCAGTTCCACCTTGCCGCTGAGCATCAACCTATGAACCAGGAGGTCACGGTTCAATTCCTGGTCAGGGCACATTGCCTGGGTTGCAGGCTCGTTCTCTAGAAGGGGGCATGCAGAAGGCAGCTGATCAACGATTCTCATCATAGATGTTTCTCTCTCTCTCTCTCTCCCTCTCTGAAATCAATAAAAATCTATTTAAAAATTATGAAACTTCATAAAATGGCTTCTGGGAGCTATTACTCCTGTTAGGGGTAATCTTATTTCCCCTGTTAGGAAAAAAAAAAGCCACAATAAGTTGTGCCTCCTGAAATATTTAAAATAACAGATTTTCACTTTCGTTCTTTAAATCCATACACTTCTTTATAGTCACTGGACAAAAACTGATTAGAGTATTAAAATGAGATGTTACTGATTTCTGAGCCTATTAGGCAGAAGATGTTATTTCATCTTCTGAAAGGGTAAACTTTTAACACATATATTTAATGAAAACGATTCTTTCGGTCAAAGTTATCCATCATTAACAATATGCATAGAGAGTGTAAAACTTCACTGGATGTTTAAAACTGCCTAGATATGGTTAGTTGTTGTGTGTTGTTTTTTTTTTTACCTTGATGTGTTTAGTTTTTAAAAAAATCTCTTGTGGATATAGGAAGGAATCATTTAAGTTAATTTTCATAAACATGTGGTTTCCCTGTGCCTTTGTGGAAATAGGCTGCGTCTCTCGCTTCTATAAATTGCATCTAAGTGTTCTCCCTCGTTGTTTCACTCAGACTGCATGGATTTTTAGAATCCAGGTAGCCAATGCTCAGTTCTGCCTTCCGCATATAATAACTCACAATAGGTATTCTGAGGCATAGATGTTTTATGACAGGGACTTTTGCACAAATCTCTTGTACACTGAATGTTGAACAGCGTTACCATTATTTTGACAAATTTTCTGAGGTATTTGGCACTAGTTTTGACAAATGGTCATGATGAAGCTGATTCAGATGGATGACAGGCAGCTGTAGTGCAATTCCACCAATTGATTTTTAGTCACGGAGTGTTTCAAAAAGGCTAAGGAAAGCCTTAATCTGACGTGACAGTGGGAGATCCGTTTGCACTGTGAACTGTAGGTGATTGCTAATGGGCTGGGCATGCTAGCAGAGGCTAGCTTCGCTGGGACAAATCGAATGATTACCACTGTCAGCTCCCTACATAATAAAAAGGTATCTACAATCCCTGGCCTGAGTGTGCATATGTATGTATATAGATGCATGCATATGTATATGCATGCATATATGTATATATGCATATATGTGCATGTGTGTGCACATGTCTACGTGTCTATGTGTATACTCGTGCACATGTATATGTGTATAGTTGTGCACATGTGTGCATGTGTGTATGAGTTCACAATATACAGAAAGGTTAGTAAATTTTGAGTGATGATTTTTAAATAGTGAAATGAAATAAAAATAAGGTACACAGAAATATCTATCTATATAAAACCCTAATATGCAAATTGACCAAACAGCAGAATGACCGCAGAATGACCAGTCACTATGATGTGCACTGACAACGAGGGGGCAGACACTCAATGCAGGAGCTGCCTCCAGCCTGCAGGCCCTGACCAGTGGTGGCGGGAGGCAGGGCTGGAGAGCGGGCAGAGCCAGTCCAGCCAAGGCAGGTGCAAGCGGGGCCCCCAATCACCCCACCAGTTGCCCCACAGATCGGCCCTGATCGCCAGCCAGGCCTAGGGACCCTACCCATGCACAGATTTCGTGCACCAGGCCTCTAGCCTTATATAAGTATAGCTTATGTATTATCTTGGTTTACAGAGAAGTTATGTTGGTTAACTTTCTGTTTTTTCTATTAACTGTTGGAGTATCTGTGGCATTACAAAAATAACATTGAACTCAAGAAAAAAATCTGCATCCAAGTCCTGCTTCTGGAACTCTACACAACTCATTTAATACAGTGTTTTTCAACCTTTTTTCCATTTTGCCCTCCCAAGAAGATTTTATTTTTTAATATATTTTTATTGATTTCAGAAAGGAAGGGAGAGGGAGAGAGAGACAGAAACATCAATGATGAGAGAGAATCATTGATAAGCTGCCTCCTGCATGCCCCCTACTGGGGATCAAGCCCACAACCCAAGCATGTGCCCTTGACTGGAATCAAACCCGGGACCTTCCATTCTTCAGGCCAATGCTCTATCCACTGAGCCAAACCAGCCAGGGCCCAAGAAGACTTTTTAAATACCTTTTTTTCTAATTAGCCCATCCTCATTGAAATTTAATTTCACAGACATAATGCATATCTGCTGTGTATTATAGTAAACTCATAATCGTATATATTGTGTATGTAATTATTTAGGATTTTTTTCAACCCTCTCCCCAAGAGCCAGTTTTTTGCCTGTTAGCAGTGATTTCACTTCCATTGAGAATGCCTAATTGAATACATTTTTCAATAATGTAAAAATCATTTATTAAGCACCTACTCTATATCAGATATTATAATAGGTGTTGAGGATCTGAAAAAAAAATCACTTCTGCTTAATAGAAATTTACAGTCAATGAGAATGAATCCACTGTGGAAAAGCAATTATGATCCTGTGAAAGCTCCAGCAGAAATATGTCTATGCAGATGATGGGAGAAATTAATTCTGTGAGGGTTAGGGAACAAACCAAGAGGAAGATAACGGGAAACTGGATTTGTTGGATAAAGGTGGGGTGCAGAGCTTTCCAAGTCAACAAACAGTGTGAATCATGTAAACATGAGATCACAAACTTCGTTCAAGAGCTTTGTTCTTGCCTGTAATTAAACTTAATATAATATCTACATTACAGAACTATTAAGAGGTTAGAGAAATATTACATGTGAAAACCTTTGGAGGCTATAGAAAGCTAGATGCTTTTAAGGAATTAATCTGATTAATTCTTTGATGATTAAACAATCTATTTACTCAAAATATTCATTTAATTCTGTGCTATGGTTATAGCACATTTCTGGTAGACTCAAAACTAAATATAAAATCCTTTTGGTTTTTGCACTTTATTAAAAATAAAAATCTTAATACATTAGAAAAAAGTGTGTAAGCTTTACTCTCTAAGCAAAATGCATGGACTGCAATTTATTTACATATTTATATATAAATGGTTTTTGGTTTTTGTTGCTGCATAGAAAATTACCCCCAAATATTGCCTTTTAAAATGATATTGTTTCACATTTCCTGTGAGTCAGAAATCTGGGTATGGCTTGGCTGGGCACCTGTCACTCAAAGTCTCTCATGAAGTTGCACTAAAGGTGTAGGATGGAGGTGTGATCTCCTCTGAAGACTCTACTGGTGGGAGGGGGTGGGGCAGCAGGATGTGCTTTTAAGTTCACTCATTTGGTTGTTAGCAGCATTTAGTTACAGGCTTTTGCCAGGTGGCCTCAGTTCCTTGCTGACTCTTAGCCAGGGGACACCCTTAGTTCCTTGATATGTGTCTTCCCTTAGAGTGAGCAAACAAGAGAGACAGAGAGAGCCCAAGATGAATTTCCCATTCTTTTTGTAACCTAATTCAGGATTGACATCCCATCAGTTTTGTCATATCCTATTCTTTGGAAGAAGATCATTAGGTTCCTCTGCATTACATAAGGAAAAGCATGAATACCAGGAAGCAGGAATCATCGAAGGCCATTTGTGAGGCTGCCTTTCATATAATGCCTTAATTCATTTCTCAATTCAGTTGAGATGTCTATTGAAAATAAGTAATATTTTTATTGTCTTATGGAATTACTTAGTTCTAAAGTATACTCAACTTTAAAATTTTTTTCAAGTATGTTTTTATTTATTTCAGAGAAATTAAGGGAGAGGGAGAGAGAGATAGAAACATCAACGACGAGAGAGACTCATCAATCGGCTGCCTCCTATTGGGGATCGAGCCCACAACCCTGGCATTTTTCTGATCTGGAATAGAATCTTGACTCCTGGATCATAGGTCAATGCTCCTTCACTGAGCTACACCAGCCGGGCAAGTGTAGCCAACTTCTGATTATTCAATCCTACTTGAAGATGTCTAGTAACAGACAGCTCATTGGGAGGCATAATTTCCATTTCTGGACAGCTGTGATTTTATAGAAATCTCTTTCTCTATAATTTCTCAAAGTGACATTAGAAGCCTGAGCCTATTAATGCATTTTAATATTTGCAAGCAGATGTTTGAGACATTAATCAGGATTCAGAAGAGGAGCTCAAGGTTAAAAGGAGATTGACTAAGGGGAAATTGAGTTGAGTCCCTTTGTTTCCGGAGGGAGTCATTCTTTTATTTCAACATCTACTGAGAATGTAGTAAGTACTGGTCCAGGTACTGAGAATACATTTTAAAAATCCCACCTTTGTGCTGTCAATTCCAAGTGAGCGGTCAGTGTAAGATCACAAATGTCAGGACCTAGGGTCATATAGCAAACTGATACTAGACAGGAGAGGGTTACTGGAAAGAAATAGGTTGTTTATGCATTAAATTATTAAAATATAATTCTTGGTATCTCAATGCCCCTAGCTCTACATAGCATTCATTTATCATAAAAAAAGGGGCCAGTGTTAGGGGTTACCAACCACTAGCATTAAAAGGAGTCTGGAGCAATAAGAATTATTTGAAATATTGTTGAAATACTGTGTGCCCCCTCCCTATTGCTGCCTCTCTCATCAGTCTGGGTAAGAAGAAAGAGGTATTTCCCCTTTATTTTAGGGAAGGGAGAGGTAATGAAGACAATTACTAGGAGAGCTGAGGAGTTTGTATGTGCCTTCTGGTTTGGGGGAGCCTAAGGGTTGCAATGGGAGGTGTGTCTCAATCTGCCAAAGAGAGAGAGGGAAGAGAAAAAGACAGGCTGTGTTGCGCTGGAGAGGGCTTCTACTGATGGTAAAGGGCTTCTACTGTGGTTTTCTGTGCCCACAGCCCACAGCCCACAGCCCACAGCAAGAGATCCTCCCAGCACTGTCTATAGAAAGACCTGCCAGCAGCTCAGGGGCTGAGGTGGAACAGCAAGTCACCAGTAGAGGGCGCCCTACTGTTTTATGTGAATTGCAATGGGAGGCTTCCCGTGGAGAGATTGAGAAACTCCTCCTTCATTTGAGAGTTTCAACCTTAAGTGTTTGTCAAACCCAGAAGACACTCTCATAAAGGGTGATAGCTCCACCCCTCTAAAATAGTATCCAATTGCCTTTAATCCTCTCACTTTCTATGCCTGATCCTAGATGGGTCAGAACCCAAGCTGGTGAATGGAGGAGGAAGCCTAGTAGACTAGTGCACTAGGGAAAGAGAAGACGCTCTTATATCTCTCCCCAAATAGAATCTTTCAAGCTAGGTGTGACCTCAAGCTTAATGAAGGGAAGAGCTTTCCCTTTAAATTAAATTAAGGTGCTCAGTAATGATTTGTCGGAGGAGTGAATGGGTGCTATCTTGAGGGTATATTATAGGCATCATAGTTATTAAAGGAGAGATTTTTTTTTAATCCTCACCTGAGGATATTTTTCATTGATTTTTAGAGACAGTCATGAAAGAGAATGGGAAAGACAGAGAGAAATATCAATGTGTTTTCACATTGATTGGTTGCCTCCTGTGTGAGCCCTGACAAGGGCCAGGGCCGGGGAGGAGTCTGCAATGGAGGTACATACCCCTGACCGCAATCAAACCTGGGACACTCTGCAGGCCAAGGCTCTATCCACTGAGCCAAATTGTCTAGGGCTGAATGAAAGATTCAATGAAGCACATGGTACATAGGCTAACAGAAGTGACACAGAGACTTAAGGAGAGGAAGGGAGTCTCAGGACAAAGCTCCAGCTCCAAGGTCAGGTTGACTTAGATTGGACCCCCATGTCCTCAGCTTACCTCCTGCAGATTCCTGGACACTTTGGAGATTATGCTTCTTCATATATGAGATGGGATTGATCATAGACTCACCTCATAGGGTTGCAGGAGGATTAAATGCGAGAATGGCTGCTGGGTGCCAGGCATAGAGAAGGCTCAACATTTCTTGTTGCTGCTGTTGCTGTCAAGTAACTCAAGTGTTTGGAATTGTGGTGTAATGAAGGTTACACAAAACCAGTAGCTAACATCTAGTGTAGGCTCTATTTTGCCTCAAATATTCGTGAATCAACATTTTTGAATTCAGACATTCTGCACTACCTTTTGCTCTCTGTAAAACATTACAACTTTCTCTATAAATCTTTGGCTTCCCCCCAAAATAGGCCATTTAAATAGAAAAATCTGGGCCAGAAAAATTTCATGTTGTACATTTCACAAGTTGAAAGCATACAGAATAATGGAAGCTATACAACTAAAAAAAAATTTCTTAAAAAAAGCAAGTAGCTCCAGCATACAGAAGCTACACCTATGACAGGGTTTGGATGAATCTGTTGAAAAAATCATATTTATTTATCAACAAGTCTAGCATCTGGGAAATATATATTTATCAATGTAATTTCTTGTTCAAAAGATGTTACATATGAAAACATGCTCAAAGTCACTGATCATCTGAGAGATGCAAAGCAAAATGACAATGAGGTACCATCTTACACCTGTCAGAATGGCTATTATCAACAAATCAACAAACGACAAGTGCTGGCGACAATGTGGAGAAAAAGGAACCCTTCTTTATAATATCCAACCTCCCTTGTCCAAATTTTTACAAACTTAATTATATTTTAGTTTTACAAAACAAATGTAGCAATTTTCCAGAAAAATTTCAGGTGTAGTAGTTTTATCTTATTCTCATTAGCATTTGACTTTGGGATGAGAATTTTGACTATTTCTAATTATATAAACAAACTATAACAGCATAATTGTTCTCATTTCCATTTATATAACTATTAGTTATACTAAATATACCCCACTCATTTTTTTAATCTATATTTCTTACTTTGCACTGATGTTTTAACCCATTTATATATGGGGATCTTAGATATTTCTTGTCAATTTTTTGTGAAATTTTTATAAGATAAAATGTAAGCCTACAGGTAATGCTTTAAATATAAATATATCCTCCATAGTTAACTTCTTGGTTGTTCTTTCAATAATAACAATTTTATAAATATTTATAGTAGCAACACTTTTGAACTAATATATATACTACTAGAGGCCCAGTGCATGAAAATTCATGCACTGGAGGGGGGATCCCTCAGCCTGGCCTGCCCCCTCTCACAGTCCAGGAGCCTCAGGGGCAGGAGGTGACCCGGCAATCAGGAGAAGGCGACCCCCCATCATACCTCCGTTGCTGTACTGCCAGCAGTGCAAGCCTTGGCCGGCCCTGGTTACCTGAGCCTCGGGCCAGCCCTGGGTGGCTGGGGGGCTGAAGGGACTGGGGGACTCTGGAGGCAGGCATGCCTGCTACCCTGGCGGGGCTGAGGGGACTGGGCACCGCCATCTTGTGGCTGTGGGCGCCGCTATCTTTGAGGGCATGGCAGTCAATTAGCATATTCCCTCCTTATTGGCTGTGAGCGCCACCATCTTTGCAACAGTGTGATAGTCAGTTAGCATATTTCCTCTTCATTAGATAGGATAATAGATATTTTTAATTCTCTTCTGTTATTATCCTTCATCTCCCCCAAATGAAGATTGGTGAAATTAGTATCTACAAATGAGTGCCATCACTTTTCTGATTTGGTTAAATATGAATTTTTATTATTTTAAAGTGTACTATTTTAAATCACAGATTTATAAAGATCATTTGTGAGAAATCTCCAGATGAGTGTTACATAGGACATAGTGACTCTATAGGTGCGGGGCTAGACAGTTTCTATTGAGGGTTAAAATTTTTATGACATTTCAAGTCCATTTTTAACTTAAAGAGAATGAGAAATTGCAAAGACTTCAAGTTCACAATATGCCTGAGGCAGAGATGGAACGGAATTCAGCTGGTACTATTATTCATGGTAGACAAAGCTAAAAATTGAAGCTGTATTCTTTAAATAGTATATTAAGTGTGTCTTGAGAAAAACTTCATTTAATGAGGGAAGAAGTTTTCCAATTTTAGGCTTCCTACTTGACTAAAGTCATTATGAAATGCCAATAATCTGAATTAAAGATAGTTTGTTTTATTTCAGGTGGAGGGAAAACTTTATATGGATGCTTTATTTTTAAGAAACAGCTATGGGTCTAGATAACAAAATCCAGTCTGTAAATGTCCATAGTTTAATTTCAGAAGAATACATCAGTATTTTAAAACTTGATTTTTTAAAATGTAGATTTAAATAACTAATTTAATCAAATGGGAAAAAATTCAATATTTCATTATAAAACCCAATACTTAGAACAGTTGGGTCATCAAGAAAATGACATTTTACAGGTTCTGATGGTTAATTTATGTCAATTTGGCTGTGCTAAGGGATGCCTAGAGAGCTGGTGAAACATTATTTCTGGATGTGTCTGTGAGGGTGTTTCCAGAGATAAATCTGTAGAGGAAGTGAAGATTACCCTAACCAGTTTGGGCGGGCATCATCCAATCTGTTGAGGGCCTGAGTCGAACAAAAAGGCAGAGGCAGGGAGAATTTGCTTTGTTTAAGCTGAGACATCTATCTTCTCCTGCCCTTGATATCTGTGCTCCTGGATCTCTGGCTTTTGGATTTAGACCGAGATTTATGCCATTGGCTTCCCTGGATTTCAGGTTTTTGGGTTTGGACTGAAACTACACTATCAGCTTTCTTGGCTTTTGCTTGCAGATGGCAGATTGTGAGACTTCTCAACCTTAATAATCATGTGAGTCTATTCCTATAATAAATATGAATATATCGATATTCATCTCTCTATCTCTATCATCTCTATCTATCTATCACCTATATCTATACCTATATCTCCTGCTGGTTCTGTTTCTCTAGAGAAAACTTACTAACACAAAAGTTAAGGAATGGTTAAGTGTTTAAAGAGCCATTTACAGAAGATTGGAACATGTCAATACATTTAGTCACTTGAATTCCCAGTTTCTTCATTACTCAACATAAAATCAGAAATACAGTGTACTTCAGAAGTAATTAGTCTATTCCTTTCTTATGGTGATCAATTCCCTGTTAATCCCAGAGCCTGGAGTTCTACTCTTGTATGCTCTTCAGCCTTTGCATTCAGCTCATCTGTTCCCACATACAGTCCTCTGTACAGTCTACACTCAAAACAATCAGTTTTCAGGTTCACTTTGAGTCCTTACCTTATTTGTTAAGCTCATTGCATGATTTATCAGTGAATTTTGAGGCATTGTCACCATTAAACCTCCCCACGGGTTTCTTATTGATAGCATTTCACTTCTCAAGAAGCCCAGTTTAATTGAACACAGCCGGCTCGAAGGTACGAGACCTTGAATCCCATCAGCAATTTTTCTTTGCCATGTAATCCACATGCAGTATGATTTAAGCCACTTTGTAAGTTTGGTCTATTTAAGCCCATTATCCCCCAGAGATTTCATTTTCCTCTAAGAAAGAAGCCTTTCTTTTGCTCTGTTACACGTGTAGATAAGATGTGGGTTAGCTTCCTGGGGTAGTATTACAGCTCATTGGAGAGATGACTTCCTCCATTCACACACTGTGTACCTGAAGCTGTGAACTATTATGGCATTACACATAAAAAGGAATATAACAGGAGGAAAAGCCTCCAAAGTTACCTCTGGTACTTGCATCTTTCAAAAGGAGGACATATTTTTATGGCAATATTGAAATCTCTTTTATGAATTTTCACATTTGTCAAACTATATTGAGTTTGTATCAAGCAACATGCAAGACAGTGGAAATACAAAAATGATGAATGCATACTGGTCTTTGGGAAATTCTAAACCTATTGATCTTATTGGGCAGCCCTCAAGAGTTGGGCATACCCATTTCTGCCCATCACAGTACTCCTTTAGCAGGCCATCTATGCTCTGGAGGCCATAGTTGGGCTGATGGAAAACTGCTCAAAATTTCATGTTAATCTGAAGCTCTTAGTCAGTCTTCTCTCTTTCTTCCTCTCCTTCCACACCTGTCAGACATCCATGCAATCCATCTACTCCTGCTCCCTCTCTTCTTTATTTTTCACAGGCAATACCTGCAGCTAATTTCTTGTGCTTCTAACTCTGTCTTGGTGTCTGCTTCTAGAAAGACCTGAACTGACACAGATGATAATAAATCTAATGGGGAAAAAAGGGGGGGCAACATGGGGGGTGTTTGCAATGTGGGAAATAGAGGTTAGCAATTTTAAAGCTTAGTAAGAGAAGTGTCTCTGAGAAGTTGAGTTTTGAATAAATCCTTAAAAAAAAAAAAAAGGTGGGACCTATGTGGATAGCAAGAGAGAGGGAATTGTCAGTGAGAAGTCCCTGAGGGGAGAATGAATTGTTATCAGTCTTCTTTCACAAAGAGTTGTCACCCTGCCCCCAAAAGGTGCGTGACACACACATGCAGGGTAGCAGAGGGGGCAGCAACTCTTCACTTATCCCTGGAAAGAGCTTGCTAGATGAGTCCCTGCAGGATACAGAAGCCACAGTACTCACGCTGTGAACCAGGGGCGAGCCCGTCCACAGTGTGGCACTTGATGAAGGAACACGCCAGTGAAAAGGATTTTGCATACATGTCCAGAAGACGAGCAATTGTCCTAGGAGGAGTCAAAGTTGGTATGACATTCTCTAGGGGTTTTTAAGCACTTCTGAGGATAAAAGCTAAAAAAAAAAAATGATGTAATAGTTGTAAAAAAAAGTAGATTAAAACAACTTAATAAAATGTATGTACATTTACTCTGAAATTTTGTTAATCTCTTATCGATATTGTACATTTCTTTAGGAAGCATGTTTTGAAGTTTTTCTGCTTCCTCCCATTACTAATAGAATAATAATAATTAAAAAAAAAAAAACCAAGCCAAACCACTGGATTACTTTGTGGCTCAGGATGAATGCCCTCTGTCTTAAATTATTCTCAGATCTCTGGGAAATCACTTAAAATGCCCTCTTGAGAAGGAGCTAAGAAATAAAAGTGTCATGTTTTCCTCTAGTTTGAAATAGAAAACCAAGTGATGTGGGGTAAACACGCAGGGAGGAAATGGGAAGGATGACAAGACAAATGATGTTAAATAATTCCCAGAGGCTAGGTTTGCCATCTATCCACACGCTAGCGGGGGAAGGCCGGCCTGGGAGCGATACGTCAGTGCATGAAAGGCGCTGACAGCGTGAAGGAGGAGACCAGCTTCGACACCAGAGACCCAGGGCGCGGGAAGCCGATCTGAAACGAGGCGGGTGTGTAATGAAGAACTGGTTCCTTTATCATGAGCCCTGCAAACGCTAACGTGGAATCCGAGACTGCGGCGGGAGGAGGAAGCCTAATAAATCTTAAATCGCCAAGTACTTAAAGATGAACCGGGTGCCCACCTCCCCAGCAAACCTTCCAATTCCGAAACTTGGCTCCTGATGGGAGAACCTGTCCGAGCAGGCTCCCGAGGTCAAATGATACATCTTCATCCCCAGCACAGAGCACCGCGCGCTGGTCTGATGAGAGAACATTCATTTCACCCTCTGGATAGCCAGTCCGCGCCCGCGCATCGCTCTTGAGCACACCGCGTCCCAGGGCGGCGGAGATAAAGGAGATAAACCGTGGGCAGAGCACTGGATTTGTAGCAGACGGAGGCACTGCCAAATCCCCAAAGCTTTGCCCGCCTCTTGTGTTAACAGAGGGAGGCGGAGGAACAGATGCCAGAAACAATCCAACAGTTCTCAGGGCAGGGAAAATAAACACCGAAGGAAAACTGTAGCTCGCCGGAGCAGATGATCAAGAAATTAAAACATCTGATCATAAAAGGCAATGTCCAGATGGCATTTATCACTAATTTCCCTAAGAAAAGAAATTATGGACAGAAAAAAAAAATAACAGTTCCAGGAGGTAACTTAATTCTCTCTGAAACCTTGGAATATTTAAAAGATAGAGAAAGTAAATAATTTTTTTTTTAATATAGAAAGGAATTTGGCATAGTAGTTATTATAGATGCTATTTGACTTACTATGGAAAACGATATTGCTTTTACTTACTAATTATTGCTATCAGATTAGGGTAATGATGAGAATGCTAATGACAAGTTTTTTTTTAATTTGGAGAAATGAATAATTAATATAATATGATGGCCATTTGTTAGTTCTTTTTACCAAAAAGTTTCTCCTCCTGACATTTTGTGAAGTTCAGTGTGGCCATGTAACTTATTGTTACTTTTAAATTAAAACTTTATTTTTAAAAGCTGTTTAAGGTTCACAGCAAACTTAAGGGAGCACTTACAGACATTTCCAACATACACTCTACCCCCACACACGTGTGGTTCAACATCATGGCTCACTTATGGTATTGTGCATTCTGTGAGTTTGAACAGATGCATAATAATGTGTATCTATCATTATGGTATCATACAGACTATTTTTACTGCCCTAAAAATCCTTTATGCTCCTCCTATTCATCACATTTCTTCCCAACCCTTGATCTTTATCCTAGCTCCGTGGTCGGCAAACTGCGGCTCGCGAGCCACATGTGGCTCTTTGGCCCCTTGAGTGTGGCTCTTCCACAAAATACCACGGCCTGGGCGAGTCTATTTTGAAGAAGTGGCGTTAGAAGAAGTTTAAGTTTAAAAAATTTGGCTCTCAAAAGAAATTTCAATCGTTGTACTGTTGATATTTGGCTCTGTTGACTAATGAGTTTGCCGGCCACTGTTCTAGCTCCATAGTTTTGCTTTTCCAGGATGACATGTAGCTGGACTTATACAGTATGTAGCTTTTGCAAATTTACTTCTTTCACTTAGTAATAGGCACTTAAGGTTGCTCTCATGTCTTTTCCTGGTTAGATAGCTCATTTCATTTTAGTGCTGAATAACATTCCTTTGTCTGGATGTAACATAGTTTATCTATTCACTTTCTGAAGGATATCTTGGGTGGTTCCAAGTTTTGGCAGTTATGAACACATTTGCTGTAAACATCCTTATGCAGGTTTTTCTGTGGACATATGTTTTCAAATCCTTTGGGTAAATCAATGCCAAGGAGTGTGATTATTGGGTCATGTGGGATGAGTATGTTTAGTTTTGTAAGAACCTGCCAAACTGTCTCCCAGAATATCTGAACTATTTTGCATTCTCACCAGCAATGAATGAGCGTATTGGTCGTTTCACATTCTCCCCTACATTTAGGGTTGTCAATGTTCTGGATTTTGTCCATTCTAGCAGGTGTGTAGCGGTATCTTGTAATTTGCATTTCCCCGATGACATATGACGTGCAACATTTTAAAATATGCAGTTGCCATCTGTATGTATTCTTTGGTGAGGTCTCAGTGAGGGTTTCTGGCCCATTTTTAAGTAAGGTTGTTTATTTTCTCATTGTTGAGTTTTAAAAGGTCTTCACATATTTGGATTATAGTCTTTTGTCTGATGCGTCTTTTGCCAATATTTTCTTCCAGTCTGGAGTTTGCCTTCTTATTCTCTAGACATTGTCTTTTCACAGAGCAGAAGTTTTTAATTTTAATGAAGTCCAGCTTATCAAATGTGTTTTAAATAGTTGTGCCCTTGGCATTGTATTTTAAAAGTTATTGCCATACTGAAGTTCACCTAGGTTTTCTCCAATGTTATCTTCTAGGAGTTTTGTAGTTTTGCATTTTACATTTAGGCCTGTGATTCGGTGTTAAGGTCTGTGTCTAGGTTTACATTTTTTGTCTTTTGTTTGCATAAGAATGTCATTTTTCCCATTTGTTGAAAAGATGATCTTTGCTCTGTTGTATTGCTTTGGATCCTTTGTCAAAGATCAGTTGAATATATTTATGTGGAACGAGTTCTGTGCTCTCTATTCCATACCTTTCTTAAAATAGTGTTTACTTCCTTATTACAACTATGTAATTTATTTACTTATTTTAATGTTTTTTTTTGTGTGTTTATTTTACCATGTGAAATCCATAAAATTTTTTAAATTACTATTTTAGCATATATACACACTGTATTAATATTTGTTGAGTGGCTAAATGAATGAATCACTAAATTAGAAAGTTTTGGAATAGGAACCAACTCCTTGAATTTTAACAGCTCTGTCCTCTGGTAAATATAGATGTGGAAGAGATATTTACTAGTATGTTGCTCTTTAAAACAAAATAAAGTTGTTAGATCCCTTAAATCTTTAATTTGGAGATTCTATGCCTAGGGATGGTAAGATTCTAATTCTTGTTTTCAAGAACAAGTTAAAACAATAAAAGAAGTTCGACAGAGAGCAGTGCTATAGTGAGGCAGTAGTAACTATACTCCATCTTTTATTTTTTTCTCTTATGTTATTGGTTTATCAAGGAAAGGGACATTGCTTTTCTCAAGAGCTGTGATTTCTCTTCCTTCTTTTTGGGAAATCCCTGTGGGAGATAGAGGGCTTTCAGAATCAGGCACCGAAGCAAGCTCTGTGGTGACTAAACTAACTACAGTTTAAGAATTGTCTTTTCCTTATGGGTTTCTCCCTTTGATTGACATTGACACATGGTTTTCTGAAATAACTTGGAGCATTGTGTGTGTTTCATCTACAGGTCTTTGCTTACCACACAAAGCTTTTTGGCTTACATTGTACTTCAGTGGACATCCCTCTGTGCCTATAGCTGAGAGTTCTGGTTTTCACAATGACATCAGATATTGCATAAAAAGCAGCTGGTGTAATAATTCAGACATAACTAGGCCGACTTCCTTCAGCTTATTATTTTTCCATAAGATGTATTCATGTTTTCTTTTGTTCTTGGTGATGGTGTTTAAAATTATAGAAGTAATGAATAAATTCAGCAGTCTTTTGTGCTCTTGAAAGAAAGGTATTACAATGAGAGAAATGTTATTTAAAAAAATATTCCTTGAAGGGAAATCATTAGAGCACAAGTTAATTCTGCTGAATATGTACTTGGTATTATAGTAACGCTAGAGGCCCAGTGCACGAAAATTCGTGCACTCGGGTGTGTGTGTGGGGGGGTCCCTCAGCCCGGCCTGCACCCTCTCACAATCCAGGACCCCTCAGGTAGGGTCCCTAGGCCTGGTTTGAGATCAGGGCCTATCAGGGCTTTCCTTCCTAGGGCTGCAGGCAGCTGGCCCCACCCTCACCACTGCCACTGCTTGCCATCTGTGCAGTGCTGCTCCTCCCCCCCGCCACCAGTGGCCTCCCTCTGCAGGCGACAGGCTGGGGTGCAATGTCTTGGCTGGCCTGGGCCTCCCTCTTTCTTTGCTGTGGGGCGGGGCCAGCCCTGCGAGGGGCCGTCTGCCAACCTGATCGCCCCTTACCACTCACCTACCTACCTGATCACCCCTAACTGCTGGTCTGTCTACCTGATCTCCCTTAACCACTTGCCTGCCTACTTGATCACCCCTAACCACTGGTCTGCCTACCTGCCTGCCTGCCTGATTGCCCTTTACTGCTTGCTTGGGGGCGGGGCCAGCACTGACTTCTGGTTGGTCAGCTTCTGGTCATTACGACCCAGGGTTTTTATATATTAGGATTATATTGCTTATCTTATTTCATTAGAATAATGCCCATTTCTATTTTTCTTCCAAATCACTAAGGAAAGGTTGTGTGTGTGTGTGTGTGTGTGTGTGTGTGTGTGTGGCGGGGAGATGGTGGTGGTGGTGCTGGTGGTATGTGTTGTGATTTATGAAGGCTTATTTCAGTAACCTTGTTTTCCCTGCTTTACTGGGGCCCTTTGTTTCACATATTTAGGTTTGATACATAGCAGACTCGAAGAGGGAGTAGCATTGTGGTAGGGACAAAAGTTGCAACATGTTTTCAATAGCAGGGACAAAAGCTGTAGTATGTTCTTGATATCAGGAACTAGGATAGGGAGGTTGGCGGGGAGAGAAGTATAGAGTGTACCTAGGATCCTGTGGAGGCGGGAAAAACATCTAGCCTTGGCAATGACCTTTATGCTTGTACAAGCTGTTTCTGCTTATAAAAAGGGCTGAGAAAATAAACTCGGCGCACAGTCTTGAACTGTTTGCCCTCCCGGAAACTACTGTGTCTGTGTTTTTTAATCCTCACCCCCCTTTTCAGGTACCGTTCAACTGTAGTGCCGGCAGGCTCCGGCAGGTGGCGCCCGGAACAGGGACCTGAAAACGGGATTCGGTGAAGGAGCACCGCGGAAATAAGGTAAGAGAACGTTCGCAGAGGTAGTGGGACGCGGTGACAGAGCAGACGGCGGGAGAAGCTAGTGAAAATGGGACAGACTAGCAGTAGCTTATTATATGTGCACATGCTTAAGGGAATGCTTAAGGCTCGGGGTATTGATACGAGCAAAAAGAAAATAGAGCGCTTCATTATATTTATTAAGGAAGTGTGCCCATGGTTTCCTGAAGAGGGAACTGTGTGTTTAGAAACTTGGGAACAGGTAGGGAAGAGAATTCAAGGGCATTTCCAGGCTCACGGTCCCCGCCGAACGCAAGTAGATGCCTTCTCTTTATGGAGCCTGGTGAGGGACAGTCTAGCAGAGAAGCATGAGGGACAAAAATGGAGAGAAGTGGGTCAGACGGCGACCCTCAAAGAAGAGGGAAAGGAGCCACCTGGATCTGGTTCTTACCGGTAAGAAACTTATTTCTGGTTCTGTTCTGTTGGCGCCCATCTGGGGTCTCTGGAAGGCTGGACGCAGCGCTACTTCCGAGACCAGATCCCGGTGCACGACGGTGCCCGGAGATCCTGTTGGTTGTCTTTGTCTTTGTTATTCTGTGTTATTGTGGTCTAATTGTCTTTATCATTAGAATGGGTCAGTCTGCTTCATGTTCTTCTGTCTGTACTCCCCTGCAATGTTTTTTGAAAAGTTTTCAGGAATTCAAGCGGCAAGCGGATGATTACGGAGCCTCTGTTAATGCTTTTGATTTACAGAAATTTTGTGAGCGGGAATGGCCAACTTTCCCATATCCCAGTGAGTAGAAGGGGGAGCTTGATCACCTCCCCTAGGTCAAAAACTCAGACTGTCTGATGTATAAATGTAAGTGTGAAAGTATTTGTTATCTCTTTCTGCTGTTTAATTTGTTTAAAGATAGGGCGGACCTGCTGTGACGGAATGCAAAAGTCTTTAGCAGCTGCTGAGACACCTTTTTCTCAGAGTCTTTTGTTCTCCATCAGAGAGGGAATCAGCCCACTTAGTAATAAGAATTTTTGTCTATGTTTGTATAATTAAGCGTTTCAGTTTGCTCTGATTTGTTAATTTGCTGTATTAAATTGAAATTTTAGAATTCTAGGGTTAATTTGCGAAGGTAATCACTCCAGAGAAGTTTAAACAAAGGCTTGTTGGGTTGAAACTTCTCCGGAGCAGGTATAGAAAGGGTAGAGGCGGTAGAATTCACTCTTAGCCTGCTGAGATAGAGAAGCCCGAGGCTGGGGGACAGAGAATGTTTGGAGATATCAGAAGTGGTGAAGGTTGAGATCCTCTGGGACCCTGGAGTAAAGAAGGAAAATCTGGGAGGGAAATCAGCTGTTCCTTAAGTGTAAAAAGCCTGGTTATACAGAATCTCAGAAAGCTTGTCTTATTTCCCCTGCTAAGGACCGAGTAAATGGTTAATGCAGAAAAGGGGGAGAGCAGGGAGAGATAGGTTTTTGTTGATTTTGCTGGGTACAACCAGCTCTGCTGGTGTCCTTGGTTTCTTGCTTATCTGAACTCTGCTGGCAAAACACAGTGGATCTTCCTCGGCCCGTTTTCTTCTCTTTAACCTTCCAATGCACATGGAGACTGAGCCTGGCAGGGAGGGGTTACTGGGTACTTCTTGGGCGGTGGTAGAATATTCAGCAAAGGAAATTTAAGATATAATATCTTTAATATTTAAGTTTTAAAAAAATCTGTCTCTCAAAAGGAAATATTTTTACCTACTCTTGGTTTTATCACTGAAGGTCTAGTTATATTTTCTTAAAAAAGTACATTTAAAGTATGGTCATAAATATTAATCTAAGAAATTCTGGCTGTTTAGTTTTTAGGATTCATTAAAGGATTGAAGTTTCAAAGAATAAGGAATACTGAGTAGAAGGTCTGAGGCATGGTTATGCATTTTTAAAGGACATAGAAAGAAGGTTTAAAGGCTAATCAATAGAAGGTTGTGTAGGTGTAAGAAGGAGAAGAGATATGTTGTAAAGAAAGCAAATAATACAGGCCAGTAAGCCAGGAAGAGTAAATAATTTGCATTCTGCCTCCCTAAACAGAGGGTAAATAGTTATGCCAAGGTACTTTGTGAGGGTCTAATAAGAGAAATCTAACAGTTACTGTTTTTTATGCCACTAACATATCAGGCAAGGTAACCTCTTTCCAGACGGGTCATAACTCCGCTCAGGTAGTAGAGTTACAAGCCGTTCTGGTAGTTCTGGAACAGCTGCCTACTCAAGCATTTAATCTGTATTCTGATAGTCATTATGTTGTAAAAGCTTTGGAATTGATAGAGACTGTACCAACCATAGAAACCTCTAACCTTATAGTCCAACAGTTGTTTGCAAGCATCCAGGGCCAGATACGGAGACGGCAAGTTTCTTGCTACTTTGGCCACCTCCGAGCTCACACGGGCCTCCCTGGTCCCCTTTCTAAAGGAAATGACCTTTATGCTTGTACAAGCTGTTTCTGCTTATAAAAAGGGCTGAGAAAATAAACTCGGCGCGCAGTCTTGAACTGTTTGCCCTCCCGGAAACTACTGTGTCTGTGTTTTTTAATCCTCACCCCCCTTTTCAGGTACCGTTCAACTGTAGTGCCAGCAGGCTTATTTCAGTACATGATGTTGGTTTAAGGAGAATTTATTACTGTTATATTTACAGGTAGATGGCCATGTGACAGAGTTTTCAAATTACTATCTAAGGTCATACAAAAATGAACAGACTGACAATTATTTTTAGCAAGGGGAGATGAAGAAACAAACCCATAATGGTAAATTCAATATAGTCAAATGTTTTATTTCATACTTGACTGAATTATACTTTTTTGACAAGATAGCATTTCTGAAATGAAATTAGACCCAGATGAAGTACATTTCTTTTACATTTTGGAAGGATAAATACTTAAATAAGTAGGGTTGAAAGGCCATAGTGTTTTTGTTTCCCCCACTAGAAAGAAAGGGTGATTTGTGAAAATGTTGCCCCTTTGTCACAAATAGAGCTAATTGCTGGAATCCTGCATAATTCTAGGAGAGGAGAACCGAAAGTCCCATTGAATCCTGCATTGATCAATAGGTTATGTTCATTTAAATGTCAGTTATTTAACTTTTTCTATGGGCTGGGCAGTGTGTTAGTGCTTGGAATGCAAATATAAACAAAATAAAAATCCTTGCTCTTATAGAGTATATTCTTCAAAAATGAAATAATATATATGCTTTCAGATGGTGTATTTCTTATACAATTGGTTTGTACTGTAGAACAATCTATATATATAAAAGCCTAAGCGACCTTTATGACCAGTTGGCTGAACGACCAGTCGATTGGTTGCTATGACATGCACTGACCACCAGGGGGCAGATGCTCAATGTAGGAGCTGACCCCTGGTGGTCAGTGTGCTCTGACAACCAGCCTCCCATGGCTGGCCAAGCTCCTGCGGTCCCTCCCCCTGGCCGGCTAGGTGGTCAGTATGCTCCCACAGCCAACCTCCCACGGCCAGCCAATCTCCTGTGGTCCCTCCCCCAAGACTGGGCGAGATAGCCCCAATGGCCCCAATGGCCGGCCAGGCTGAGGGACCCCAGCCATACACGAATTCATGCACCAGGCCTCTAGTATTTTTATAATATTTTTTCTGATTATAAACACAGTATATAAAATTTTCCACAATTTTACCACCTAAACCACTGCAAATAGTGTTTATCTTTCTAACCATATAAATAAATACTAAAACATTGTGTTTCTCTTAATATATATTTGTAACATTTTTTAAACCTGATTGTAATGGTCATGTGATTATAAAGAAAAAAGCAATCTTCTATTAATGAGCTCTTAGGTTGCTTTTGATTTCCTTTGTTAGGAAGGAGATTTTTGTAAATGTCATTGGGTGAAACATTATATTTTAAGGATACATTCCTATAAGTGATGTTACTCAGTAAAATCATAGGGCTATTTCTCAAACTTTTGGTAATATTTTCATGTTGACCTCTAGAAGGATTGAACACCTCGCAAGAGCCATCTATTTTAAAATCTATTTAAAGCTGTTCAGTTAGGATTTTCGACTGGTGACCATTTTTATTTTCACTTTCATTCTGATATATGTTATTGTGTTGGATATTCCTTAGTCCTTACTCTCTCAAACATTATTCACTTATCTTGTACCTTCAGCTAAGAGGATTACGGTGATAGATAAGTAGTGTAGACAACAGATAATTTTTTGGAATGACAAATTCTCTGCATGTATCCAATCTGGCTTCTCTGTTCTTGGGTTATTGCATTTTTCAGAGTCAGTTTTTATAGGGGAAAATTTTAACAGTGCTCATGAAAAGCAGCAATGCAATGTTTAGCATCTCTCCGAGGAAAGTCTATTCACCACTTATGACCCCATTTTGAGTGCTCTAAATTTCATTTTTAGTGCAGCAAGTCACAGAGAGGAGAAAAAAGTAACCCCGAGCTACTTCAGCTTAATTCAACACATGCTTATCATCTACAATATATCTGACTCCATATGAAAATACAGGCACTGTAACTGTGTGAAATGAGACCAGTTCACCTTGGAGCATTACATCACCTATGGAATTTCCTCATGGCTTGTAAAAAATTCCCAGTAATTGAAATTATGTCCCATATGTTGCCCTGTGCTACTCATTCTATAATTATGGATTTATGGTTTTTCACAAAAGCTATCTTGTAGCATTCAATTCTGAAAAGCAAGGAAAATAAAATATTTCATATTGTCTAGATATACACCAACTGAGCATTGACTAATTCCCAAATAGTGCTTCTCTTTGGTTGAACAGAGTCAATATATATGAGGATTTTGCTATAGTCTCTTTGGATTGCCATAAAGGGCTATGGCGGAAGCTCTATGAGAAAATGATGAATGCTTGATACAGGGTGAATTTAAAAAGGAAGCTCAAAACTTGATTTAAGAGATGAAAATGAATGTAATTTCAAGAACATAAATCAACGTTTGTCTCCCGACATGCATGTTTTAAGTGGACCAGTATATTTTGCCACTTATTCAATATAAGTAAAAGTATAAAGAGATAAATTGTGAGATATTTCATAGTCATCAGATATTGGGGTGCCAGAGTCTCATTTATTGTAGGGATACTGGGTAATAATGAAATATTCTTATTTATACACATTTTTAAATAGTAGAAAGGAAACCTCATCACATCAGAATGCTGTTCTGGCAACTCCTGGCCTGAGCCACGCTGCCAAATCCAGAGTCAGTGCATGTGCTAGACTGAAATATCCATGTGATTTTTGCCATGTGGTGTAATGAGCTGGTGGCTAAAATGGCACAAAGCTGATGGATTGCCTTTCTTTCCTTCTATGTGCAATTTTTCCTTAGGAGAATGTTCTTCACCATTGGACAATGCTGAATTCCAAATATTTTGCTCCTTTTTCAAATACTATTTTGAAAAAATTCCATTTGCCCTATCAGACAGTCAACCCTGTGATTTATCAGCTCTGGCTTCAAATTGCACTCTACCATTAAAAAAAAAGAAAATACATGTAATACCATGGCCATGAATGTACTGAGTTAAAATTACACTTTTAATAAAAAAAAATTCATTTGCCCCCAAAAATAATTTTCAGCACTGTCTTCTGTCCAGAAGTACTGTATTGAAATGCAAGAAGACCATTGTCAAATAACTAAATGTTTCTTTAGATATAATATCAGAAGCACAAACAAGGAAAGAAAAAAGGAATAAATTGGATTTCATCAACATTTAAATTTTTGTACTTCAAACCAGAATGGGAGGAAATATTTTCAAGTCGCATATTTGGTAGAGGACTTGTATCTAGAATATACAAAGAACTCTTACAAAGCAACAATAAAAAGACAACCCAATAAAAGGGATGAAGGATATGAATTGATATTGCTCCAAAATATATACAAATGGCCAATAAACACATGAAAAAAATACTCAACATCTTTATTCATTGGGAAATGCAAATAAAACACATAATAAGATATTACTTTACACCAACTAGATGGCTGTAATAAAGAAGACAGATAACTGTCGATGAGGATGGGGAGAAATCACAGCCTTTATACACTGCTGGTAGGAATGTAAAATGGTGCAGCCTCTCTGGCAAACAGCTGGGAAGTTCTTCAGAATGTCAAAGATACAGTTACCACACGAGCCAGCAATCTACTCTTAGGTATAAACCAAGGGAAATAAAAACATATACACATGCAAAAACTTGTATAGGAATGTTCACAACTGCATTATTCATAGTAGCCCCAAAGCAGAAAGAACCCAAATGACTATGATGAAGATGTTAAGAAAATGTGGTATGTTCATACGGAGTATTGTTGGACAATGAAGAGAAATGAAGTACAGGTACCTGAGACAACACAGATGCACCTTGAACACAATATGCTAATGGAAAGAAACTCACAAAAGACCACCTATTGTGTGATTTTATTTATATGAAAACATTCAGATGAGGCAAATTTATAGGGACAGAAAGTACATTGCCTGGGACTAATGGGGAGTGAGGACAATTGGAAGTAACTGGATTGTGACTGTGATAATAGTTGTACAACTGTGTTAATATGCTAAATACCATAGAAATATACACTTTACATGGGTGAATTTATGGCATGTGAAATATATCTCAATAAAGCTGTTAAATTAGAATAGGTTGTGTGGCAACAAAACATTTTTAATCCAAGCATACTGCCTATAAGAAGCAAACATATTTAGATATGACACATCTAGTTGGAGTAAATGGCTAGACTCTTGTGGGCACCAAGAGTAGTTTAGTTGGGAGAATTTTCTGTTTGGCTGGAAATAGCCATTTGATCTAAAACAAATAAAATGGATCAGAAGCCAAGCTAACCCATAATTGATTCACTAGAAACCTTATATATTTCCACACACCTAACAGAAAATAAATTTATATGTATATAAAGTATAGAGTTATGTACATGCATATGTATGCATGTGTATATAGTTGTACCTATTTATATGTTTATATTATTTTTAATCTGAAGAATATTAATATTTTGGGTTGGATATTTTCAGTTACTTTAAAATATTTTTAGCTGTTTCTATATACTGTAGTGATCATGGAGAAAAAGTGAAATTCAATGTGTGTATTGTGTGTGTCTGTACACATTTATACATCTCTATCTGAATAAAGTTTACTTCACCTAGTAAATGAGTTAATGATGTTCAATTTCTTGTCTTTTTCAATTCTGTCATTTCCTTTTATATTTTAAAGCTCTGAACAGAGCATCTAAATAAAGCAGTAGAGTGAATGCAGGGACTTCTGGGCATATCCAGTAATGAATGCTCCTAAAATGATCCAATTTCAACTTATCCTTCAATATTTCTTCTCCTCGGGGTAAGTTAGGCTTGTGCTATTGGAAAAAATGTTAAATTATTGTTTGCATCCTCTGGAGAATATAACACCTGAGAGGAGACAAGGCCATTTGTATTCAGAGGCATGTGCAAGTCAGAATTTCCTTCCTGGTTTTATAGTCCAGGAATATAACCCGAGAACAAAATAGGTTAATAAACAAAGAAAGAGTATAGGACTTATTGATTGGTAATATAAAAATTAGCAAGTGTCCAAGGTAAATAGCCAGTTTGAAAATTACCCTAAACTTGAGTCATTGGAGCTTAATTGCAGACGTGCTGAAGCATCTCACTCAGTCCTAATGACACTAGCGCTTCTTGCACTATGATGGCAATGCAGGTGAGAGTTTTTATATATCTGCAGTACCAACCTAGGTTCAGTTTGAGATGCTCAAATATGCCCTGCTGCTTTATTTCTTTCTGATTTTCTTCACCATGTCTAAATACAAAATACTGGCGTGAATATACATTAGCATGTAGCTGATAAAAAAGATGGAAGTGCCAACGTTAACTGTATTTCCCATTCATCCCTGCATTAAATGTACAATGCAAAAATAGTAAGAAATAGATAAATCTTAGTGTATTTTCTTTGTTTATTTTTTAAAATAAATCTTTATTGTTCAGATTATTACAATTGTTCCTCTTTTTTTCCCCCCATAGCTCCCCTCCACCTGGTTCCCATCCCATCCTCTGCTCTTAAACTCCACCCCCCCCCCACTGTCCTCAGCCATAGGTGTACAATTTTTTAAAAAAAGTATTTTATTGATATTTTACAGAGAGCAAGGGAGAGGGATAGAGAGACAGAAACATCGATGAGAGAG
Source organism: Eptesicus fuscus (assembly GCF_027574615.1). Classification (NCBI taxonomy): domain Eukaryota; kingdom Metazoa; phylum Chordata; class Mammalia; order Chiroptera; family Vespertilionidae; genus Eptesicus; species Eptesicus fuscus. The sequence goes on from NC_072475.1 coordinate 12,387,747, forward strand.
AAACATCCACCAGCTGCCTCCTGCACACCCCCTACTGGGGATGTGCCTGCAACCAATGTATATGCCCTTGACCGGAAGCAAACCTGGGACCTTTCAGTCCGCAGACCGACGCTCTATCCACTGAGCCAAACTGGCTTCGGCAATAGGTGTACAATTTTTGTCCAATCTCTTCCTGCACCCCCCACACCACTTTCTCCCTGAGAATTGTCAGTCCACTCCCTTTCTATGCCCCTGATTCTATTATATTCACCAGTTTATTCTGTTCATCAGATTTTTTATTCACTTGGTTTTTAGATTCACTTGTTGATAGATATGTATTTGTTGTTCATAATTTTTATCTTTACCTTTTTCTTCTTCTTCCTCTTCTTAAAGAATACCTTTCATATAATACTGGTTTGGTATTGATGAACTCCTTTAGCTTGTTCTTATCTGTGAAGCTCTTTATCTGACCTTCAATTCTGAATGATAGCTTTGCTGGGTAGAGTAATCTTGGTTGTAGGTTCTTGCTATTCATCACTTTGAATATTTCTTGCCACTCCCATCTGGCCTGCATAGTTTCTGTTGAGAAATCAGCTGACAATCGTATGGGTGCTCTCTTGTAGGTAACTAACAGTTTTTCTCTTGCTGCTTTTAATATTCTCTTTGTCTTTTGCTCTTGGCATTTTAATTATATTGTGTCTTGGTGTGGTCCTCTTTGGATTCCTTTTTTTGGGGGGCGGGGGGGGGGGGTTCTCTGAGCTTCCTAGACTTGCAAGTCTATTTCTTTCACCAGGTGGGGGAAGTTTTCTGTCATTATTTCTTCTAATAGGTTTCAGTATCTTGCTCTCTCTCTTCTTCTGGCACCCCCATAATTTGGATGTTGGTATGCTTGAAGTTGTCCCAGAGGCTCCTTACACTATCTTCATATTTTTGGATTCTTTTTTCTTTTTGCTTTTCTGGTTGGGTGTTTTTTGCTTCTTTGTATTTCAAATCTTTGACTTGATTCTTGCGATCCTCTAGTCTGCTGTTGGATCTCTGTATATTATTTTTATTTCAGTTAGTGTATGCTTAATTTCTAGTTGGTCCTTTTTCATATCCTTGAGGGTTTCACTAAATTTATCGGCCTTTTCTAGAAAATTCTTGAGAAACCTTATAACTGTGGTTTTGAACTCTATATCCAGTTGTTTGCTTTCCTTCATTTATTTCATTTGTGACCTGTTTCTTTGTCTCCGCATTTTGGCTGCTTCCCTGAGTTGATATAGTGGCTTTGTGTGCTAGGTGTCCTATAGGGCCCAGTGGCTCAGCCTCCCCAGTTACCTGAGGTGGAACTCTTGGTGCACCCCTTTGTGGGCTGTGTGCACAGTCTTGCTGTAGTTAAGCCTTGATTGTTGTTGGTATCACTGGGAGGAATTGACCTCCAGGCCAATTGGCTGTGAGGATCAGCTGTGTATATGATGGGAGAACTTCTGTGCTAGAGACACCCTTATGAGACAAGACTTGCAAAAGCCTCTGTGCTCAGCTTGGATGGGGCGGAGTCTCAGGGTGGAGCAGACAGCACTGGCTTCCCATCAGCCCTGCTCTAAGAGGCCTCTATGTCTCAGTGTCCCATGGTAATCGCTGCAAGCACCTCTGAGAGAAAGCCACCTTCGAGTTCCGCCTGCTGCCAGACAGTCCAGTTCCTCCCTGAATGAGTCTGGGTCCCCAGAGTCTTGCCTGGAACTGGAGTTCAGAGCAGTCAGGAGCTTTTGTCTCCCTCCCGATTGAGAAAGCCAGCCGCATACTCAGTTGCCAGCACTCACCGTGCGCATGCGCCTCCATACCTCTGCCTTCTGCAGCTCCTCTGAGTCTCAGTGTGCTTTTCTCTTTCCTTCTAGTTGTAGAATTTCCACTCAGCCAGCCTTCCTGTGGTTCTGGAAGATGTCTGTTTTGTCTTTTAGTTGTAGTTTTGAAATTGTTGTGTGAGGCAGCAGTTTAGGTGTTTAACTATGCCGCCATCTTGGTTCCTCCCTCTAGGTTTTGTTAGTGTATTTTTTTTAAAGTTACAGTCTGATACTTCAAGTATTTTGAAAACCATTTTGAAATGAAATAAAAATATGTATTTTAGTTGATAGTGGGGTTATCTTTGATTCATTAACATTAAGGGATAAGATAAAATTATTTAAAATGTTGGTATTTTTACATGATTAGAATGAAATGTTTTTTACTTAATTTAATGGGGTGACATTGGTAAACAAAATTACATAGGTCTCAAGTGTACAATTCTATGATACATTATCCGTATATTGCACTGGGTGTTTACCACCTAAAGTTAAATCTCCTTCTGTCATGATATATTTGACTCCCTTTATCCAGTTCTCCTATTGACTTTCCCAAACTTACAAATAGTTGTTGCTGTTTCCGACCTGTCCTCCCTTTCTCTAATTAAGTGGTGATATAGTTTGATAAGGCAGCCAACAATTTAAAGTGGTATATGAAGCCTTTCCACATGATTTCTCTTCTGGAAGAGCTATAACACAAACATTGGAAGACAAGGATAAAGGGTAGAAATGGTGATAAGTAGGGTCATTTGGGTCCTAAAGAAGTGATGAAGGGCAGAAGGAAATGTGATAGGAGTCAGAAATGAAACCAAACAGATAAAAAGATTGGGGATGTGCATTAGGGCATTCAATAGACTTAGGGAAACTGAGCCCCTGAGTGGAAAAACATTGCTAAGAAAGGCATTGGAAGAGCCTGATGCCTGCCTCCCTCTTCTTCTCTCTTCCTTTATTTTTCTTTTAACCTATTACTTAAAAGATAAATACTTTTATTTCTCTTACCTCTGCATATACTATTTTATTATACTCTTAAGATGTTTGAATCAACTTACTAGAAGATTGACTTTAAAGTCTCTAAGTAATTAAGCACAAATGTGCAGAAAATGTTAAAGTTATGTGCCTGATGGCAACCTAGAAATATATTTTCAAATTCATCTCCAGATATAAGCAGATTGTGCATTGAGCTCTCTAAGCAAGAAGGACAATAGATTAGGTAAAAATGAATTATTTTGCAATAACTTTTGTTTGGCTGACTTCAAGTTTTTAAAAAATGAAAAATGATTTTTATCTTTTGACTCAGACAGAATTAATGTAAATGAATGGAAACTATCACAAGATAAGAAAGTGTTATTCATTAATTGTGACAGGAAAACTATACTCATTTGTTTGCTTGGGATTTTACAGTCACTTTTCATATGAAGAATTAATTGAATGCATTAAACATTTTAATTTGAAATCAAAATGAGCACTTCTTTGCTCACTTTGAATAGGAACCCCCTCAATGACATGACTAGAAATTGTGTTTCATCTGAAGGAGTGAATTGGCTTATTTCCCTACCGACAAATCAGCTAAGCAATTGAAAAAAAAATTCACTGCTTATTTTGTGCATTAAGGCATAGGTGAGGCAAAAGTTCACTAAAGCCCACAATTCATCTGCATATAAAACGCTGTGTGCTATCCAGGAGAGAGTGCTAAATGTTCCATAGCATTGCGAATTTGCCTAATGGAGAGAGTGCATTAATTTACCCTTAACTTGTTAAACGCCATCACAATATTTTTACTTTTTATGACTTTACAAGCCAATTGAAATAAAAACTGCAAGAACTTTGTGTAGTCAGAGGAAACATAAAACTAGATTTTGCCTTCTGAATATTATCATAGAATGCCAGGATGTTATAGCCTGCAAGCAGTAGAGGTCATTCGTTGAAGACAGATAGGAAGGTCCAGGTGGTAGGTAAAACACTTTCTAATCAATTTTTATTTCTTCCTACTCTAAATATGGTACCTTAGTAAGCAAAGAACATAATGCATTGTTGGGCGACATCTAACATTTTGTGTGGTAGCTATAATCGTGAAAAGTTCTGAAAAGAAACTGGGTAAAGTCAACAAATTGGAAATGAGCATGTTGCTACCTGCTTGCCCTCCTGAGAAGTTCAATCAGGCTGTGGTTGAAAATATTAAGAAAGGATTCTTGTGCTGAGTATAAAAATGGCTTAGAAAGATGAGAATGGTAAGAATCTACCTACGGGAAACATTTTCACATATTTCTTATAAACATAATTTTTATCAAATCCATGGTTGTGCATGGGCATAGATTTGATAGTTTCTTTACATTCTGTACACGATGTTAACTATTTTCTTTAAAACAACAACAACAACAAAAAAAACCGTTCCTTCCAGAAACTATGTTAAAAAAATAACTAAACATTGAAAATATCTTTATTTTTTGTATTGGAGAATGAATGGCAGGGCACATAGGGACTTTTGGGTGGGATGGAAATGTCCTGTATCTTGACAATGGTGGTTGGTTACATGGATGTATTCATTTGTCAAAATTCATCAAGCTGTACCCCTGTTAGAATAGGTGCTGTTTATAGTAGCTAAATTATATCTCAATAAAGGTGATTTAAAAAAAGAATCATACAGAATAAATATTCATATATTGACTGCAGCTCATGGCATGCTAATATATCAATACCATACACAAAGGAAACATATTATTTCAAATTATAACAAAAGCATCCTTAACAAACCTTACAATATTTATTGTGTTTAGTAGTGAAAACAAGAAACTGAATCATATGAAACAGGTAAGTTTCAGAAAATTAAGAATAGGACCTTGGGAAATGTCTTCTTTTTCATTACAACTGTAATATAATTTTATGTCTCTGCAAGAATCCTACAGTCAATGCAGAGTACATATACACTTATAGATGCATTTTTCTACTGAATTAGCAAAAGGTTAAACGAACAGCTTACATAATCTCACAATACTTTTACAAGTCCACACACATTAAAATGCAATATCAATGATTCTGTGAGATATAGCATATTTTAGCAGACATATCAGGCATGCTGGTTCTCCAGGTATGTTACCAAAACCTATAAGATGCATTCTTTGGGGTTTAGGATTAGAGCCCAGAGTCTGGGATTCTGAATTTGAGGTGTCAGAATTTGGTTTTGTTTTCACAAATGCATACATATATGAAATCATTATGTTGTACACTTTAAATATATGCAATTTTAGTTTTCCATTTTACCTCAAGAAAGCTGGGAAAGAAAGAATTCAGGATAGCAGCTGTAATGGTTCTGGGTCCTGTCTCCCACAGGACCCTCAGACCAAGTCAAGAACAAGGTGATTCATTAACCACATGTGAGTCATCCATCATCAAGAGCAGGCTAAAGAGAGTGATAAATGTGGTGAACAAAATGTATCTCACAATCAAATGAAACACTTTAAAAAAATGATTAGGCACAAAAGCTATAAATAAATCAGCCAGTTACAAATGATAACCTAAAATGATAATGGAGATAGCAACAAAACAATAAATAATTTAAGTAAGAAAGGAGCCAACAGAGGCAATTCACTTTGAGTAAGAGAGGCAGAGAACGGTGCAGGATCACACAACACAAAGAGTGTCTCCACACCAAAGCAGCAGCCATATCGAATGTTAGAGACCTACGAGAATGAGACATCCAAAAACGTACACATTGGTTGAACACACACACACACACACACACACACACACAGACAGACACACACCCATACTCCACCCCCAACACCAAGAGTCTTATACTTTGTTGAAAGAGAGAATTCCAAAATATTATTGAAACAGAAGTCAGATGTCAAGGTATTTGTAGATGAAGAGGTGGAGGCATAGCCATTTGAGAAATGTCTAGTACTAACCAGGGAGGGTAACAGACTTCAGAGGATATTTTTAGGGTGTGCAGACTTGAGCAGTTTTGTAATCTGTTGAAGAAAACAGCAGACAGAGAAGATTAAGAATAAGGAAGGTGTGAAGGTATTATTTGGAGAAGTAAGAAAATAAATGAACATTTAAAAAATGGAGGATAAAGGTTAATTTATTCATTGCTATGTGGCAGCCTGGAGGACATTGTCAACAGAGCACTTGCTGGGATTGGACATTGGCTCAGGAAAGGGTGGAGCATGTTTGTTAATGAGTAGAAACGAGACATATATAGAGATTAGAATTTGGAAAAAAAGAATGGAGGGAGGGATATGTGTTTGTATGTACGTATTTGTTTAGCATGTTTGGAAGCCAGGGATAAAGGAGGCATGATGATGGGAGATAAACGAGGATGTGCTAAATGTGTGGCACTGGTGAGTAGTCTGAGTTAGGTAACTAAAGGATTACCAGTCTTTAACACGTCCCGAGTTCTAGTGGGCCTCTTGGTGTAATGCTTTTAGGGTTGAGCCAAGTTGCAAAATACTAAAGCAGGCAGAGCAATGGAATGGTTGCTGGAAAACTACATTAATATTAATAGCCAACACTTCTTGAGCATTACTAACTGGCAGACACTCTTCTAAGTGAACTGCATGGTTTAACTTATTTATTATTCCCATGAGACAGGAGCTATTAATATCCCCATTTGTTTCAGATGCACAGAGCATTGAAGTAACTTGGCCAAGATTTCACAGCTTGTAAATGGGGAAGCCAGGCACAGAACCCAGGCTTTGACTCTAGAGATCATGTTGTCAACTGTATCATTTTACTGCTTCCCATTTTAATGAAGTCAATGAACTGCTAAGGGGCAGAGAGTTTTACTTCTCCTCAGGCAGCTCTTCAAGGACAGCTTCAGACCTACAAAAAAGCAGATTCCTCTCAGGGGTCTGGAAAAAGTCAGCAGAAAACACTCACGGTCCTGCCCGCCTCTAGGTAGCCATTTTCACATTTCCTTCCTCCTGTTATCCTGGGCTGGGGTCAGGCCCGTTCATTTCTTGTAAACATCTGATTACTTCCCATAATGTGTTAAGAGTAGACAGTTCATTGAAGATAATGGGGGTGTTTCTGTTATCTGTTGCTGTGTAAAAGGCCACCTCAAAACTTAGTGTCATGAAAGGACAACCATTTATTATTTTTTATGTTTCTGCAATCTTAGAAATAATTGGCTTTTCTTAAATGATAAATAATAATAGTACTATTCACCACCATCATCAATACCATAATATAATACCCAATCAGATTTTAGAGAACCCATATCCCTTCTCTTACTGGTACCCCGACACTCTAGAGTCAGGAATATGAAATGTGGGGAACCTCACAGACTGATCTTCCCAGGTAAATCCAGGAGTGTTTACATGAACGTAGCGCTGCACTGTAGAAAGAGCTTTGGATCAAATGTAAAAAGACTTGGGACTTAGTCTTGGTTTACTATTTGGTAGCTATGCCAACCTGGGCAAATCATTGAGAATTAAGTACTCTGAGTCAGTTTTTCAAATATGACCAGTGGAGTGGATACTCACCTAACTAGCTTGTTACAATGTAGTTGTGATAATCAGATTAATTATATATATACATATATATATATACATACTAAAGGCCCGGTGCATGGAACTCGTGCGTGGGGGTGGGGGGTGTCCCCTCAGCCTGTCCTGCACCCTCTCCAATCTGGGACTCCTTGGGGGATGTCCGACTGCAGCGATCGGGCCTAAACCGGCAGTTGGACATCCCTCTCACAATCCGGGATTGCTGGCTCCTAACCACTCCCCTGCCAACCTGATCTCCCACAACTGCCCTCCCCTGCTGCCTGATTGCCCACAACTGCCCTCCCCTGCTGGCTCAATAGCCCCCAACTGCCCTCCCCTGTTGCAACCCACCTCCTCCGTGCAAGGCGGCAGAGATGCCAGGACCAGCCTCCTCCGCACCACATGGAGCCACGGGACCCCCAGGCCTCACTGTGTGGAGCTGCTGCTGGGCCCCACCTCTGCTGTGCGCGTGGCCATCTTTGTGGTGGCCATCTTGTGACGACGTGCGCGAGGGCGCAAGGACCACCTAGGCTTTTATTAGTGTGTGTGTGTATGTGTGTGTGTGTGTGTGTGTTGTATGTGTGTGTGTGTGTAATGCTTTGAAAAGGGTAAAGCACTAAGCCAACAATACCTAATACATGTTGGAATCTTTCATACTATGGTCCTGTTTGCAGTGCTTTGCATACATTATTTCATCTAGGTGTTTGGTGGCATTATTATTTTGTAGTTGGGAACCCTGAGGCAAAGAGAGAGGGTCAGTAACTTGCCCAAAGCCAGGCAGCTCAAAAGTGGCAGAATGAGGAACCAATGAGAGAAGTGCTCACTCCTGATAGGGCAGGTCCTAGGAAATTCTGTGCAACTCCACTAAGTGCCACCTTGAGAGCACAGAATGACTAAATGGAGCGAGGGAGGTTGCTGGGAGTGTGAGGGTTCTGTGCTGGTCTGACCATGAGTAGCTGAGTGCAGTCTTGCTTGTATTTAGTCTCTTCTTCCCTCTGAAGCATTGGATGTGGCAATAAAGCTATAAAAATTAAGTTATTCAAACAGTTTTGAGAAGGTAGAATTGAACTGTTTAGTGATGAATACATTTTGTTTTCCAACTTAATTACCTTTAAAATTTTATATGACCTCTACCTCTAATTTCTAAATATACACCAGCTTTGGAACACTTATTCAGTTGATGTTAGTAATGTGAATTGGCCGTAATAGAAGTGATGTGCAATGGAATTTAGAGCTTAGAGAGGTATTTATAAATGTCTATGGTCTTATTGACTAATTGAAAACAAAGAGTTTATTATCCCAAAATAAGATTTGTAATGTGATGTGAGCCTGTAGAGGTAATGAGGTTGAAGATGGGTTTTCTTCCCCCAGCTGTGGAGGTTATAGTTAGGCTTGAGTAATTACTTTAAGAAAGAGATACACGAAAGTTTGAGACTTCATATAAAAGTGCACATTTTTCTGTCTGAGTATGTAATTATGCCAAGAAGAGAAGTCAAGTTGGTTAGTACAATTTTAGCTCATCTTATTTCTTCCTCGATGAATAATTGCTCTGTAGTGACTTAGAGTCATTTAAAGTTCTCATCTTTCTGAATATAACACATTTCTGTAGAAATTTTAAAAGGACAAAATAAACATTATTATTACACTGTTACCTCTCTTTTAAGCTTTTTTAAAAATAAACATTTAGAATGAATTGCTTTTCAAAAAGTTGATTGATTGGCTGACCCCACTTTGAATAACACGGAGCAATGTATTTCATAAAAAAGATAGTTCATCTTCTATTTAGAAGCAACTCAACTCTTAGAACCCAGGCATCTTTAATGTTTAAATAGTCGAAGTTAAAATCCTTTCAGAACCCTGACTTGATAGAACTTTCAGTGTGTTTTGATTAACTGTCTGATTGATTGATGGGCCTCTCCTCATAGGCCTGAAGTGATTGTGAAAGTGTCTGCAATAAAAGGACCATGCTGTGTATTTTGTGAGTAAATTCAGTTGTTAGTCTTTTATATGTAGTTTATAACACACTATAGATCAGTAGGCATTGAGACTTTAAGAGTATGCTGCAGCCTCTTCAATTCTTGTAAGGATATATATTTATATATTTTTATATATTTAATTATATAAGGTTTAAGTTTATTAAAAGCATTAATATTTTAAAAGACATGACATTATTTAACTATATCATCAATATTTTGTTAATGAAGAGTTAATATTCAATGGCTTAACTGTTTAAGCAACTATATTATAGCAACAGTTCTCCTGTTCTGACTTGTCCAAAAACCCTTCGGGAGGAATAAAGGGAGAAACCCTCTATTGGTGATCCCTATTTGTCTGGGAAAGTTATTCTCAATTTCCCAACTAAACTTTCCTTGGACTCTTAAACTAGAGAACCACTGCTGTAGAGCCTAAGACCATCGGAAAACACAGATATTTACATTACGATTCATTAACAGTAGCAAAATTACAGTTATGAAGTAGCAAGGAAAATAATTTTATGGTTGGGGGTCACCACAATATGAGGAACTGTATTAAAGGGACGCAGCATTAGAAAGGTTGAGAACCACTGTTCTAGGCCATTCTATAGAAAATAGAAATCTCCAAGCAATATAATTTCTATTCTCTAATGGACAGAAACAATAGATGGAATTAATTTTGACGTAAGCAACGCTTTTATATTTTACTTAATAACCGTATACCTTTATATTTTCTGGAAAATCACTTGTTTAATGGCTATTTTGCAAAAGATAGTTTTTAACTAATTTAGTATTTACCTGGTAAAATTTTGTGATTGATAGGTAGTGAGTGAAACACTTTGAGAGATTTCTTTTCAGGCATTATTTTTAGTACAGTGTACCATTAAAAATTACATAGTCCATTCTCTCTGCTGTAGTAAAACAACCATGAAAGCAGCTGTCTTTCTTCCTTTAAATATTTATAAATGATAAAGACTATTTAATGCAGTTAAAATGCCAATTGACATGGAAAGTCACACAAAAGTTATGATTAGTAATTTAAATAATCTTGAAAACTGAATAAATTTTCAGAGGTAAATGGAAAAAAAGACCCACAAATCAATGTCATTTTCCTCCCATAAAAATCCATCAAAATTAGAAATCTCATTTTTTTTTTAACTCAGCTACACAATACAGAGTGGCTAAATTCTTCAACTTCCATAACATCAAGGATCATTTATTTTACTGTCCTTTTGTTCCTCCGTGATAGCAAAACATTTCCAGGACCCCCTAGGAGTGACAGTGACCCACACTGAGGATTTTTACTACTGGAGGCTGTAAGTAACAGAGGGGCCTTTTTACAGGAGCTTACACATTCCACATCTTTCTTTAGTTAATTCTTTATTTTTCACATTCTTGGCAAAATACCAGCAAAGGTGTGCTGGATATGTAATAGGCATGTGTGATGGATACTGCAATTGCATGGCAAATTGAGTCTTATTATTATTATTATTATTTTTTACTATATTTAGAAAATGATGGCATTTAATCAAGAGGAGACTTGACTATTTAGTGGGACATAGACATGCTTTAATTTTTTGTGTCTATGTGAAAGCAGTTAAAAACCAAATTTCTGAATCTCCTGCACTAATAGGATGATATTTTTATGCCTGGTAAAATGTAATAATTTTAAAAAGTCATTTTAGGGTCTTTCTTGTTAGAAAGAATAAAAATACTAATTAATAAGAAGAGTGTTTTAAAGTTTAAGAGCTATCATATTCTCTATTTTTCAAGAAGTATTTAACACTTCTTCCCGAATAGATGATTATGTACTCAGAGCCATCGCTTTTGCTTGAAACAATGAAATTTATGGTAAAACTAGAGGCCCAGTGCACGAAATTTGTGCACTGGTAGGGTCCCTAGTGACTGCTGGCTGTCAGCTGCTGGCCGGGTACTCCCTCCCTTCCCTTGGCTGGCTCTGACCCCTGGTTGAACTCCCAGACAACTACTGGTTGGGGGAACAATTTGCATACTACACTTTTATTATATAGGATGGACTAGGGTTAAAGTTTTAATGCAGTGATTTGTTAACTAGATGAATCTGGGTTATCTAAGCATTGCAAGTGTCATTCCCCTACCCTCCATTTATAACATATGGTTAATAATAATAACATAAATGCCCTAGCCAGTTTTGCTCAGTGGATAGAGCCTTGGCCTGCAGACCTAAGGGTCCCAGGTTGGATTCTGGTCAAGGACATGTACCTTGGTTGCAGGCTCCTCCCAGCCCGGGCCCTGATCAGGGTATGTGCAGGAGGCATCCAATCAATGTGTTTTTCTCTCAATGGTATTTCTCTCTCTTTCCCTCTCACTTCCCAGCTCTCTAAAATCAATGAAAAAATATTCTCAGGTGAGGATTAAAAAAGTAACATGGTTTGGTTGAAAAGATAAAGCAGGAAAATACGTGTAAACAGCTTAGACCAGTGCATCTTATAATCAGTAATAGACTTTACATCAATGTGAATTCTTGTAACTTTCACTGGACTCTAACTTTGAAGGCAGAGATCATATATATATTTTTTATCTATTGGTATATTATTGCTTCTGGCACATGAAAAGGTCAAGAAATATTATTGATTTAATGAGTAAGTGAATGAGTGAATGATACAGAAAGTCAAACAATGCGAGTGTGATAGGCCTTTTGACATGCCTAGTATTAATCAAAGTAAATATGTCATATTTAGTCAGATAATCATAGGACTTTGATTGATTGCCTTACACAATTGTCTTCTAATCATTGGGCTCTTGATGGCCAATGATTAGTTGACCCTTGAACACTATGTGAAACCTGATATCTGGGAACTTCAGTAGCTGGTAAGGCTGATCTTAGTAATTTCACCTTACGAAACAAAAATATTTGGTTCTACAGGAATCAGTAGACAAATAAGACATTTATTAATCTACACAAAGTGAGACAGTCTGGCAAACATGATGCATCTGATCTCCTCAGGTTCTTGGAGGAGACTTAGATTTAGTCTGTGAGGGAACTGCAATGCTCTCTTCACCAAAAGCAAGGATTGGCAAAGCTGCAGTTTATGGAATTGACCTTCCAAAGAGTGTTCATTTGGGTCAGGCCCCATCTACAAGTGCAATGGCTTCTACATTGCATTCCAAGCATGCTACATCTAAGAGTTCTCCCTGGGAATTCTGTATTTGTAGACTTAGGTACACTTTTATTGTTTTAAGATCATTCTGAACTTGTCTTCGATTGCCAGTGGCTTTTCTGGTCCTCAACTCATCTGATTTTCATTTTAGTCTAAAAGCACCTCATTTTCTGTCTTCTATAATTTTTCTAGGAAAAAAATAAAAAGGTGATAAGCTATTAAATATATAAAACATATACTTAAGTCATTAAAGGTGTAGCTTTAGAAAACTTTTGAATTGGGTGTATTTTTATTTCCTTCGCTTAATTTTCAGCAGATATATGAAACTACACTAGATACACTCCAGAAGTAAGATAATTTAGAAATATGCATTCTTGAGAAAAATAACTTCTACAATAAATACAGAAACAAAAGAACATTTATGTTGAGCTGTCCAACCAGTTCACTAAAAGGGATTTTTGTCCACAAAATCATATATTTTTTGGATAAGCTTTAATTTAGAAACTGCACTTATCTATACTTTGGAGTCTTATACCTTTGCTTCAAATATTGCTAAATTGCTCTAATCACAGTTTTAAGTGGAGCAATACAGTTCAAATCAGATATGTTTTCTTTGAAATCATGGGAAATATACATAACATATATATCAATTTTGTGTATGCATAAGTAAATACTATATATTTTTATTTATTTATATTTATACTAGAGCCCTGGTGCATGAAATTTGTGCACAGGGTGTGTGTCCTTCAGCCCAGCCTGCACCCTTTCCAATCTGGGACCCCTTGAAGGATGTCCGACTGCCTGTTTAGGCCTGATCCTGGTAGGATTGGGCCTAATCGGGCAGTTGGACATCCCTCTCACAATCCAGGACTGCTGGCTCCCAACTGCTCGCCTGTCTGCCTGCCTGATTGCCCCTAACTGCTTCTGCCTGCCAGCCTGATCACCCCCTAACCACTCCCCTACCAGCCTGACTGATGCCTAACTGCTCCCCTGCCAGCCCAATTGCCCCTAACTGCCCTCTCCTGCCGTCCTGGTCATCCCCAACTGCCTTCCCCTGCCAGCCTCATCACCCATAACTGCTAACTGCTTTCCCCTGCTGGTCTAGTCCCCCTGCCCCCAAAACTGCCCTCCCCTGCAGGCCTGAGTACCCCCAAACTGCCCTCTCCTGCAGGACTGGTCCCCCGCAACTGCCCTCCTCTGCAGGCCTGGTCACCTCTAACTGCCCTTACCTGCAGGCTTGATTGCCCCCAACAGCCCTCCCTTGCAGGCCTGGTCCTTCCCAACTGCCCTCCCCTGTTGGCCATCTTGTGGCAGCCATCTTGTATCCAAATGGGGGCAGCCATATTTGACCACATGGGGGCAGCGATCTTGTGTGTTGGAGTGACAGTCAATTTACATATTACTCTTTTATTAGATAGGATAGAGGCCTGGTGCACGGGTGGGGGCTGGCTGGTTTGCCCTGAAGGGTGTCCCAGATCAGGGTGGGGGTTCCCTTGGGGCATGGGGCAGCCTGGGTGAGGGGCTTGTGGTGGTTTGCAGGCTGGCCATGCCCCCTGGCTACCCAAGCAAAGGCTGGAAGCAGGTATCTGGGATTTATTTATCTTCTATAATTGAAACTTTGTAGCCTTGAGCAGAGGCCAGGGAAGGCCAGGGTGGGAAGCTTGGCTTCCTCCATCACCGGGGGCAACTCAAGCCTCCAGCTGGCTCTAGCTCTGTGGCCACAGCCATCTTTGTTGGGATTTATTTATCTTCTATAATTGAAACTTTGTAGCCTTGAGCGGAGGCCAGGGAAGGCCAGGGCAGGTGGCAACCCAAGCCTCCTGCTTGCTCCAGCTCCATGGCTGCCACCATCTTGGTTGGGTTAATTTGCATACTCACTCCTGATTGGCTGGTGGGCGTGGCTTGTGGGCATAGTGGAGGTACGGTCAATTTGCATGTTTCTCTTTTATTAGATAGGACTAGAGGCCTGGTGCATGAAATTCATGCATGGGGAGGAAGTGTGTGTGTCCCTCAGCCCAGCCTGTACCCTCTCAAATCTGGGAACCCTCGAGGGATGTCCTACTGCCCTTTTAGGCCCAGTGGGATCAGGCCTAAATGGGCAGTTGGACATCCCTCTCACAATCCAGGACTGCTGGCTCCCAACTGCTCACCTGCCTGCCAGCCTGATCACCCCCTAACCACTCCCCTGCCAGCCTGATCAATGCCTAACTGCTCCTCTGCTGGCCCAATTGCCCCAAACTGCCCTCCCCTGCGGCCTGGTCGCCCCCAGCTGCCCTCCCCTGCAGGCCTGGTCGCTCTCAACTGCCCTCCCTTGCAGGCTTCATCCCTCCCAACTGCCCTCCCAACTGCCCTCCCCTGCTGGCCATCTTGTGGTGGCCATCTTTGACCACATGGGGGTGGCCATCTTGTGTGTTGGAGTGATGGTCAATTTGCATATTCCCTCTTTATTATATAGGATGTGTCTGTGCATATATACATGTGTATGTATATAAGTTTCCATAGGGATGTGTTCATTTCAAATAATCCTGAAGTAGGTTAACTGGAATTTTTATCTTACAGAATATGAAGTCTGGAAGAGAAAAATTTCATGGCTGGTTAGTTCAACTGCTTAGCAATATTATCAAAGGGTAAGCTGTTCTCAGAACTTTGGCTTTAATCTCAAGCTTGTTTCCACATGGTTGTATTTTGCCTTCCATAGCTGCAGCCATTACTGCTCCTCAGATCCTTATTCAGGGGCAGGAAAAAGTTTTTTTGTCAAACATCTTTAAGAAAAGCCAAAAGGCTTCCCAGAATGACTCCTTTAATAGGAAAAAAAAAAACCACACATGTCAATCTTTAGGTAAACGATTCTCACGGGCAATGATATGATTAGGCTGAGTATGAGTAACCTCTTCTGGGGTGGCCAAGTAGAGGGCAGGAATGGTCATTGGATCTACACTGCAGCCCTGCCAGCCAGGAAGATATGGGGGAAAGATTACAGAGCTAGCCAATGACACTGGACACAAATAAGAACTTTGTGTTATTCACATGTCCTCACATTTTTAGTTCTTTCATATTTGCTGTGAATTTTTAAATCAATGTTAAGCAAACAAGGTATAGAGTATACTGATGTAAAATTATATCTTTCCTGAACCTGAAAGAACTAAAATGTAAGCATTTTGAAGCAAAAGGAAACCAAAGCAAATTCAAAATTCTTAAAAATATAGATATTTTAAATGGATTTATTCAGATTATGTTCTTGCAGTGTAATGACAGGTGTTATTTCCTTAATACATGAAGAACATAAGAAGGAGTTGAACAGTGGTACAAAATAATTTTCAAATTTCACCTTGGTCTGGCTATTAAGCATTGCAAAATATTCAATGAAATCATATTAAAATGCACTGTTACATAATATATATGTACACATATGTATATTTCATGATGATTGTCCTCTTGATTAACAAGTTATATTGAAATTTTTAAGCATTTTATTAGCATCTAATCAAAGATTTACTGGAGGAAGAAATTTGTAAACAAATAAAGCAAAAGCATTGTCTTTTTAAAAATATATAATTTTATAGATTTCAGAGAGGAAGGGAGAGGGAGAGAGAGATAGAAACATCAATTATGATAGAGAATCATGGATTGACTGCCTTCTGCATGCCCCACATTGGGGATTCACTGCTCAGCCACTAAGCTACACCAGCTGGGCTGTTCCCCCCCTCCCCCCCGCCGCCCCTGCCCCAATCCATTAAAGGTACATTCCTCTCTCGGGTGATTTGACACTCTTTGAAACTGAATAGAAGTCACAATGTTTACTTCCTGGAAACATAACTCGTTATTGTTGCATTGATCTATAAGAACACAATTCGGTATCAACAGTTTATTCATAGGTTTCTATTGTTCCCACATGCTCAGGTGTGTCCATGATCCTCGCCAGCTGCAAGGAAGCCCGAACCATGGAACATGCAAAGAGAAAAGGGATCTCGGACCTGAAGCTGAAATGCCAGGCAGGAATCCAGAGTAAAACAAGGACTTAAAAGCAAAAAAGAACTCCCTAAACAATGAAAAGCATAAATGGCATATAGTTATGTGTTCTGTATAGAGCAGAGGAAATTTCTTATTTCTAGCTGAGGATGTCTTCTGAACTCCCAGCCACTTTCAAATCAAGTAATTTGTTGACTGTGATTCTGTCTCACAGGAAATAAAAGAACGGAAAAGAATGAAAAGTGCACAAATGAAGGAATCTCAAAAACAAGTGCAATCCCAAAGCTTTGAATGGACAGTTTGCTTTAAAAGTTTTTCTCCATTTATAATCTTTCTAATCCAAACAAAAAGTGGTATTCCAGAATAGCATGTTGGTTGGGAAGGAAAATGAACGGATATATTAAGTGAACGGTCTTTGCATGTCTTCAGCAAAGTAATCTCAGCAAGGACGGGGACTCTAGGATGCTTATATTTCTGGGAAATACTGGCAAGTGGTGGAGCTCTGGAGACAAACGGCTGCCTAGTTCCCCTCTTCTGTCTAAACTTAACCTCTCTTACAGGGAAGCCTGAAAGCCTAATACTACCTTGATTGTAAGCATTTAAATTTCCATTTGCCATTATGAGAAGCAATTTTTTACTATGATTCGTGGTCTTCTATGGAGCAGGATGCCAGGGTGATTTCTTTCCCGGGTTCTTGTCCAGATGAATTTGAAGAATGAAGTCAGGGACAAAAGGTGGTAGGTGAGAAGTACAGAAACTATATTGCAAGCAGAAGAAACTTTATTGCAAGTAGATGTTATCTCTAATACGCTAATCCTAAATTTCTACTCGGTCTCGCCTTCAATTCCTCTTCCAGTTTAAAGAGTGTTTTTTGGAGCCTGGCTCATTGCTTTTCCTCTTTTAGACGAGATCGGGCGCGTTCAGGTTGGTATGGCCGTAGACTGCTTTTCCTGTATTAGACCACAAATGATGTTGAGTGTTTCTGTTCCCACATTTCAATCTGGGCCTTCAATCCCTCTTCCAGTTTAAAGAGTGTTTTTTGGAGCCTGGCTCATTGCTTTTCCTCTTTTAGAAGACTTCCTCCACGATTTGTAAATCGACTTGGATCTGATGGTTTTCTCTTAAACTCTAAGAAAAGCCTCCAGCTTTCTTCTCACTTCTGCATGCCTTCCAAGAGTTCTTTGTGAACCTCGTAGTAGTTTCTTAAAGGCACAACCAGAGCATCCTGTACCTGGAGCAGACTTTCTGTGTAGTCCTCCTCATAGTAAGCAGCAAAAGCTTGTCTCTGCTTTAGGAGGGACAGAGGGGTCCCCTAAAGAGGGGTGGCCGCCGCTTTCTTTGTCTTGAGGCATTATAAAGGCTGTGGCTCTTTGTCTGAACATGACCTTTTCTAATTGGACTCTTCCCCAACTTAGGACCCCCGTGCTTTCCTCATTGGTCACTCGGCTAAGGCCAAAGCCCAAGTGGTGCCTTTCCTACTTCTTTTCCTATATTCTGTGTCTTTTCTTTGTCCTTCAGATATTCATCTTATCTGCTCAAGATGGAGTTACTTTTGATCTACCTTATGATATCTAGCAACCTTATCCTGCCAAGCCTTGAGACTGAGATGGCTGGCTTCTTGCTCAAAAAAATTAAATGGCCTGTTTTTTCTTTCTTTTTCCTCTTGGCCAGAGATTTATTACCCTAGCTGCTCAGGCCAGATATATCTCTGTCCTTGGTTTATGGCTGTTTTAATTGCTGAGGCCTAGATGCCTCCATCATTTCTGGACCCCCTCCCTTCCTGTCTTAAGCTAGCTAGTTAACCCTTTTCAACTGCATCATTTTGGGGTACAGATCTGATTCTTTTCTTTTTTTTTTTGTAATCTAGCAACACACATTTTTATTTATTGTTAACAATATATATTTTACAACAGGACATGTGAGTATATACACAATAAAAGAGCAGGACTCCCACGTGCAGCCTGAGCCACACTGGACGCCTCTTAGAACCATTTAGTGCTCTGACAGCGGGACTGCGCGGGTGGAGCAGGAATAAATAATAGTGCTTTTGGGAGAATCGTAGTGACCAGTAGGGTAGCTAAAGACAGGGCCCCACTGAGTACGGTGCAGCGGGAACAACACCCCAGGACTGACATGTGCAAAGTTCCAGATCTCCCAACAAAGTGTCTAAGGACCCACTAGGCCTGTGATGGGCTTCAATCTGTAAGCCAGGCCGAGGTAATGAGCCTGCCCAGGGTTGAGTTGCCTGTGTTTCCCTCAAAGTTGCAAATGTTGTCTGAACTGGTTCAGGTCTTCCAGGCTGGGAACGGAGTGGCTGTCCATGTCATAGTGTGGCATGCAAAGAACTTCACACAGTTCTTGATCTTGTTCCACAAGTAGTTTTCACGTTTCCTCTCCTGTTCCTGTTTGGGCCTCAGCTCCACCTTTGTGTGCAAGTCCTCTTCTAGCTGCAAGACTGTCGGCTCTCCTTCCTCCTGAAATGGCTCAACAGGCAACTCTCTGCACAAGACAGCCAGCACACCTACACTGGAGAGAGAGGAAAGCCACCCTGTGTACCTGGGTCCAGTCTAGGCACAGGAAGCCACGGCTCGCTGACTGATCAGGGCTTCTTAGGAATGGATGTTGGTTGATTGAGGATTCGGGACGTAGCATCAGATTTGGAGGCCTTTGAAAGTTCTCGCTTGCGTACTTTGCCCGGTGTGGTGTGAGTCATTCCTCACCGCTTGTTGGGTGTTCTGCGAGTACTGCCATACAGCATCTCTGTCTCATTCTGCTTCTTGTTCTTCAGTTGCCTTTGCTGCCTGGCTTGCTCTTTCTTTAACTGATGCATCTGCCACTGCTCAGTCACATCCTCCATGAATTTCTGCCCATGGACCACAAATGATGTTGAGTGTTTCTGTTCCCACATTTCAATCTGGGCCTTCAATTCCTCTTCCAGTTTAAAGAGTGTTTTTTGGAGCCTGGCTCATTGCCTTTCCTCTTTTAGACGAGATCGGGCGCGTTCAGGGTGGTATGGCCGTAGACTGCTTTTCCTCTTTTAGACCACAAATGATGTTGAGTGTTTCTGTTCCCACATTTCAATCTGGGCCTTCAATTCCTCTTCCAGTTTAGAGAGTGTTTTTTGGAACCTGGCTCGTTGCTTTTCCTCTTTTAGAAGATTTCCTCCACAATTTCTAAATCGACTTGGTTCTGATGGTTTTCTCTCAAACTCGAAGAAAAGCCTCCAGCTTTCTTCTCACTTCTGCATGCCTTCCAAGAGTTCTTTGTGAACCTCGTAGTAGTTTCTTAAAGGCACAACCTGAGCATCATGTACCTGGAGTAGACTTCCTGTGTTGTCCTCATCATAGTAAGCAGCAAAAGCTTGTCTCTGCTTTAGGAGGGACAGAGGGGTCCCCTAAAGAGGGGTGGCCTCAGCTTTCTTTATCTTGAGGCATTATAAAGGCTGTGGCTCTTTGTCTGAACATGACCCTTTCTAATTGGACTCTTCCCCAACTTAGGACCCCCATGCTTTCCTCATTGGTCACTCTGCTAAGGCCAAAGCCCAAGTGGTGCCTCCCCTCCTTCTTTCCCTATATTCTGTGTCTTTTCTTTGTCCTTCAGATATTCATCTTATCTGCTCAAGATGGAGTTACTTTTGATCTACCTTATGGTACCTAGCAACCTTATCCTGCCAAGCCTTGAGACTGAAACCGCTGACTTCTCTGCCCAAAAAGTAAAGTGACCTTTTTTTTTTTCTTTTTCCTCTTGGCCAGAGATTTATTACCCCAGCTGCTCAGGCTAGATATATCTCTGTCCTTGGTTTATGGCTGTTTTAATTACTGAGGCCAAGATGGCTCCATCATCTCTGGACCCCATCCCTTCCTAAAGGGTTAGCTAGTTAACCCTTTTCAACTGCATCATTTTGGGGTACAGATGTGATTATTTTCTTATTTTTGGAATCTGGAAACACATATTTTTATTTATTGTTAACAATATATATTTTACAACAGGACATGTGAGTATATACACAATAAAAGAGCAGGACTCCCACGTGCAGCCTGAGCCACACTGGACGCCTCTTAGAACCATTTAGTGCTCTGACAGCGGGACTGCGCGGGTGGAGCAGGAATAAATAATAGTGCTTTTGGGAGAATCGTAGTGACCAGTAGGGTAGCTAAAGACAGGGCCCCACTGAGTACGGTGCAGCAGGAACAACACCCCAGGACTGACATGTGAAAAGTTCTAGATCTCCCAACAAAGTATCTAAGGACCCACTAGGCCTGTGATGGGCTTCAGTCTGTAAGCCAGGCCGTGGTAATGAGCCTGCCCAGGGTTGAGTTGCCTGTGTCTCCCTCAAAGTTGCCAAATGTTGTCTGAACTGGTTCAGCTCTTCCAGGCTGGGAACGGAGTGGCTGTCCATGTCATAGTGTGGCATGCAAAGAACTTCACACAGTTCTTGATCTTGTTCCACAAATAGTTTTCACGTTTGCTCTCCTGTTCCTGTTTGTGCCTCAGCTCCACCTGAGTGTGCAAGTCTTCTTCTAGCTGCAAGATTGTCGGCTCTCCTTCCTCCTGAAATGGGTCAACAGCCAACTTGCTGCACAAGACAGCCAGCACACCTACACTGGAGAGAGAGGAAAGCCACCCTGTGTACCTGGGTCCAGTCTAGGCACAGGAAGCCATGGCTATCTGACTGATCAGGACTTCTTAGGAATGGATGTTGGTTGAGGATTTGGAACTTCGCATCAGATTTGGAGGCCTTTGAAAGTTCTCGCTTGCGTACTTTGCCCGGTGTGGTGTGAGTCATTCCTCACCGCTTGTTGGGTGTTCTGCGAGTACTGCCATACAGCATCTCTGTCTCGTTCTGCTTCTTGTTCTTCAGTTGCCTTTGCTGCCTGGCTTGCTCTTTCTCTAACTGATGCATCTGCCACTGCTCAGTCACATACTCCATGAATTTCTGCCCATGGACCACAAATGATGTTGAGTGTTTCTGTTCCCACATTTCAATCTGGGCCTTCAATTCCTCTTCCAGCTTAAAGAGTGTTTTTTGGAGCCTGGCTCGTTGCTTTTCCTCTTTTAGAAGACTTCCTCCACGATTTGTAAATCGACTTGGATCTGAGGGTTTTCTCTCAAACTCGAAGAAAAGCCTCCAGCTTTCTTCCCACTTCTGCACGCTTTCCAAGAGTTCTTTGTGAACCTCGTAGTAGTTTCTTAAAGGCACAACCTCAACACATGTACCTGGAGTAGACTTCCTGTGTTGTCCTCATCATAGTGAGCAGCAAAAGGTTGTCTCTGCTCCTGGCTGTAGAAACACTGGTCCCAGTACTTAGGCAGCTCCACTGGTATTGCCTCAATCAGTTTCTTCATGTTTTGAATTTTTACTTATTTTTTATTTTTTTTAATCTGAATAATATTTATTAAATTTAAAAAACAAACAAAACCTTTTCCTGTGTTTGAAAAACCATGCGGGAGCATGTGCACCACATGGGAGAACACGTATCTCAAACCACGGCTACGTACAGAGGAGAATCCCCATGCTGAGGTCCCCTCTCCCCCCATGCTCCCCAGAAACGATGCCATAGAGTGCCACAGCCTCAGTACCCAGCCCCGGAAAACCACAGAGTCCGGCGCTGGCCTGACTCAGCATGTTTTGAATTTTTAATTCCTCCAAGCGATCCACTTCTAATTGCAGCTCTCTCTGAACGATGGCCACAACAGCGTCTCTCTCTCCTTCTGGTATTTGCAGTCTGTCCCAGTGCTCCCGGAGCTGAGCCCGCAGCCCCTCACACCCTGCTTCGTTTTGTGCTCTCTGCCTTTCCAGCTGCTGGAGCAAGTTCGGTAGTGCTGCCTTATTTTCCAAAGACAGACAAAAGGCATTTCACCCTCACACACCACATCTCTTTCGAAGCTTGTGTCTGGGGTGTGATCTAATTCTTCCATACACAGGATGATCTGTGTTTGTGTGTTGACCAACTCCTCACGCCGAGATGCCTGTGTCTCCCTCAAAGTTGCCAAATGTTGTCTGAACTGGTTCAGCTCTTCCAGGCTGGGAATGGAGTGGCTGTCCATGTCGTAGTGTGGCATGCAAAGAACTTCACACAGTTCTTGATCTTGTTCCACAAGTAGTTTTCATTCACGTTTCCTCTCCTGTTCCTGTTTGTGCCTCAGCTCCCCCTGAGTGTGCAAGTCTTTTTCTAGCTGCAAGATGGTCGGCTCTCCTTCCTCCTGAAATGGCTCAACACGCAACTCGCTGCACAAGACAGCCAACTCTTTTTGACAGTTGCCTGTGCTTTTAATGAGCCTTGCCTTCAGACTTTCCTCTTCAGCAATCATCATATCCAGGTGCTTTTGGGAGAATCGTAGTGACCAGTAGGGTAGCTAAAGACAGGGCCCCACTGAGTACGGTGCAGAGGGAACAACACCCCAGGACTGACATGTGCAAAGTTCCAGATCTCCCAACAAAGTGTCTAAGGACCCACTAGGCCTATGATGGGCTTCAATCTGTAAGCCAAGCCGTTGATATGCTTATGTACAACCTGAGTTAATTGTAACCAGTTACAACTATGGGAATCCCAATCAATTCCCATATTTCTCGAAGGTGACTCAGGGCCATCTGGATACATAATATGGACTCCTCCGCAATCACCTCACTTCTCCTCATGATGGAAGTCTCCCAGTCACCGGACGGCGAGGTCCATGACCTACTCCACCTGGAACCGAACTGAGTGCTGCAACCAGCCCCTAGCACCGGCTCGCACAGGATCTGCCACTTCGCGAGCCATTAGGCACCTGCGGGATTTTTCTGATTATTTTTCTTAAAATAAATCTCAGAAGTGGAACTGTTTATTTTCGATATAATACCAAATTGTTTTCTAGAAATATTGTATAGTTTTCCTAGTAATTTTATGAGTTTTTTTTTCTGTACTCCTTTGTACATCAAAGCTTTTCTTGTATGGAAGAGATATTTACTTTAATTATTTAATTCGCAAATCTTATTTTGTGCATTAAGCTTCTTTTAAAAAACACATATTCAAGTTTATTTTGTTTTTGTCTTCACATTGCTTCTAAAATGTCTCCTTTCACATGAAGCCCTTTAACACTTCTCTGTCTGGTGAATTGATTAGCTCAAGACTTCTGAAAATATGTAACTTTTTCGGACTGCACGTTTTCTCTCATTAATACCTACAAATACCCCCAACCTGAATGTGAGGCTTGAAAGGATCAATAAAGACACAGCAGGGAAAAGGTTCTGCCGGAGAAGCTTTGATGGGTGTTTTTACAGAGAAGCGTGCCTCTCTCATCTGAATGCTCCACTTTAAAAAGGGCAGACAGACATTCCCCCCAGGGCAATATTGATTTTGAATCTTAACCACAACCTCATTCCTAATCAGAATGTTGTTCTAGAAGAGTAATTTTCAACCTTTTTCATGCCATGGCACACATGAACTAATAACCAAAATTCTGCAGCACACCCCAAAATTTTTTTTTTGCCAATCTGACCAAAAAAAGTAGGTATAATTTTGATTCATTTACACCAGATGGCTATTGTTGTATTGCTGTTGTCATTTTTTTTTTTTAAATTTGATAATCTAAGGGAAAAGAGATCAGTGCCCCTTCGTCAGGTATTGCATATTTTAAAAATTCTTGCGGCACACCAGTGTGTCTGCTGTGGTACACTGGTTAAAAATTGCTGTTCTAGAATTTTATTATGAATCTCCTTAAAAGAGAAATATGTTAGTCTCTGACCAGGCAAAGCAAGGTGAATTTAGTAGAAAATAAAACACATTAAATAAGTCAAGGTAAAATACATTTTTATTTCCTTTATCTCCCAAATATAATTTTTCACCTTTTCCCCCATTATTATTTTTTTTAATCCTCACCTGAGGATATTTTTCCATTGATTTTGAGAGAGAGTGGAAGAGAGAGGGAAAGACAGAGACAAATATCAGTGTGAGAGAAGCACATCCATTGGTTGCCTCCTGCACGTTCCCTGACCAGGGCCCGGGCTGGGAAGGAGCCTGCAACCAAAGTATGTGGCCTTGACTGGAATCAAACCTGGGACTCTTCAGTCCGCAGGCTGATGCTCTATCCACTGAGCAAAACCAGCTAGGGCCCAAATATAAATTTAATTAAAGCACAGATGAGGCAGAGTCCTGTGTTTATTTTTTTGAAATAATTTAAACATTTATAAAATATGTTTTTCAATATTTAAAAGGTGGTTGAGGACAGAATAGGGGATCTTAATTTGAAGATTTAATAGTTGAAACAATCAACCTCTGATATTAGAGTGGTAATAAGGGTCATTCCATCAGCTAGATGTAATTTTAAATCTTTCCCCAGTGGGTAAAATGTTAAAGAGTTAGTAAAAAGCAACAGGAGAAAAACTCTTATCTGAATAATATTTTCTTGTGCTTCAGGGAAGCAAAACTACATGGTGGTCACTTATCTAAAAAAAAAAAAAAAAAAAAAAAGGGGTATTTGCCATTTCCCAAAGAGAAGCAAGAAAGAAGTGTTTGATATTGAAGGGGGCCAAAGTTTTGCCTTCTTGAAGCTGCCTTTTGGGATATTGACTTTAAGCTGGCTATTAAACAAGAGAGTTTGAAAGAACCTTTGATCCCCTGCCCTCTTTTCTCCCTGAAATTCAGATAGAAAACCCTGCCTCAGGAGGAAATCTAAGGCTAGTCACCTTAGCCTAATTGGAATTAAGTAGGGTAGCTAGGAAGGGTTACATAGCCACTGTGTCCCATTGTTTCTGAGTCGCCAGCAAGAATATGCTTGACATATGTGTTCTGCTCTTCCTTACCTTCTGAAGTCTAATACCCGTCTCCACTTCTCTCCATTGTCCAAAAGGTCACATATGCCAAATGTTGCCTTCCTGTCTTTGGAATATTCGTGCATTTGTAAATTCCCCCCATGAACATGGATGGAGTTTGATTGTGTCTTGTTAATCTGTTTCTGTTAATTTAAGTATTAGCCCAGATAGAAGAACTTAGAAAGTGGGAGGAAAAGTACCATTTTTTTTTTAACTTCCACAGAATCTAAATCAAACTATTGTACCTAAGAGAGAAAAAGAGAGGTCAGTGTTTAGAAATACACTGAGTGGCCAGATTATTATGATCTCTGAATGCATAATAATCTGGCCACTCAGTGTATATCCTATATAATAAAAGGCTAATATGCAAATTGTCCCCTCGACCAAGAGTTCAACCAGCAGGCAGACAGGGCAACTGCCCATGGCCCCTCCCCCCGGCCAGGCTGGCCATACCCCACCCATGCACAAATTCATGCACCGGGCCTCTAATATATATATATATATATATATATATATATATATATACATATATATATATATATATATATATATACACACACACACACACATATATACTGAGTGGCCAGATTATTATGCATTCAGAGACCATAATAATCTGGCTACTCATTGTATATATCTCCTAATGTACCTAGAAACCTAAGTTTCTTCTTAGATAAACAAGAAAAACTCAATACCCTCTAAAATGATTACCGCCCCTTAAAAGAACATTTGGCCATTCCCTTCTGCCAGATGAGCTGGGAATATCCTATGGGCCACACAGGCTGTTGTGACCACATGCCAGCCTTCTGCCCGGCCTTTACTACCACGACCTTCCCTCAGGTTATAGAGTCAGGAATTACTCAGTTTCAGAAGTTGAAGAATCAAAGTTAGTGGAAGTACAACCTTTGAATTCCTCTTGACGTTTATCTGAAGCTCCTTTAGAGTAAAGCAATTGCCTATTTCTATCAATTTGCATGAGCAGCTGTAACTTACAATTCAAATAATTTAACTATCCGAGCCAGGAATCTCTATTGCTTTTGTGTATCTGTGTTTTTTTTTTCTCACACTGTAACTGCGTGCTATACAGGCAAAAGCTATCAAAATAGGTTGTAATAAACCACTTAAAATAGTAAATTTGGGGGACAACAGATAGGTTCCTACAACTAAATGTTTAACAACATGATAAACAATAAAATTCTAGGCCAATAGGTTGAATGTCCTAGGTAAATGAAGATCATTGTTATAACATTTTTGTTGCCTGTAGTATATATAGAAAAGTAATTTTAGAGAATTTGGTTAAAGCAAAAGTTTATTACATTATTAGTATAAACATTTATATTTGCTTAGAATCCGTACTCTCCTTTGGTAATTTGAAATGGACATTATGGTGCTATAAAAACTTGAAATGGCTTAGACAATTGCAGTGGCTTCAAAGGAAATCAATACACACAGTGTTGAATTTTACCCAATAGGAAAATAGTCTTTTGATACTTAATTGTACACAAAGCACAAGTCAAGCAGAAAAAAAAAAAAAAAGCATGAATTACTTTGGCTGATTTGTTTTAACAGGACAAGAAAAGAACTTCAGTTAGGTCTTCCGTCTGTCTGAATGGTAAAAAAAAAACACCACCACCTGCTTCCTTATAAGATTATTGCTCTCAATAAATGTCACCGTTTTCATTTGGAAACCCCCATTCAGCTGTCCTTTTCCCAGCCACAAAATAATAGACCACGGATACCATGGTCAAAATAAATTCCTTGTTTAGGGGACACTGACTGGAGAAAGCTGTCCAGAGAGAGTCATGGCGATCTGCTTGCCTTTCATTGCCTTGTATCTTTGTGACACAAATGAGCTGAAGGGTTTTCTAAAATAGAGCATTAATAGCACTTGCTTTATAGTCATGTTTCTGATAAATTGATAACAAGGCTGCTTAACAACTAAGGCTAATACCGCTGTTAATGCGGTCATTCTTTGAAATACCGCTAGGAGGTGCTGTCCTCCACTAAAAGGTGCTGTCCTCTCTCACCACAGTGGATGGATGTGTTTGCAGAGGACTGCATTCTTTTAAGAACTTCATATAAATCATTACAACCACGGGCTGCGAAGTTAAAAAAAAAAATCACAATGATAATTCTAAAAATGATTATTTCCAAATCAGATGTCTTTGGATTATAATTTCTTTTAGGGCATAATGCTAAATGACAATTTTGTGTACACACACACACAAAAAACAAAACAAAACATTTTACATTGAAGAGTCTTACCTTTGACCCCCAATTGGCAGAGCACATTTTGAATGTGGGAGTGTCAATAAATGGAACTGCAAAGATTCTTAGAAATGTATACTTATTTAATCTTCCAGTTCCTTCCTCAGGCATTTGTTTTTTAATTAAGTGGGAGTTTATGTGGATATTCATATTATAGATCTAGACCTTTCATCCAAGAATGAGTGGATCATGCCCCTGGTGAATGTTGTAGCCTGTACCTTACAGGCATTCTTTAGAGATAGCCTATTGCAACTTGGGAAGATTTTGATGTACTTTTTTTTTTTTTTTGAGACGGTTTTAAATATTAAAAAAAAAAAAAAAAACTACAGAGAAAAAATGAACTCTTTAGTTCAACACAATTCAGAGAAAGTGGAAAAAGTGGAATTTCAGAGCAAAGGGATAATGCATCCTTGTTTAGGTTATCATGTTCCCACACACCCCGTACTCATAAAGAATTTCACTCCATGACACAGGAACCTTGAATGGTAGCTCAGAAATGGTGATAGCGGATACTGGAACTAACAAAAAATGTTGCTTGTCCTTGATTACTCTGTGCCGGAATGAATAGAACCCACTCGAAGGACAAGGAAAGGAACTTTATAGGAAAGGCACTAAATGTACTAAATAGAGCAGTCAAAATCACTCCTTATTTTTAAGTGAATAACCTTTATTGTCAGATTTTCTTTGAGCCAACCAATAAGGATTTTGCATCTGTCCTTAAAGAATAAGGCAATTTTTTTTCTTTGTAGGTAAATTTAGTTGGCTTAAGTCTTTACAACTTTTTTAATATAAAAGTAGAAGTCCTAGAAAATGTAATATTTCAAAATGTCCCCAAATGTAGTGTCGATAGGATGCACCCAGCTGTTAAAAGTTATCATCCTTGCTTACCTGCTTTCATAACTTTATTTTTTTCCTGCTTACACATGCTGATTTATTTATAGTAACCTTGTTTACACTACCATTTTAAACTTGAAATAAAAAATGTGTGTATTTTATTAAAGCCCCAGCATTCAATGTCAGGTGTTAAAGATTTGTTCAGGTGTTATGCCTTTCTGGTAAGGCAACATCTTTCCCCATATTCTATATGGTTACATTGCAATCATTCCAGAATGGTACAAGCTAACCTTCAAAGTTAATTTTTAACTTAAATCTTTTAAAAAGTAGAGATTCCCAAAATGCCTTTCTATTATTCTAAAAACAGCCTTGGAGTCAACTTTCTAAGGGTGGTTTATAAATTCGGTTATTTTCAGGCTGTGAGTCTGTTTATAACACAGCAGACATGGAATGCAGACTTTGCAGCAGGTGAAACAAAACTGAGTCAAAATATGGTTTTTGAAATATAGCAAAGACATGACAATCCTGTCTAAGAAAGATAATCCAGAAATGAAATATAAAGTTAAATTTACCATTGATTTTATACTGTGCACCAATACCCAGATCCCTGAACTTATAGAAAACAGGTTAACTGGAATGAGAAAAAGAGGGAGGGGATGGCTGACAAAGATGAAGAAAGTGAAGAAATGGAAATTTGACTCACTGAAAACCAGGTGAAGTACTTGAAATGCTGTACCTTTAAATTTAGGTTTATATGATTTGTGTTCACATGAAAGACTTGTTCTAAGCTTAGTAGAGATGATCAAGTCTATACATGACACATTTATCCATTGTTTTAGTTCTATCTACACACAAGAATGCTACTGCGACGAAACACAAAATGGAGTCTACTTTTTTTCCATTTTAAAGACCAAGGATTTAAGAGAATGCTGTTTGCAAAGTTTCTGAACTATTTTTATTCATAGGAGACTATCTCCTGTTTTTCTGATCAATATCTCTCAGTAGAAATGATTTCAGAACCCTTTGAAAGAAAACATTTTAAACTGTTAAAATACTCTGTTGTCAATCAACTACATAATACCAGAAGATGGTTTTTAAGTTGTATACCTGCAGAAATCTCATGCAAGCTTCAGTTCATAGTATAAGTTCATGTTGGCTGGAGTAGTATCTTTAAATTTAGTTTCATTGTTTCTGAAAAATCATTAGCTCACTAATGATTTGGTTATAATCTAAAGAATAATATCTATAATAATAAAAGTGCAATATGCTAATTAGACCGGACGTCCTTCCGGACAACCTTCCGGATGAAGCTGAGGCGTCTGGGGCCAAGGCAGAGGCGGCTGTGGCAGCGGTGGGGGCTGATCCCCTTGTACAAATTTCATGCATCAGATTTCTAGTATTTAAATGATTCAGAGTTCTCTGTGTAACTTGTAGAAACATTTGAAATATAGATGAAATCTTTTTCTATTGGATCTTATTAGTATTAAAATAAATTTATGACAACATAATTAAAAAGGTTAGAAATCTAGTTATTGTGTATATAAAAGTGACTAATCATTTTTATTTTAAACATAAGAAAGGAAATCAATATTTTAAATACATTCACTTCAAACTAAGATAATTTTACTAATCATAGCCTTGAAGATTCTTTGTTAAAAATGAAGTCAATTTATCAAAGATTTGTAATTTTATCAACTTCAGTGCTAACTACTATTGTAATTTTGTTTTTGTAGTATTTCTGTCACAGACTCATATCAAAAGATAATTGGATCAAGTTGGGTGTTAAAAAATTTAACTTCCACTGAAATGCTTAAGCTATTTTTAGGGATTATGTAGACAGTTAGCAACATTAGCTATATTAAAATCAAAAGATTTTAGGAAAAGTTAGCTTCTCCATACAAACACAGTCACCAATTTTTAATTTATGATATGGGAATTAGTTTACCTGAGAAACCCACTGAATAAAAATTATCCTTTATTTGCAATATTGAGGAAAAGGATGACTGACAATAAATATGCCTCTAGGTGGTAAAAATATTTAGATAAAAGAGTGACAATCCCAGCCCATTTTCTGGCAATTTTACCAGTTGTGACAACCCTGATGCCTTTGGAGTGGCTGATTGGAAGCTCCATGTTCTGATGTACATTATTTTAAACTAGAGGCCCTGTGCACGAATTCATGCACGGGTGGGGTCTGGCTGGCCAGCCCCAATGGGGGCCAATTGGGCTGGGCGGGCCAGGGGGAGGGGATGTGGGAACTGCCCCCCCATAGAGTTGGGGGGGAAATCAGGGGTGGGGCTGGTCAGGGAGAGGGACCATGGGCAGTTGGCCAGCTGGCCTGCCACTGATTGGGGGGTGGGGGAGGAGGTGGTTGGGGGCAGGACCGGCCAGGGGGAGGGGCCGAGGGCAGTTGGCGGGCCAGTCCCACTCCCTGGTTGAACTCACGGTTGAGGGGACAATTTGCATATTAGCCTTTTATTATATAGACTAGAGGACTGGTGCACAAAAATTTGTGCACTCAGGGGCGTCCCTCAGCCCGGCCTGTGCACTCTTGCAGTCCGGGACCCCTTGGGAGATGTCCACCTGCCAGCTTAGTCCCGCTCCCTGGGGAATCAGGCCTAAACTGGCAGTCAGACATCCCTCTGGCAGCCCAGGAGCCCTCGGGGGATGTCTGACTAATGGCTTAGGCCAGCTCCTAGTTATTAGTTGGACATCCCTAGCACTGGCGTGGAGGCGGGAGAAGCTCCTGCCACAACCTCCTCGCTGTCCAGCCATGAGCCGGCTTCTGGCTGAGCGCTGCTCCCCCTGTGGAAGCCCACTGACCACCAGGGGGCAGCTCCTGCATGGAGCGTCTACCCCCTGGTGGTCAGTGCACATCATAGCGACCTATCATTCCTGGTCATTCTGCCGTTAGGGTCAATTTGCATATTACCCTTTTATTATATAGGATTTCCTAAAGAGACTCCATACACATGCTGCACTGCCAACAGAGCCTTGTTAGAAGTTGTGGGGTGATCAGTAGGTGTAGTCTGGGTTGAACAACACACCTTCCTCTCCCCCATTTTCCCCAGTGGCCCACGCACACAGGGTCTCTAGATTTGGGAGGTGCCTGGGCTGCTTCATCATCAGTCATTTCTCCTGGTGACCTCCTGGTGACCTTGCACCTGCTGGGGTGACTGCACGTGAACTTCCGATTAAGTCCACCTCTATCTTTAAATCCTTTCCTCTCAGATAGTTTTCAGCTTTGTCTTCTAGCCATTGTCTCTTAGAAGAAGTTGGAGGTGCTTTGTGGGTCCTTCCTGCTCTGGTAGGTAACACCAGGGCAGAACCTGGTAGGAACGTGTCTCCTCTGCCTAGACAAGCTCCAAGGACTAGCTCATTTTATTCATCACTGTCACACAGCCAGCCCTGTTCCTGGCAGCCTGCTAACTCTGCTGTTCCACAAAGGGGCTTATTTATGTTCCCTCTCCTGGAACTAGCAGGAGCCCCAACAAACGGGCTGGCCACTTGGTTTCTGGTGAGGAGGGAAGCTGGCCCAGGGGTGCTGAGCAACATCTGTATGTCACAGAGCACAGAGGCGCCTCCCTCATCACCACTGCCTACGGTGGTGAGGGGGGTGGGGAGTGGGGCGATTCTCAATTCTGTTATCTTCTTTAACACAAGCCCAAAGATTTCCCCTCACAAGCCTGGTTTGGAGGAAACTTCTCACCAACATAAACATTTCTAAGCTGGTGGAAGGCAGGGATATTGCATTCATAGTGTCCCAACACCTAAGCACTTTCATGATGAAGACATGGACTCAGTCATGAAGACATCCCTTCATCCTTGAAACAAAGACATTGCCTCTAAGGCTTTATTCTACACTAGTGGGCCGGTGCACAAAATTCGTGCACTGGAGGGGGGTGTCCCTCAGCCCAGCCTGCACCCTTTCCAACCTGGGACCCCTCGGGGGATGTCTGACTGCTGGTTTAGGCCAGATCCAGGGATCGGGCCTAAACTGGCAGTTGGACATCCCTCTTACAATGCAGGACTGCTGGCTCCTAACCACTCACCTGCCTGGCTGCCTGATTGCCCCTAACCACTCTGCCTGCCCCCCTGATAGCCCCCTAACTGTTCCTCTGCCAGCCTGGTTGACATCTAACTGCTCCCCTGCCAGCCTGATCACCCCCAACTGCCCTCACCTGCAGGCCTGGTCCACCCCCCCCCCCCCACCAACTCCCCTTCCCTGCAGGCCTGGTCCCCCGCAACTGCACTAGCTGCAGGCCTCGTCGCTCCCAGCTGCCCTCCCCTGCATGACTGGCCGCTCCTAAATGCCCTTCCCTGCCGGCCATCTTGTGACAATGTGGGAGTGGCCATCTTTTGATGGCGTGGTGGCAGCCATCTTGTGGTGGCCATCTTGTGACAACATTGGGATGCCCATCTTGTGACAACATGGGGGTGGCCATCTTGTGACAATGTGGGGGTGACCATCTTGTGATGTGAGAGCATGAGGGTCAATTTGCATATTACCTCTTTATTATAGAGGATTCTCACATTTTTCCTCACTACTTCAGGCTGTGGTATACATGCCTCTGCCCTCCTCTCACTCTTCTCTCTTCTCCTTTCCTTCACCATCCTTTCTTTTACAACTTCATTTTCATAAACAAAGCAAAGTGTATATGGACATTGATGAGGCATGATAAAAGTTACTTTTACAGTGACATTTTTTTAGGATGAACATAAATAATGATATTTCATATTTATTAACCACAAAGAGAGGTCCAGATATTTTTGTTATGCAATATATTTTAGCAACACTGCTTCTACAGAAGGAGAAAAAGTTTTTTGTTTTTTGTTTTTTGGAAGGAATTCAGGTTCAAATGCAGATGCCATGAACAAAGTTTTTTAATTGCTAGTGGAATAGTTCATTATTAGATTAGATCTGGTGGATTTGTGTTCCCAGTTTCCTCCCTGGTCTATGCCCAAGGGACAGGAGATCAGTGTTCTGAGCAGAGAAGCCAGGTGTATGATGAGAACATAAAATTTCCTTTTTAACTCCATGAAATTGATTTAAGAGAACATAGTTTCTTTTCTGAAATTCAGAGAAATGACTCAGAGAAACTAAAAATATCAACTCCCTTCAGTGATGCTTTACTTTCTTTCATGACAGGTCTGCTCCCCCATGAGTAGCTTTCTATGATAAGAAAGCCTTAAGAATGTGTTCTATTAATATCTACTTGAAAAGAAGTGTAATAAATAAGCAAAGGCATGTAATAATAATAGGCTTTTAAAAGTAGAAATTGAAAGAAAGAAAATAAAGTATATTGATTAACCAAGACTTCCCAAACAAAAATCTAATGTAACTTTTTCAACATTTTATAATTTATTATTCATATACTAGAGGCTTGGTGCACGAATTTGTGCACCAGTGGGGTCCCTCAGCCTGGCCTGCGCCCTCTTGCAGTCTGGGACCCCTTGGGGGATGTCGACTGCCAGTTTTAGCTCGAGGCCTGGCCTGCGGGGATCGGGCCGAAATCGGCAATCCGACATCCCCCAAGGGATGTAGCAGTGTACGAAGCAGCCAGGGAGGAGCGGGAGACCAGGCCAGGCACTGCACTGCTCCCGCTCATCCTGGCTTTGCTGCGCCTGCCACCGTGGCCACTGCTCAGTAGGAGGTGGGAGAGACTCACGCTGCCACAGCTGCACTCGCTAGCCATGAGCCCAGTGTCTGGCACCTGTTGATCACCTAAGCGGCACTCCTGTTGTGGGAGCGCACTGACCTCCAGGGGGCAGTTCCTGCATTGAGCGTCTGCCCCCTGGTAGTAAGTGCACATCATAGCGACTGGCCAACCAGTCATTCAGTCATTCCATCATTCGGTTGTTCGGTCACTTAGGCATACACACACACACACACACACACACACACATACATACACACATATATATACACACACACACACTAAGGGTCCAGTGCACGAATTTGTGTACCTTGAAAGGAACTATGGGCCACACAAGGGTGTGGTAGGCACAGGGGCGGTCTCAGCTCATACTCCACACCCCCGCATAGCCCCTTCCGCCACAGCCCTTGGTCCCCTATTTGCTGGTAGGCCCACTCCCACATGCTGATGGCGTCAGCCCTGCTCGCAACCACTGATGACACTGAGCAATTGGGGCCAGTGCCGTCAGCGGGTGCGAGTGGCGGCTGCTGCCCCAATCACCCCTCAGAAGCAGGGGGAGATAGAGAAGCCCTTAGGAGCCATCAGAGCCAGCAGCTTCTGCTCGCACCCACTGATGGCGTTGAGTGATTAGGACCTGCACTGGGCACCAGCAGCGGGTGCAAGCGGGGCCAGCATTGGCAGTGGGTGTGAGCGGAAGCTCCGGTGCTCATAGCGGGTGCGAGTGGAGCCAGCGCCGGCAGCAGATGCAAGTGCCGGGTGGGACTGCGGTGCACAGAAGCAAAGAATTTTCAGTAACCACCAGAGGCTCACCCCAATGACAGCGACTGGCGCCCGCCTTGGTCTGGTGCCCCTGCTCACCTGCTCCACCATCCTACCGCAGCCAACTCCTGCCATGTTCTGCACATGCCCCCTGGTGGTCAGCACATGTCATAATGACTGGTTGTTTGGTGTTTAGTTGTTCGGTTGTTTCGGTGTTCCGCTGTTTGGTCTATTTGCATATTAGCCTTTTATTATATAGGATATATATATATATATATATATATATATATATATATACACACACACACACATATAACATCTAAGAGTTCTGTTAACTCTATTTACTAGGCTTTCTTAAGGAAAAAATATCTCTTTTTCAGTTTATTTTTATGTTTAATGTCTTCCTAGACTTTATTATCAAAAGATGACATGCCCACTGCTCACAGCAGCTGCAATTCATTAGCCTAATGGATTGGAATTGTAGGTTGCCTTAGGAATTGTCTATTGTGTACTGAAATCAAATGTAAACCCTACTGTGAAGTCTTGACACTATTAAATGTGAAAAATACAATGTGTTCAAGAAGATGTTAAGAAAAGAAATGGAGGGCATTTGACTAACCAACCAAAAAGTCATAGCAAGTTTGTACCAAAATAGAAAAATACTGTGTTTTCTTGTTGTTTAACAGAGCAGTCAATGACTGCCTGTCATTTAACACCCAACAGTGCTGGATGAATAGTGGGTGCTAACAATAATTATCCCTTTCTTACCAAACACTGGCCATAGACTACATAGTTGAATATACGTCGTATTCTTATTCAAAATTCCTCTCATGGATGCATTTATTCACTCAACAAAAACATGTGAGCGCCTTCCCTGTACCACACACTGAGAGGGCACAAGGTTTGTAGACATGTCAACACTGGCAAGTGACTAATAAGGAGAACTCTCACGGCTTGTCACATTGTCATTTGTTCTCAACTATTTTCCTCATCCCAGGGCACCGTTATTCCCCAGGCAGCACATGTAGTTCTGAGAGTTCTCTGGTTGGGGCCAGGTTTGCGAGGAGCAGTCTGGGCTTTGTCATTCCTGAGTGTAGTGTTGACACAGAAAGTGAGGATGGAAAACTCCAGCTGGGATACCTGATGTTGGCAAGGGTAGTGGCTGCCCAGTAAAGTGAGCTGCCTGTTGATGGGCGGGAGAGTAGGGGGACTCACAGGGGGATTGTGTGCTGTCTAACTTGGAGAGGCGTAGTCACCACTGCCATGGCTTCGATGGACAGGGTTGAGGTTCCCGACTCACATCTCCAAACCTGCAGAGGTAGTGTCGCCCTGAGAGATCATTTGTGACATGTCCTGTCTCTTTATCTTTCTTTGTGTTTCACGGATTTATCTGAGGACAGCTTTCTCCTACAGAAATAGCTAAGTCATCCTATCTAATAAAAGAGTAATATGCAAATTGACTGTCACTCCAACACACAAGATGGCTGCCCCATGTGGACACAAGATGGCTGCCACAAGATGGCCAGCAGGGGAAGGCAGTTGGGAGGGAACAGGCCTGCAAGGGAGGGCAGTTGGGGGCGATCAAGCCTGCAGGGGAGGGCAGTTAGGGGTGACCAGGCAGCAGAGGAGGGAAGTTGGGGGCGACTGGGTCTGCAGGGGAGAGCAGTTGGGGGGGACCAGGCCTGCAAGGGAGAGCAGTTAAGGGTGACCAAGCCTGCAGGGGAGGGCAGTTAGGGGCAATCAGGCTGGCAGGGGAGCAGTTAGGCATCAATCAGGCTGGCAGGCAGAAGCAGTTAGGGGTAATCAGGAAGGCAGGCAGGCGAGCAGTTGAGAGCCAGCAGTTCTGGATTGTGAAAGGGATGTCCAACTGCCTGTTTAGGCCCGATCCTACTGAGCAGTTGGACATCCCTCGAGGGGTTCCAGATTGGAGCGGGTGCAGGCTGGGCTGAGGTACACACACACACACACACACACACACATACACACACACACACACCCATGCACGAATTTCTTGCACCGGGCCTCTAGTTTATATATAAAATAAAACATGTATTTAAATACAATGCTCAGTTACATATATTTTCAGACAATAAAAACAAGATCAAAACTCTAAGTTTATGGGAGATGTTATTCTGAAATACATATCTCAGAAAGCGACCAGGAAATAGGAAACAAATTAGACACAAAGGCCACCAATATTCTAAAGTTAAATATACATCTTAACTTTTACAAGCGAAATACTAACTTTTTAATCTAAGTATCTTGGAAAACAGAGTTGAATCATAGTAAGCTGACATTTAATCTTCATCTAGGAGAAAGCTTCTCTGGATTAAGTTTTCCATGGTGAACAGATAACTCTTCTGGTCTGATCTGTCTTTGTTTTTTTGTCTTTCACATGCTCTGTCTCACATAGGCATTTTTATTCACCCACATAAAGAGAATTCATATATTTATTTAGTCTAATTATGTGTACTAATATTTCTTATATACTTAGTGCTGTGCTCGGTGTAGAGAAAACAATACACAGAATATTTGTTCCTGACCTTCAGCCTGTTCATTTGGAAGATGGAGCATCCACTCATTTACTCACTTCAACAGTCAATTATTGAGTGCTTATGCTGAGCCAACAATGCATGCATGTGTTCGTTAAATTAAGGGTAAGTGAAGTACTCAAGTAGGATGGACTGGGGTCAGGGAACTGAAGAAATGGTGACGAGGGGAGAAGATGGATGAAGCAGGAGAAAGACGAGGGTGCGGAAGGACTGAGACATTGCAGAAGGGAAAGTCCAGGTACAGGCCAGGAAGGCAGAAACCCAGCGGAGTAGAAGCAATCAACAGTTCCACCTGGAGAGGATGTGCTGTGTCAGCGACAGCCTGGAATGGGGCTGGGAAAGAGCTGTTTCCGGCCCAGACTCGGGCTGAATGTGGGATATGATCAAGAGCTTTGCAGGAAAGGGGTGCCCTGTGAAGCCACACTGGGATGGAGGGATCGGATGTAGATAAACAGAGGGGGAAGGAGCAGCAGCTCTGCTGGTGAGATGGCATCGCAACTGGTGCACAGACTGTTTATCTGCAGGGGCTACTTTCTGTGTCAGTTGTGTCTGATTTATCCAAATCCATTTTCTCTTTTTAAATTTTTTTCTTTATTGATTAAGGTATTACATATGTGTCCTTATCCCCCCCCCCCCCCCCCCCGCCCATTGCTCCCCCAGCCCCTTCCATATCTATTTTCAATTCACCATTTTTATCTTCAGGTGTGTCAGCTGTTCACTCACAGTATTTTAAATTCCAATAACTATCCTTTCTGTTTCAGGAAGTTCTTTTATATTTGTGAATTTATTTGACTTTGCCTGGCCAAAACTGATAATCCTTTCTTACTTAATCAGTTTTTAAATTTTATCATTATTCCCACTGAATTTAAAAAAAAAAAAAATTTTTTTTTTAAATTTAAAAAAAAATTTAAAATTTGCAAGCTGAATCTGAGATGTCTCCTGATTGTCGGGTCACCGCCTGCCCCTGAGGGCTCCCGGACTGTGAGAGGGGACAGGCCAGGCTGAGGAACCCACCCGGTAAATTTTCATGTACTGGGCCTCTAGTCAATGATGAGAGAGAATGACTGATTGGCTGCCTCCTGCGCACCCCCCACTAGGGATTGAGCCCACAGCCCACAACCTGGACATATACCCTAACCAGAAATTGAACTATGACTTCCTGTTTCATAGGTCTATGCTCAACCACTGAGCCACACCAGCCAGGCTTCCCACCGAAAATTTGATACATAGTTATTTTATAGTCTGTTACTGTTTATATTAGTCTGTTGCTGATATTTACAATACCTAAGGCATAGGAGTATAAGATTATTTTTTCCTGATTCTCACTTACTGTGTTGTATTTCCTTGTGTGTTTTGTGTGTCTATATGCAGGGGTGGGTGAATGTAGGATTACAATTGTAATACAAATAAATAATACATAATAATACATGTATAATCTGTGTTTCATGTGCTCACAACTATAAACCTATGTTTGCCCACCCCCATATATACACACAAATATAAGTCACATATGCACTGAGTGGCC
The DNA here is from genome assembly GCF_027574615.1 of Eptesicus fuscus. Lineage (NCBI taxonomy): Eukaryota > Metazoa > Chordata > Mammalia > Chiroptera > Vespertilionidae > Eptesicus > Eptesicus fuscus. The sequence goes on from NC_072475.1 coordinate 12,426,497, forward strand.
AGATTATTATGATCTCTGAACGCATAATAATCTGGCCACTCAGTGTATATCCTATATAATAAAAGACTAATATGCAAATTTTCCCCTGGACCAGGAATTCAACCAGCAGGCAGGCCGGCCAACTGCCCATGTTACCCCCCACACCCCCCACCCTGGCCAGATTATTATGCTTTCAGAGATCATAATAATCTGGCCACTCAGTGTATAACACAGCATACATAAAATTTAACCTTTTGCACTCAGATGTTGAGTGTGACTCGACACGGTTAGCATCGGTAGCAGCTCTTTTTATACTCTTTGAATGTATCAATAATTTGAAATATAAAAAAATCCAAATAAATAAGTTTGTATGAAAAGAAACTCCAGTTTTTTATTTTACTGCCGTGCTTTGTAAAATCTGGGGTATTTAAAAAATTAAATCCCGAGTAGAATAAAGGAATCGAGAAGAAAGCAAGCGAGTGCAAAGGGTTAACTTAATCTCGGATAATTTTGAGGGCTGAAATCGCAGTTGGTCTCTTCCAGGGGGCATTAGACTTTTGTGCCTGCCATAGCTAGAGGCCCAGTACTCTCCTGGGATCTGTTTAGCTGCTTTCAGTCGTCTTGGTTTAATGCAAACATCTCAGATTCAGCTTGCAAACATTTACAGGTCTACGGTTTAGTCCCTCAGTCATGCCTGCCCACTTCCTCTGGCCCTTCCTCCTCAAACTTCCTGTTCTGTTTTCTGCCAAGTGGCTTGTGGTTGTGCTCCTTTGAAGAGTTCTGTCACTTTCATTAAGACCAGAAATTTATTGAAGTTTGCATTTGCTGTGATTATTCCAATGGCATTAAACTGCATTTAATTGGCACACAAGTGCAAAATTAAATCAGTCACATAAATGTTGCACAGAACCCTTAAATTCATTGCATTTTATAATGTATGTACAGTGCATTAGTTAGAAAATGCAATGGCAATTGTGACATTCCCACTGGAAAAGAGTGATGAAATACAAATATCTTTATTAAAGGTAACACTGGTCATTATCTTTTGTACGTCTTCTAATTCCTCATCTAAGAAAATAATTAGCTTTTAGAAATAGAATATGGCTCACTACTCTATTGCTTTTCATTAATTCCATGTTCAGTTTTTGTGCAAAAAAGTTACCCAGTGCATTTTCTTTGGAAAATTCCTAATCTATAAACTATTCCTTATTCTGCATTTTATATCACAAGACAAACTTTTAAATGGCTCATGAAACTAATAAACCTAACTGATTAAATATTCACTCAGATTTATGAGTCTGATTAGGCAATGAGCATGCTACACACAAATCACTTTGTGCTGCTAGGGTTCATTTAAGGCATCTCTGTGATATTCATAAGCGAATATTGGTTTTTCATTATTGCAGCACTTCGCTAAAAAATACCCAAAGAGCATATAAACAGAGAGCCATTTAATTTCTCACAAAACGCCTCCCAGCCTCCATGTACTGGGTGAACTTTGAAGCAGCCTATCTAGGCCAATACCTCATGGTTTTTAGGGAAGTGGAGAGAGAGTGCCATGAAACAGCTGAGCTACCTATAGTCATTGTTTCCGAACTCCTTTACCTTAGAGTATTTAAAATGGCTGAATATGAGAACCAGATTGTCTATCCTATCTAATAAAAGAGTAATATGCAAATTGACCATCACTCCAACACACAAGATGGCTGCCCCCATGTGGTAAAAAATGGCTGCCCCCCTGTGGACACAAGATGGCCACCACAAGATGGCCAGCAGGGGAGGGCAGTTGGGAGAGACCAAGCCTGCAAGGGAGGGCAGTTGTGGGTGATCAGGGCAGCAGGGGAGGGCAGTTGGGAGGGACCAGGCCTGCAAGGGAGGGCAGTTGGGGGTGATCAAGCCTGCAGGGGAGGACAGTTAGGGGTGACCAGGCCTGCAGGGGAGGGCAGTTAGGGGCAAACAGGCTGGCAGGGGAGTGGTTAGGGGGTGATCAGGCTGGCAGGCAGAAGAGGTTAGGGGCAATCAGGAAGGCAGGCAGGTGAGCAGTTGGGAGCCAGCAGTCCTGGATTGTGAGAGGGATGTCCGACTGCCCATTTAGGCCCAATCCTACCGGGATCGGGCCTAAATGGGCAGTTGGACATCCCTCGAGGGGTCCCAGATTGGAGTGGGTGTAGGCTGAGCTGAGGGACATGCCCCCCCAGCCCCCATGCACGAATTTCATGCATCAGGTCTCTGGTAAGAAAATAAAAAGACAAAATAAATCAATACCAAAGTTGTATTGGATAAGCAAGAATGAGATTACAGAGCAGCCAAGCCAAGTATCTGCTCTCTCCTCTGGGCACTGTCCTTCATAGCCACTCTGTAACTACTCTGTCTTCCTGATAGGTGGCTGTATGTTACTGTACAAGCCTCCAAGGCCTTATTCCATCAGTTCATTGGTCCCAAGCACAGTCCTAAGTTGTCTTCTTGCTGTGCTCAACTTTGCCTGCAACCCTATCCTTCAGCTGACGACTGCCGATGGCTCTCAGACTGTTCACTTGACAAGATGCTGCCACCAGGACACTTGTTTCAAAACTCCCTTTCACATCCTTACCATTTACTTGTCCCGAATTGCATTCACACAGGATTACGGCGTCATAGTGCACTCGGGACTACAGGCTTAGGGATAACAGAGGGGATTTCAATAGGGGAAGATACAACTTGAAACTGGATGAATATAGAAACACTAGTAGCCCGTTTGCACGAAGATTTGTGCAATAGACTTTCATTCACCTGGCTGCCTGCACCAGTTTTCTGCCGGCACCGGGGACCCAGGCCTTGGCTGTGGCCACCGCCTTCTACCTTCTTTCAGGGTCCCGGCTTGGCCCTGGGCGGTGGCCTTGGGCTCGGGTGCACCCAGTGTCCCTGCTACCCGATCTCAGGAGCGAGCCGACCCCCCAGGTCGGCTCGCTCCTGCGATCGGAGCAGGCACCCCGCTGGCGCCCAAGGCCGGGAAAGCCCCGGGTGGCTTTCCGGGCCTTGGGCTCCGCCGCACCCCAGCGTCCCTGCGACCCGATCGCAGGAGCAAGCCGACCCCCCAGGTCGGCTCGCTCCTGCCATCGGAGCAGGCACCCCGCTGGCATTCCCGGCCTTGGGCTCTGCCGCACCCCAGCTTCCCTGCAACTGTTTCCTGGTGGGCGTGGTTGATGGGCGTGGCTTGGTTGGTGGGCGTGGCTTGGGCGTAGCGAAGGTGCGGTCAATTTGCATATTTGTCTATTATAAGGTAAGATAACTGTTTTGATAGGTCTAAGGAAAAAGTGTACATCCAGGTACACACACACACACACACACACACACACACACACACACATGTCTTGCTTGTTTGCTTCTCTGAGAGGATCATTCTTCCATCCTTCCAAGGCAAATCTCCAAACTCCTTTTGAAAAACCCCATCTATTACCGAAAGGAAGTGATTTCACTTTCGGGTTCCTTGCTTCTTGATATTGTGGCAATCCAAACAGAAAATAGCCCATAAAATTAACCTTTCAGGGACTGCTCAGTTGACAATGAAACCCTGGGGGGTGGTCTATATTAAGCTCATTTAAATTGAAGCTTACTCAGCTTTGGGTTATTTTGCCAGGGTTGACATGCCTTGTCTTTCTGCTGAAAAATATCCAGTAAATAAATCTTAGAAAACACACACACACACACACACACACACACACACACACACACACTCTTAAAGGAACACCACTAATATGAGTCCGTATGATTTAATTGCAGATTAAGGAAGATAGCTTTTTGTTAACTATAATGTCAAATTCCAAGATACTCCTAGATTGAAGGTCATAGCATTTTCTCCTTTCCTTTCTCTTTTTATGTAGAGCAGCTCTAAAAACAATCCACTTATAAAAAATGTTTACTAGTTACTTGCATTAATGGTCATCTTTAGTTATACAAAGATTTAGCAGATTTATCTTCCCTCACCAATTTGAGAAATATAAAGGAGAAATAATATAGAATTTATAACCTCTCCCCCTATACCCCGCCCCCTAAGAAAATCTTTAGGGTAGGGAAACTGTGATTTCAGTTATATGTGGATTACAGATATTACTTTCAAGTGTTTATAATCTTGTGGGATTGAAAGCGTGTAACTGTCTGCTTGTTGCCAGGATATTGGTTCAGAATTAATTCAAACTCGCTGTTCCTAAAGCAAGAGTAAATTTTAGAAGATACTCAGTGGTTGAATAGGTAAAGTACCTGGGCACAAAGAACCACACTTTCAAAAAAATTTATGACCACAAATGCCAAATTATAAAGAAAATACATTATGGCTCATAGTGTCTACTGCTCATACCCTTTCCCAATGTGCTTTGCTGATTTAATTATGTCAATAATGAAAGGTGAGTTCAATGTTTACATGGTTTATTCACATAAGGGTTGTGAATACAACCTTAGTTTGCAATAGTTTTTTTTGTTTTGTTGGTTTCCAAATAAAAGTGGTCTGGAACGGTCTGAATGATATTTAGGACACCATATGGCCATGACCACTGCTTCTTAATTAATTTATCTGCCAACCAAGCATTAAGCAACTGTGAGTAATTTAGCCTTGGTCAACACAAATCAAAGAGAGTGAGGACATTGGAAATTATCCCAATTATATGAATTAATTTTCTAAATCAGAAAACTTAACCTCCAAATCACTCTTTCATTGTTTTGTCTATGGAAACAATGAACTTGATGATTCAACACTAATGATTTTGTCAGTGGTTGAGAAAACATTTGGCAAACTCTCCAGCTATTCTTGTCCAGTTAATACTGTACTTTAAATCAAATATTTATGGCCAAAATTAAAATCTTTTCATCCTGAGTTACCCAACTTTGCTATCCACATGGATTGAATTTCCACGATCTTTGCTGTTCTTAGGATTATTCGCCTTCCATGGCAACTGCTGAATGAAGCCAGCAAAGATTTCTTGATCAAAGATTAGAAAAGTTCATTTCATTAAGGCTTCCCACACATTGCTAGATTTATCTGCCCCTGTTAAACAAATCGGTACTTTGAATGAAGCCTGATCTGTAATCTGTGTCACCTGAATGTTGACCTCAGTACATCTGTCACGCAATTTTTATTAAAGGAAAGAAATGTATTGAAACGGTTTGGAAAATATATCTAATCTACATTATAGTATATGTATTCTCAGGCCAGCAATGGAGCTTGATTTAACAGAGAAATTTTATGGCCCATTCTGGTGTTTAGTTTAGAGCCTCTGTATCTTGTTTGCCAAAATAATAAAAAATCTGCTTTATGTAATCAACAAAAATAACAAGCATTTACATGGCTGGACAAACTGGGAGATGGTTAATTGTAATCTGCTTTCTAGTTACAACTCAGATATTATAAAATAATGGTGAAATACACATCTCAGATTATTTGGATCATGAAATTTGCCAATGTGTATGGTCTTCCTTTAAAAAAATAATAAATTCATCACATGGATAGAAGACATAGCAGGGAGTCAAAATGAATAACAGTGAAAGTAAAAGCTAATAAAATCAAAGTAAATCTTGTATTTTGAACATTAAAAAATAGATTTGGTTCTATTAGGAAGCAAATATATGTTTGACAGAAATGTTCAATTAAACATCACAGGTTAATAATAAAAGTTTAATTTCTTATAATCTTATAGTGCAAAAAATTGCATAAGAATTTTATGAATCTCCATCCTTGGCATTATAATGCAGCCATAGCGAAAATATTCACAACTTCTTAGAGGCTTACAGAAAAATATTGAACTATAGAAAACAAAGTTTAAACACGCTAAGGGGCTCAATTTTATACATGATTATTTACTCCATATCTCTGTTCTACATATCAACAGTGTGTTTTACAATCATACATTTAGCACTTCTTGCAATTTTCCTTGTTCTACATTTGTTTTCTTGGTAAAGTAATAAAATAACAATGTGTAATCAATTCTTCCTTCACAAAAGGAATTCATTTTCACAAACCCATGCAGATGTTGATGCTAATAAGAAAAGACCCTTACTTCTCTGTTTAGACTTTAAAATAAAAATAAATGCAAATGATGGCCATGAAGTAATAGAGTTGTGAGATAAATATATTAGATTTAAATAAAAGCAACTATAGACCTCCATTTTCCTCTTCTATTTCCCAAGCTAAATGTTTGCGTATCAATAGTTGTCTGTGATTGGAACAGTGGGAATCTTTTGTTAGCCTCCAAGTCTATATCACTCTGCTTAGAATGAAGACAATATTAAAGTTTCATTTTTCAGTGAAGCATCTGAAAGTTTCTGGAAGCACTTTTCTGTCCCTGCTGCATAATTTATGACAGCGATGGTCTCCCTGATGTGTGATTGGCTTATGGGGAAATTGCTATTTAATTTTGAGACTAATAACATAGACTCTAACTGCTAAGAAATCCATTTCTCTTAGAACTTGATCTTTTATTTAACAAGTAAATATATTAAAGCAATGGTGCGGTTAGTTTTGCACTGTACTGATAGCACAGAGAGGGATACTGAGAGGATCTGTGGGGCGATCATTCAGGGATTTCAGTGGTTCTCTGTTGTTTTCCCTGTTGCCTATTACAAAAGAAAGAAACTAAGTTACAAAGGCGGTATTTTATCCAAGTTGGCTGTCCTGCTTTTTCATTACTTAAGAGCGTCAATACCTTTCCAACTATTTTGTAGGTTTGTCTGGGGGAAAGTCCACATGAGAACATATACTTTATTATCAAGGAATAAAATTAGGAATTAAAATTGTTGGTTCTCAAAGGGCATCACTTTTACTTTAAAAATAGTGCATAAAAAGTGAATAATTACTTAACCTTGGTAAAAATAATTAAAATTGGTTTATCTACATGATGTCAGTTATTTAATGTGTTATTTATGTTTTACATAGTAATGCAAGATAGGCATTATTATTATTATTATTACTAGAGGCCCAGTGCATGAAATTCATGCACGGAGGTAGGAGGGTCCCTCAGCCCGGCCTGCACCCTCTCGCAATCTGGGACCGCTGGCTCCTAACCACTCACCTGCCTGCCTGCCTGATCACCCCTAACCACTCTGCTTGCCTGCCTCATTGCCCCTAGCCACTCGCCTGCCTGCCTGATCACCCCTAACCACTCTGTCTACATGCCTGATCACCCCTAACCACCCTGTCTGCCTGCCTGATTGCCCTTAACCCCTCTGCCTGTCTGCCTGATCGCCCCTAACTACTCTGCCTGCCTGCCTGATTGCCCCTAACTGCCTCTGCATTGGCCCGCGCTGCAGCAGCTTTGTCCAGAAGAATGTCTGGAATGACGTCTGGGAAGTCATTCGGCTGTCCGGTCTAATTAGCATATTATGCTTTTATTATTATAGATTGTTTCTACTTAATAGTTGAGGGAAATGAGAGTGAGAGACATTTAGTAAACCTGCATATAGTCACACAGTTTAGGTAGCTGAACAAAAAGTCAAACCTTTACTTAGCTTTCTCCCAAGCCCAAGCTCTTTTCCTTGCAATGTGTGACTCCCAATACTAATGACGTTTAAAATCGCAGATCCAGTTCTAAAAGGTGCTCCCTTTCTATTGCTGCCTAGGAGAGGGAAGGAACTGGAGGGAGTTTATATTTATGTTTTATAGGGACCATTAACATCTTTTATCAGTCATACTCATTTTGTCAGCAGGGAGTGGAAAGTCCTAATAGTTCAGACTCCTAGTTATGGTTTTCACATTAGGTCATACAGCATAGTGCTTCAGACCAACACTAGACACTACAAATATAAAATCAGCCAAATACATCATTAAAATTTTTCTACTGGTTAACTAATAAGTAAAAATAAAATAAGTTAATTTTAATATCAAATTTTACTGGGCACAAAATCTCCAAAATATTATTATTTCAACATGAAAAGTTATTTTAAAAAATACATTTTTGATTGATTTCAGAGAGGAAGGGAGAGAGAGAGAGAGATAGAAATATCAATGATGAGAATCATTGATCACCTGCCTCTTGCATGCCCCCTACTGGGGACCGAGCCCACAACCTGGGCATGTGCCCTTGACTGGAATTGAACCCGGGACGCTTCAGTCTGCTCTAGCCTCTGAGCCAAAGCAGCCAGGGCGAAAAAAATTCTTAATGAGGTATTTTACATTCTTTTCTCATATAAAGTTTTTGGATCTGGTATGTTAACCACAAATCTCAGGACCTGAAATTTCTTTCAGAAATGCTACATTTGTATTTAGATTTCATAAAACTTACAGTTGTAAAATGATTCACTTGTCCAAGGATTCATCATTCAGTATATGTACACTATTTATATTCACATCAATGTTAATATTAATACAAACATTTAAAAAAACTGATATTCAAACATTTTAGTATACTTGGAACAACTTGGATATTGATACCTGGGCCCACAACACAGGTGCCACTCAAAGAAGGAGATTGCTCTGTGTTGCGGAGCCCAGGCCTTGGCATTAATTTTTTTTTTCTAAATAAATTTTTCATTTTGAATAGATTTAGATATACAGAAAAGTTGCACAATGAGTTCCCATATGCTTCACACTCACTTTTCCCTATTACTAATATTTTACTCTAAAATGGTACATATTTCATTGTTAATGAACCAGTGGTTGATACATTATTATTAACTAAAGCCCGTAAATTATTCAGACTTCCTTAGTTTTTATTTAATGCCCTTGCACTATTCCAGAATCCTCCCCAGGGTACGCCATTGCATTTAGTCACTAGGTCTCTTTAGGCTCCTCTGGGCTGTGACATTTTCTCAGACTTTCGTTGTTTTTGATCATCTTCATACTTTTGAATAGTGTTGACCAAGTATTTTGTAGAATATCCTTAAGTTGGTATTTGTCTGATATTTTTCTCATGGTTAGATTGGGATCGTGGGCTCTTTTGGGAGGAAGACCACAGAGGCAAAATGTCATCCTCCTCACTTTATATCAAGGGAACCAACTGTATACGATCATCATGGCAACTAGGATAAACCATAGTTGATACACTATCAACATGTCTTAGCACTGTTGCTGTTGACCTTGACCCCCTGGCTGAGGTGGTGTTTGTCAGATTTCTCCACTGTAAGGTTATTATGTTTTCTGATCCCCACACTGCCCATTGTGGAAGGAAGTCACTATTGAGAGCCCACACTTAAGATCTGGAGAGTTATGCTGTCCCTCCTCCAGGATAGAGTATCTACCTAAATTACTTGGAATTCTTCTTCGAGGGAAATTTGTTTCTTAACCCTTATTTATTTGTTGAAGTAATTGTTTATATCAGTATGGACTTATGGACATTTGTTTTCTGCTTTGGGTCATAATACAATACTCTTTACTTTGTTGCTCAAATTGTTCCAATCTTGTACAAATAACTAAAACACAAAAACAAAAATAACTAAAAACCAAATCTATAGGGGAATTATACCACGTTGCATGTGGTGAGTTAAAATGAAAAATTAAAAACATTTTATTGTAATTCATATTCTCAAACTTTTATTTCAGTTAATTTCCTTTTAAAAATAAAATAAGCAATTATGTAATTATAAATAAAAACAATTTTATTAATTTTCTTAACTTTTGTTCATGGGCATGCTAAGCTGTACAAACAGTAGGATAAATATATCTAGTTCACATATAGAATATAAACACTATCAAACAAATTTTAAAACCCCTGTGAACTAAAGCAAGGGTAAAACACTATAGCAGTCTTTAAATAGTTTCTAAAAGAAATTCCACACATCTTTTTTATTCTTTGTCACTTTTATATCAAGAAAAGGAGATCTCTTCATAGATGCTAGACACTCTCATCCTCAGCCATAGAAACACTGTCCTGAATATTAATATTGCCAAGGGCTCCTTTAGAAAGAGCAACCTGAAGTTCTTTGTTCATTGATATTGCATTTTTTCCTAGTACACATGATGAAATAAGCAACAGTAGAAATAGTCTGACTCCAATGATGGTGATATGTAAATTGCATCCAGCTCATGCCATGATTGCAGTCCAGCGTTACAGGGTGTTTGCACACCCCATGAATTATCTTTCTCTGCAACCAAATGTGTATCTTAATTCCGAATATAGACCTTGGGCAATTATTAATCTTCAGTAGCAGGACAACTCCAGCCCAATCTTTTTATGCTGCCTCATTATTCTTGTTCATAAATAAAAATTTAATTTCTGTAATGGCGCTTAGTGCAGTCAACTGTTATGTTATTAATTATAGAACTGCTGCTAATGCCTAGAAATGATATTTTAATAAGGTTTAATCTCTTTTCCATATTCTTGTGTCTGTAATAATTATGTCTCTGTTTTTCTCCTTGCTTTTATTTTATCTGCAAACAAACTCGGCAGTGCAGGTTCTAATTTCAAGTTGGCTGGTGTTTCTCCTCATAGCTCAGAAAAAAAAAGAGAGGAAAGAAAGGCAACTTTATTTCAAATACCAACTGCAGTTTTGAACCACATCTCAGACTCAGGTTTTAAGATTTAGTCCCTTCACAATTGCTAAGGGACCTTTTATATATTTGGCAATTGTTCTTGAAAGTTTTTCAGCTGGAAATTGTTTTGTGTATCTCAAGAGCATATTTTTATTTTCAGTTATGCTTTAAGGCAGTAGGGAACTCTCCAGAGAAAAAGTATAAAGGCCTGTGGCCATGTATATAATGGCGTAATGAGGGTGAAAATTGAGCTATTTTGTTCCTAGATATTTGATAGCCTGTTTCTACTATCCAAGGAGGTGCCGGTTACTATTATGAGAGCTGTGTTATTTTCCTTTATTAAGAAGAGGGGCTGAGATCTAAGTTGTTTTGGTTAGGGTTTCTTCTTCTTTATTATTCAGAATGCATAGTACTTAGTTCTATTACGCTACCCCCATGATGGTCTCCCTGTTTATCTCTCTTTTGTTCTTAGAGCATTTTAACTTTAGTATGATGTATTTGTGTAATTGCTGTGCTTACCGAATCAACTCTTGAGAGAGAACCTTAGCGGTACTCTTGTTCCAGTGTGTTGGAGAAACAGCTCTTTGGGGACATTTTTATTTGTCTTATGGTGCATGACACTGATGAGAACTTACAGAAGAAAGGAGTCTAATTTACAGGTTAATTTCAAGGGGGAGAATGAGAGTGGAAATAGAAACCCATTCTATTTGCTCCACAAACATTTACTGAGCATGCTATACGTTTTAGTTGCTGATCATTACTAAGAACATAGCCACATGGGAAAATATTAAAAAACGTCACAATCATTTTTGGTAATGTATTGAGTTAAATATGATGATAGGAAGAACGGGACAGAGTAGCCTATTCAAGATTTTTCTGGTCTTGAGGGATGAAGGAGATTATGTAAAAAAATGTGGAATTGAAAACTAGGAGACCTAAGATGAAACTTGGGAGATCACCAGAATTTAAGGAATAGAGGAAAAGAATAAAAAGAACTATTAAGAGAGATGAGGTGTACTGGAGAAAGTGTAATCTAAGTACCTAAGATAAAGAAAGCTGCAGAGGGAGGTAAAAATCAGTAACATAACATGGTGGCAGATGGTCAGATTCTGTAAGGAGATATATATTCTCCTTGGATTTGGCAACTTCTAGAGCAGAGTTCAGCAAACTTTTTCTTTAAAGTACCAGATAGTACATATTATTGATTGATTGATTGATTGATTTCAGAGAGGAAGGAAGAGGGAGAGAGAGACAGAAACATTAATAATGAGAGAGAGAGAGAGAGACATTGATTGGCTGCCTCCTGTGTGCCCCTTACCAGGAATCGACTTCGCAGCTGGGCATGTGCCCTGACCATGAATTGAACCATGACCTCCTGGTTCATAGGTCGATGCTCAATCTCTGAGCGACATGGCTGGGCTGATAGCAAATATTTTAGGTTTTGAAGATTATATGGTCTCTTTGTAACAGCACAACTCTGTCGTCATAGGGCATGAGCAGTCCAAGAGAATACAAAGGTGAATGAATGTGGCTGTGCTCCAATAACACATTTTATACACTAACTAGAGGCCCAGTCTACGACATTTGTGCACTGAAGTGGGGGGGATCCCTCAGCCCAGCCTGCACTCTCTTGCACTCCGGGATTCTTGGGGGATGTCCACCTGCTGGCTTAGGCCCTCTCCTGGCAGGCCCAAGCCAGCAGGCGGACATCTCCTGAGGGGTCCTTAGCGCTGCTGCAGAGGCGGGAGAGGCTCCCAACACCGCTGCTGTGCTCACCTGGTGTGAGCCTGGCTTCTGGCTGAGCAGCGCTCTCCCTGTGGGAGCGCACTGACCACCAGGGAGCAGCTCCTGCATTGAGCATCTGCCCCCTGGTGGTCAGTGCACGTCATAGAGACTGGTTGTTCTGCTGTTCTGTCAATTTGCATATTAGGGTTTTATTATATAGGACAAGTGGCTCCAATTCGGACTGTGGGCCAACTCCATGAGGAAACTGGGGCAGGAGAGTTTTCGTTGTTTGAGACTAGATAGCCAGTAAGTGATGGAGGCTAAATTACACATACTCTAAGGCTCAAAAATGAAATATAATTACACATACTCTAAGGATAAAAAAATGCAATATAATGATATCTATAACATCAAGCTGCCTCTAAAGTAAGCAACTATAAAAATAATTTTGGGCCAAATTATTTTAGATTTAGTTCTGTTATTAAGTAAAATACATGCATTTAATTACTTTGTGGGGTCATTTTGCTTTTATGCAAAGCCTCACTTACATTAGTCTCACCATTAGCCTTGATATGGATGGGAGCAGCAGTTTCATATGGCTTATTTTGTAAGTTGTTCATGCTCTGAAATGTTGTCCCTCAAAAGATGTCATGGGGTTTGATAATCTTCCATTAGGAATCTCTTTTGAACATGCAAACACTCCTGCAACCCAAATACACTGGCATTGATAACTAAATTTGAATCAGCATATCAAATTTATTTATTTGAGATATAAATGACATACAACATCATCAGAGTGTAAGGTGTACAACATAATGATTTTATATATGTATAAATTGTGAAATGATCCAAACAATAGATTTTTCAAACAATGTTGGGAATATTGGTGATAAGTGGAGTCTGAAATAAGTAGAAATCAAAGGAAGAGGAAATGGGGAAAAATGTCTTAATTTTACTACCCACTTGCTGAAATCATTAGAAATTAAAAGTAAATATCTCAGCACCTTTAAATATGTATAGAGACACGTAATTCTTATAGTCTTTTAATTAATTATATTATTGCTAGAGGCCTGGTGCATGGATTTGGGCACATTGAAAGGAAATTCATTTGAAGGTGGCCTGTGGGGTGGGACTGGGTGAGACGGGCTAGACACGCCCTGGAGCCAACCTCCCATGGCCCCTCCCCTGCTGGCCACACCTGGGGTGGCACCAGGGCTTGAAGGGCATCTGCAGAGTGAGTGGGGTCCCTCCAGCAGGTGGGGTTCCTTGGCCTGGCCTGCAGGGATCAGGCCAAAACTGTCAGTCTGACATCCCCCAAGGGGTCCTGGAGTGCAAGAGGGCACTCTGCAAAGTTGCTGTCACTTGGTAGCTCCTGTGTTGAGCATCTGCCCCCTGGTGGTCAATGTGAGTCATACCTACCACCTGGTCGGCCGGTCGCTTAGCCTTTTATATGTATAGATGTGCTGATTAAAAGAGCCAGAGATGTTCTAAAGGTTGCATTATTCTCAGGTTTTGAAAATAAGATTTTTGAAATGTAAGTTGAGTGTGATGAGTTTCATGTGGGTCTTTGATATACATGTTGTATCCATCTCCATTCCAGTTTTAATATGACCTATTCTAAAATCACATTTTCTCTGTGTAATGAAAGTAGCCAGTATAAAAAAAGTGTCACCATATTAATATAAATCTTAGTAGAGAAAATGCATGATAAGTGTATTTGTACTTGTACATATATGCAAATATAATAATTAATGAGTGATTGAGTGAATGAATTTCTTATTCATGATCTTCAGAAGGTCTTAAGAGTGTTGTTTTATTATTCTGTGAAAATCTCACCCAGAGACAATAATTGTATTTCCTACATGGGGAAAGAAATAGATAAAACTGCTGGTTAGGGTGACTCTTTGGCAATGCTGATGGAACATTAAGGATCAGCAGGGACCCCCCAGGCGAGTTCCACCCCATAGCATCTTCTGGATTGAAAGCAGCAGGGGAATGCTATTCCACATCATTTCCCAAATCATTTCTCTTCTTGAGAAGAATGACTAACAACTGTGAAGGAAAATTGAAGTCATAGTAGACTTTTGAAAAGAGGAGGAGATTATGACCATGAAAGCTTATGCAAATAAATAGACTAAAGTAATTTCAAAATAATGAAAGTATCTTGTAAAGTTTATTAAACCTATATGTACATTTATAGTGGATCTTTTAATTATGTAGAATTCTAGGCTCAACATTATGGATCAAAATTTTAGGTTTTAACAAAATATATTTTATGTGTTGTAGTAAAGGAAAAAAAGCAATGCCATAATTTTAGAAAAAAATATGAAGGAAACCTCTGGCTGGATTTTAAAAGCGATGTTTGGTGAGTCATTACTTATTTTAGGAATAAAAGAAAATACTCTGATTCCTTGGAGGTTTGAACAAATCCGAGAGTTCAGCTTGTCTCTGAGAAGTTCTGATTGAGTTATCAGCTATTATTTGCATAAGTTACACAAACAAATATTTCCTTTGCAAGTATCTAATCTGCTGATGTGCTCCCTTCTTCCTTCTATTGTCCTCTGCCTGACTCAGAATAGGGATGAAAAATGGAATTGGCTTAAGGTGTTAGCAAAATCTTAACTGCTGGAAGCAGAGTTGAGAGAGTTTGCTGGGTATGTAAACCTGTTCCATGTCATTCAGGATAAACGCCTGCACCTAAGCCTGCTTTAAATGTGTACTATTTTGTGCACAGAATAAATGGTTAAAATCCACAGCAGAGGAGAAGTCACATTTCATTCAGTTTAATTAAAATTATTGAGGATCCTACAATGATATTTTAGTGGTATGATTTAAAATAATTCTGAAACATTGATCTGGAAAACAAATACTTGTAAGTGGAAGAAATAATATGCTGCCTCTTTACCTCTGATGAATACTTGGTTTGGTGTTATAAGCAGCTCAGTCTTTCTTTAAAGTGATATATTTTTTCCTTAAGTATCAAAAATTATTGCCAGATTATCAATTTTATCTTGTTTTTTTATTGCCCATATTTAACCAAGTTAGATGAATCTCCAATCCTATTCATTTCCAGATCATTGATTAATAATTAATTAATAAATGTAAAGTGCTTAGAACAGACCCTGACCTATAGTAAGCACTCAACACATCCTATCTAATAAAAGAGTAATATGCAAATTGACCATCACTCCAACACACAAGATGGCTGCCTCCATGTGGTCAAAGATGGCTGCCCCCTTGTGGACACAAGATGGCCACCACAAGATGGCCAGCAGGGGAGGGCAGTTGGGAAGGACCAGGCCTGCAAGGGAGGGCAGTTGTGGGTGATCAGGGCAGCAGGGGAGGGCAGTTGGGAGGAACCAGGCCTGCAAGGGAGGGCAGTTGGGGGTGATCAAGCCTGCAGGGGAGGGCAGTTAGGGGCAAACAGGCTGGCAGGGGAGCAGTTAGGCATTGATAAGGCTGGCAGGGGAGTGGTTAGGGGGTGATCAGGCTGGCAGGCAGAAGCAGTTAGGGGCAATCAGGAAGGCAGGCAGGAGAGCAGTTGGGAGCCAGCAGTCCTGGATTGTGAGAGGGATGTCCGACTGCCTGTTTAGGCCCGATCCCACTGGGCCTAAAAAGGCAGTTGGACATGCCTTGAGGGGTCCCAGATTGGAGAGGGTGCAGGTTGGGCTGAGGGACACACACCCCCGTGCATGAATTTTGTGCACCGGGCCTCTAGTGTAAATAATAAACATATTATTATTATTATTATTATCATTATTATTATTATTA
The DNA here is from genome assembly GCF_027574615.1 of Eptesicus fuscus. NCBI lineage: Eukaryota > Metazoa > Chordata > Mammalia > Chiroptera > Vespertilionidae > Eptesicus > Eptesicus fuscus. The sequence continues at coordinate 12,442,404 of NC_072475.1, forward strand.
TTATTATGTAACTTCTTAGGTGGGCTCTGCATATAAACTCTGATCCAAAGGTTGAAGAAACCATGAGAAGTCTATTTCCCCAGGCCTCATTCACAGATGGAATGAAAGCCTCCTTATCAAAGTAATTTTCACAAAAATTAAAAGCTACCTCCACTCTGCTTTTACTGGAAAAAAACAATAACTAGAAAATATGTAAAAATGACATTTGAGAAGATATTTCAAAAGTTCTTTGTAAGTTAATTAGAAACTTAAAGATGCTGTCAAATGCATTTTGCATGATTTAAGATGAAACCTTTAAAAAGGGGATCATATTCGACAAATTATCCTATCAACTACTGTACATAATCCTGTTATTTCAGGCAAGATAATTACAGGGTAAACAGCATTAGATATTCACTAATGTAGCTCTTCTAGCTGATTCTTTCTCAGCTGGGCAGATTTAATTTAGTGACAAGAAAAATACTGCAAATCAACTCTGTCGTGTGAACTAAATAAATACAAGAATAAATAAGTAGAAGATAATTCATACACAAATGAAACCAGTATATCTTTAAAGAATAAAATTTATCACATCTGGAAATTTTAGGGTGTAACATCTGAAAGACATGGATACAAATGTTGATGAATAAATTCCAAGTTTCTGGCATTGATGGTGTTGCCAATTCTTGAAGTTGGAAACAATGGACGAGGAGATGTTGAATTCTTTTAAAGGCTTGTAGTCTCTTTACATTTTTGAAACATGCTATAAAAAAGCTAAATTCTAGCCTATCAAAAGTGTGATTTAAAAAAAAAGTAATATAAAGTTCCTACCTGATGTAAATTTAAGTAAATTTTATACTTAATTAAATTTTGTTCACAATTGTTTAGATGTGTAATTGGCATTGTATGTGCATATATTATATGGAGATATTAAGGTTGCTAACCCTTTAAAACTGTCTTAAAAGGCATCTGTTTTGTTTTGTTTCATTTTACATTTTTCATAATCAATACCCTATATTTCTTGTGTCAGGGTAAAAAAGGCTGATGAGTGAACAAACTAGTATCTTAAGGGGGAAAAATCACTCTAGTAAAGTGGAAAAATAATCTTTGTAGAAAGTAACGGTCTGACTCATTTGGAAAACATACTATATTGTTTGTGTCATGCATTCAGGAAACCGATATAGAAGGCCCCTGCTGTCCTAGTGCACATTGGATCGAATTTAAATTCATAATGCCACCTACTATTACTGCTTTTCTTTCTATAAATTGTAATGACTATAGAACATTTAGCAGAGCTTTATAAACTCCAGAGAAAAACAGAGTTATGTTGGTGTTAAAATTTAAAGATTTTTAGTGTTTTATTTTCATAAAGAGAAATATTTTTAATATCTATAGCATAGCCACTTTCAAGTATGGCCATAGGCATATATGTAGTTTTTTTTATACCTAATAAGCTAAATTTTGTGATGAAGGTGTAGGAATCCCTTTCCACGTCCCGCGTGGTCCAGGGTTCCGGTTCAGGGTTCGAGTTCTGGAGAAGGGCCGCACACAAATGAAAGGAGACTTGAAGAAATTCAATTTGGCGAAATGGGGGGCCAGGCAGTAGTCCACCTCTAGTGGGAGAACTACGACTGCTCTGGCTCTGCCATCCCTTTTGTTGAGGCTTTGGGGAAAACATCTTAGTCAAGATAAACAGAAATATACATGTAGCCCTTAGGCAGGAAATAACAAAAACTTAATGGGACAAACCAAGGTGGAAGCTGCTTCAGCTAACAATATCTCAACTAAAGGGTGAGTGGTTAGAGCAATTAAGGTTGTTGACCAGCCTTCCTGGCTTCCTGTCAACATCTCTCTTTTAGTGAAACTGATTTGTTTCCGGCATGAAGGAATATACATTTTTTTTTCTTAAAATATATTTTATTGATTTTCACAGAGAGGAAGGGGGAGGGATAGAGAGTTAGAAACATCAATGAGAGACTCAAACATTGATCAACTGCTTCCTGCACACCCCCTATTGGGGATGTGCCTGCAACCAAGGTACATGCCCTTGACTGGAATCAAACCTGGGACCCTTCAGTCCGCAGGCCGATGCTCTATCCACTGAGCCAAACCAGTTAGGGCAGGAATTCTTCCTTATGACTCCTTATATCAAGAGTAGAGCGAGACAAAAAATTAATTTCTAAAATGTCGTTGAAGATTTAAAAAATACCACTGTAAACTGTTGCTTCTAAAATTGAATTGCAAAACTATATGCTCATCAAAATTGAATTAGGACAATGAGAATTAGGCAACTGGATTTTCATATTTAGGTTGTGTTTTGGTATAAAATGTAGTGCTACAAATCTACAGGAATTCCAAGTAGACAGTGTTGATTAAATAGATTACTTTAGTTGATTAGTGTGCACAATAAAATGGTGCCTCATGATTTTCTTGTCACTTAGCAATGATATAAAATATTTCTCCAGATGTTTTCAGGTGAACAATGTGATAAGATGACAACTCTTTAATTAACTTTGGACTTGACTACCTCATCCATCTAATGCTTCCGGTAGCTTCTACACTAATGTTGTGGCTTATATGTTAATACTTGTTGGCATTTTCCAGATATGTTGATAGGAGGAAATTAAAAATGAATTTTCTAAAGTTTAGTTAATTACAGATAATAAATTTTGTTATGCAGATGTGGAAATGATTTAAGTTTCTGACAACTCATATTGAGCCAGTAAATTAAAGCTTACCTTTTATTTGTAATGTTAAATTGCCAATCAGATTGAAGGTTACTCAATTATAATAAAATTTAAGTTTCTAGGTGTTTTTGATCGTTCTCCCTCTAGAGATCCAGCTTTGGTTCTTTGAGGCACCCTTTAGGGCTCTGAGTCAATGATACACATATTTCTACCTAGAAATTAATCTCCCAATGCTTAAGCCAGAGTTTAGAGTAGTATAGTATAATAGAAAAATCTGTGTTTCTTTTTTACTAAATTATTCAGCCCACAAATTTATTCTTCCTATATGAAAAATATAGTTGAATGTGGTGCGTTTTCCTTTATCTCACCATAACAAGAACAGGAATGACATTTGATGCCCTCACCTAGACTGATCTTTGCCTATCCCTCAATATAACACTTCCCTTTACCTGAAGACACCCACTCAGCCTTCAGAGCCCAGCTCAAATGTCAGTCATGTTTTCATTATATTTTCTTTCTTTAATTTTTTCCATAGCACTTTTCACAGTTTGTAAAAAGTACACTGTTTTTTGGTCATGTTTATTACACCATTGGGTTGTAAACTCCAAGAAGATAAAGACCATTTCTATGTTTTAGTTTATTTCTTATCTTTAGCACCTATCACACTGCTAGGCACATAATAAATATTCCCATAATGTTTATTTAACGAATGAAAATATATGGGTATATTGTGTGTTCTTATAAGTTGGAAATTGTATAAAATAGTAAAGTTATTTGTAATAGCTGATCTGAAGAGGTATCAGTTTTTCTTATGGCTATGTTTCATATGAAATGTCTATAGCCACTAAATCAAAATAAAAATGAACAATGAATTTGTTTCATGATCTTTGTGGCTAACAAGGCCAATGAAGTCAGGCGTGTGGTCTTTCAGTGAGCAAACTAGACAAATGGCACTTAGATTACAGAGAGCAATGAGTGGTCATTTCAACCAATATACTTGATATCAAAGGTCCAAAACACGATGCTAGGTACTGTAGGGATAGATTTATTTGTCCATTTACAAAGGCAAACTACTGTATTACAAACAACTTTGCAAATCTCCACTTAGATACCAATTCTGTGTAACCCAAAAATCTGTTATGTTAGACTCATCCCACACACTGATGGAATTCTTAAATGAAGGATTTCTTATGGAAAAGCTTACCTGAAAATAACCCAAAACATAGTGTGGGTAAAATAGCAGCCATTCTTTTTGAAGTAGTTAGAGTAAACTTATCCTATTCATTCTAACATTTGTTATGACTACATAAGGACTCGAACTGAATTTCCTTTAGGCCCTTGACACAGGCACTTGGCAGGTAATTATAAGGAAGACCTTTATACCTTTTGGTTGGGCTTGGTTTCTCTAACTCAAATGCAGCCCACAATGTTATCACTTAAATTTCTCTTTCCATATTGTTATTCATGCTTGTCAGGTATTTCTTATGGGTAGGGCTGAGACCAATTTCCATATTTGGAAAGGAAGGTCTTTGAGACCATTCTTCTATTGTTTGGGAGAACAGAATTCACTTAAAAAGCACTAGCTTTTGCCCTAGCTGGTTTTGCTCAGTGGATAGAGAGTTGGCCTGCAGACCAAAGGGTCCTGGGTTTGATTCCGGTCAAGGGCACGTACCTCGACCCTGGTTGGGGTACGTGCAGGATCACATTGATGTTTCTCTCTGTTTCTCCCTCCTTCCACTCTCTAAAACTCAATAGAAAATATCCTCGGGTGAGGATTAAGAAAAAATAAAAAGCACCAGCTTTTGACTTCCGTCTCTATATTTTTTATCTCCTTTATCTTTCTTTCTTTCTTTTGGAGCCATTTCACAGATACAAGATGGACCCTCACCTAAAATTTGGTTTTAATGTCAAGACTGATGACAACACACACAGCAATAGGATAGGAATAGATTACACTCTTCTTTGTACTTATTTAAGGATTTCAGGTTCTAGAAATTGGCAATTGAATCTAATAGTGGCTTTCTGGATATTGCTTTAAAAAAAAAAAATGCTTAGTTTACCTGGACTAAAAAATGTATAGTCCTCAATACCTCTTTTAATGGTACAAAAGACCAAAAGGATGGTATGTTATGACTAACCTGAATTTTAGTTAGGAAATGTGTGTGTGTGTGTGTGTGTGTGTGTGTGTGTATAGATCAGTGATTCATAAAGATAAAGGTAGATTTTATTTGGTAATAATAAAATTCACTTAAGACATTTATTTTAAAATTTTTATTCTGTTTTTCAATAGCTATTTATCCATAAACCTTTTTTGTTGTTGCTTTTTCACTGCAATGTTTGATTTCTCATAGCTTATTGTGGACAGGTCTCTACTATAGAAGTTAGAAATGTGTGTGTTTGATATATATAAATGTATCTAACCTAATAATAGACAAATATGCAAATTGACCGCACCTTCGCTACACCTAAGCCACACCCACCAGCCAAGCCATGCCCACCAACCAATCAGGACGAGTATGCAAATTACCCCAACAAAGATGGCGGCTAATTTGCATATCAGGACAGCGTCGAAAGGGGTGGGAGGGGAGGAGAAGGGAGGAGCGAAGTCAGGGCCGGGGGCGAACGGAAAAGCAGGCGGGCTGGAGGAGAAGCCGGGGCGGGCGACAAGGGCGGAGCGGAGGCGGGGCCGGGGGCGAAGGGAAAGGCAGGGGGGCTGGAGGAGAAGGTGAGGCGGGTGATAAAGGCGGAGCGGAGGCAGGGCTGGGGGCGAAGAGAAACGCAGGGGGGCTGGAGGAGAAGGTGAGGCGGGGGACAGGGCGGAGCGGAGGCAGGGCCGTGGGCGAAGAGAAACGCAGGCGGGCTAGAGGAGAAGGTGAGGCGGGGGACAAGGGCGGAGAGGAGGCGGGGCCGTGGGCGAAGAGAAACGCAGGCGGGCTAGAGGAGAAGGTGAGGCAGGGGACAAGGGCGGAGCGGAGGCGGGGTAGAGTGCAGCAGGAAATCCTATTGCAGGATTTTTCCTGCAATGGGAAAGCTAGTCTATATATATAAAAGTCTAAGTGACCGTTCAACCATTTGACTGTTTGACCAGTAGCTATGACATGCACTGATCACCAGGGGGAAGACGCTCAATGCACAGGCATGCAAACATGGAACAGACTGATAAATCTCAGAAGGAAGGGGGTAGTGGGTAGGGTAGGAAGAGATTAACCAAAGATCTTATATGCATACTAGAGGCTCAGTGCACTGATTCATGCACTGGTGGGGTCCCTGGGCCTGGCCTGCGGGTATCAGGCCGAAACCTGCAGTCCGACATCCTCTGAGGGGTCCCGGATTGCAAGAGGGTGCAGGACAGGCCAAGGGACCACTCTGGGCCTCTAGTATTTATATAAATATGCATACATGATCAAATATATGTCAACATTGCATTTCTGATTCAGAAACTGATATTCTCAATGAGTTGCTCCTAGATTATTCAAATGTCAATATATCAGAATTCGAGGATCCCACACTGGTCTATTTTATTATATTCTCTATAATTCATTACAAATTTGTGAGGATTAAATAATATCAAATGATTATATGTGCAGCTTGAACTGCCTTCATATTTATATTAATTCAATATTCATTCCATCTCTCTGAGTAGGACCTATTTTGTCCCCATTTGACAGATGAGGAAATGTACACACAGCAGGTTAGAATCTTGTCCTAAAAAAGGATTGGGATTAGATTCTAGATATTCTGACTCTCATCAAGTAAAGTCGTAGTTGTAAAATTTATTTTGCATATTTGACACTAAGGCTTTTACAACAAGTACTATTTTTCCCCTCTGTACTTGTCCTCAGTTTATCTCTTTGCTTCCTTTTCACTCAAAATATTCATGTGTTTTTTTCTTCTTTAATGTAGGCAAAAGAAAAATCTTTAGTGGCACACACTTTAATGTGCACATTATATAGCATTCATATTAATATTATGATTACCAATGGGGAAGTCACAAATTTGACTTTATATTCTCTTTGGTATTACAAAAAGAACTTTGGAATTTTATACTATATTTTGTTTTTTTTTTCTATGCATTATTTTGGTTCATTTATAGTTAATTCAATTAACTACAAATCCAATTACATATAAATGAGTCAAAATAATGCATAGAAAGTTTACCCAGTTAAACTTTAAAAATTAATCAAGTACTTTATGATAGAATGTCTGAAAAATTCTCATTGACTATGTTGTTAAATGTTTCATCATGCCTTCTAGCAGCATAAATTGTATAGACCTAAAATTAGTGTAAAATTTGTTTTTCCATATTAGAATAAAAACTAAAATGAAGGTTTAAAAAAATTTATACTAAACATCCAAGTATGACTTTTGGTTACTCTTGTGTTCTTATGACAAGGAAAAAATTGAACATCCCATGTAGAAAATTTGATTATACCTGTCTACCTATTATAATTCATAATTATCATAAAAATGCCTTCTGTAGTGAAATGGCAATTTAATAGTTGCATATTGTCAGTCAGCTGCAGTATACAAAATGAAATTTCTTTCATAAGGCAACAGGGTCTTAAATAAATAGATCTGTTAAAATAATAAAATGTTGGCACAATAAAATTATTCACTCAACAGATTTCTGGTGTATTTAGCTAAATTGCCTTGAAATCATTGGGTTTGGAGTTTTCTAAGAGTTAATGATTTGCATTATCATCTGGGATATTTAAATATTTTTATTATTCAATACAAACTCTCCAGTGCAAATCCTTGTAAAGATGGTTTATGCTTTGAAGTAAAAATGACTGTTTGTCTCACAGAGTCTGATTCAAAGAATTAAAACTTTATGAATTGTGTTCCAAATGGTCACATATTCATAAATTTGCCAGGTTAAATAAAGAATTCTTGATTAAACAGAAAGCTTTGGGTTAGAAATGGAAAAAATAAAATAATTTTCTGGTTTTATGCTTTTATTTCTAAGAAAGTTATACTAAGAATGATATATTATATCTGCTATTGCTAGAAAGTATGTAAGGGCAGTATTACTATTTCTTTCTTACAGTGTCATAATGAGTGGACAATATTCTTGGATTATAATTTATCTTTAGTGGACAATGTTCTTGGATTATAATTTATCTTTAGGTATGAAACTGGTAAGTGCTGAGTTATCTTTACCAGCACCTTTAGGAGACTTCATACTAAGAATTTATACTAAGAACTTCGGATCCTGTAGTTAATTTGTCTCCCTTATGCTGATCTACAGCTTTGGGTCATTTGCAGTTTTATTATAGCCTTTGAAATTCCTGTTGGACTATTGTTCTGGCTTGTTTTTCTAACTTAATTTGGAATTAAGCAGTATAAAATCTGTATTTGAAATGAGACCAACGTGAGAAGAAAGAGCTAAAAAGTTAAATCCTAGAGAATGGAGGGGGAAAGTAAGATAGACTTTTAATATCCATGTTTATTGATATTATAAAATACACACATAAAGGTTCCAGTGTAAAGAAGATTATTATTTACACACAGCATATACATGTGGCGTCTTGGTGCCCCAATCTCTTAACCTTGGAGTGAAGCAGCAAGATCCGGATCTTATCCTCCATATACTGTTTCATGTTCTGGGTGAGGGAGACAGCAAAAAGAGTCTGGGTGCTTTGCTCCGTGCGAAGGCTGTCTTCACTAACCCTTTAGAATGCATATAAATCTCTCCAGGGAAAAGATAAGAACATTGTCTCCAGCTTTTATAATGTCTTTACAGTATAGCTTCCCCGATAAATTTCTCACTATCTAAATCAGTCAGAAATTATCTTCCCAAACTTGCCTATGTCTTAAATTTATATAAAATTTACTCAGAAAGTTTTAACTGTGCAGAAATATAAAAATGTTTTCCCTCTACCACACAGGGGATTATTGTGTTTTAGAAGAATTATGAATCATATAATTATTTAAATGGTTATTATACTGAGTATGTGTATTGTTTACTAATTTCCTAAAGATTAGGTCTAAAGCATTGGACCTGGATAAGACTGTGTTCGTGGTTAAGGAGTTACAGCCATAGTAAGGGCAGAAGTGCAGTGGCAAGAGCCAAATGGATGTTTACCTGATTATTGCATAATATTTGCATTCAGAGGAAACAAGAGGTCTTTATGATTCACATATTTTTTTAAGGGTCCATATGTCCCTTGTGTGAGATAATTCAATTATCACAACACCTAAGTCTGCCTAAGAAGACTATATCCAAATGTTAATCTTCATAAGCCTACTGGTTGTATAATTTGCTTTAATGAGTATGGCCATGTTTTTCATTTCTAGAAGGAACTGTTTCTACTAAATGCATTGATGATATTTTCCCTCCAGGACCGTAGGTATTAACTCAGCTATTTTATATTGAAGCTGGTAGACAGAATGTGCTTCAGCTTCTAGGAAATTAAAAAACAAAAAACCTCAACAAACTAAAACAAAAGCATCAGTAATACAAATAGAGAAGACAGGCCCTTTGAACTTGTGGGGTTATTTGCATACAGCTTATGTTGTAATTCCCAGGAATGTATTTGATTTTTTTGCAGTCTTCAATGGCAGTATATTTTATTCTCACTGACAGCAAAAGTAATTGCTTTGAACATAACAGAAGTAATTGTGTGAGAAGTTCAACATGACTTTATTGGAGCACCTCTGTAGTCTCTGCTGTTTTTGCATATCTAAATGTGAAAAAGCAAATACATTCCTGGTACTTGAGAAATGAGATTTTGGTAAGGGCAGCATGACATATTCAGGTACATCATGCTTCATTATTTCCTATTTTTTTTTCAGCTTGAGATACTTTAATAGAGTATTTTCTTTTTACTTGATAATTTGTGTCATTTTCAAAGAATGGCCTAAAGCATCAATCGTGATGTTATAAAATCACTAATCACCAGTTTTTTTTTAAATACTGATAAAAAATCAGTTTAAAAACCCTGTCGGTTTCCAGCATTTGCATCCTTCTTTCCTTACAGCTCTGCTATTTGCCTTCCTCTTGCAGCTTATCTGCATTTCAGCTTCTAAAATGAACCTTATCCAAGTAAGAGAAAATTAACTGAGTTGAACACAATACTCCAAAGTTCTGTAATAAGCTAATCATCTCATGCCTGTGTGACCTTGCCAATTCTTACTGATAGAGCTTCCTTTCCCAGTGCCTCATGGGTATCTACTTTAAGGCTCAGTTCATAGCTCTCCCTCCAGGAGCCATTCTTCTATTCATTCCTCTGCTGAAGGGAAGCCCCTTCCCATGTGTGGAAACCACACTCAGGTCAGCCTCACTTATTCTTTCAGCACTTTATTTATTTAATTATTTTTAAAATTTTGTTTCATTGTGATAAGAACACCTAACATAAGATATATCTTCTTAACACATTTAAAAAAAAGAATATAATACACTATTGTTGATTTTCGGTATATGTTGTACAGCTTGAGAGCTTCTTCATCTTGTATAACTGAAACTTAATGCTCACTGATTAGTAACTACCCATTTTCCTTTCTCTCCAGCCCCTCGCAACCATTCCACTCTCACTCTATGAATTTGACCATTTTAGATATTTCATATATGTAGAATCAGGCCATATTTACTTTTCTGTGATTGGCTAATTTCACTTAGCTTACTGTGTTCTGGATTCATCTGTGTTGGCACATACTGTGGACTTACTTTTTTAAGGCTGTAGAGTATTTTGTTATATGTATATACCACATTTTCTTTATCCACTTTTCTTTGCTGGATACTTTGGTTTGTTTTCACATCTTAATATTGTGAATAATAATGCTGCAATGATCATGGGAATGCTAATATGTCTTCAAGACCCTGATTTCATTTCTTTTGTGTATATACACAGAAGTAGGATTGCTGGAATATGGTAGTTCTATTTTATTTTTTTGAGAAACCTCCATACTGTTTTCCATAGTGACTGCACCATAAAGCATTTCTACAAACAGTGGGCTAGAGTTGTAATTTCCCCACATCCTTACCAACACTTGTTATCTTTTGTTTTATTGATAATAGCCATCCTGAGAGGTGTGAGGTGATATATCATTGTGGTTTTGATTTGCATTTTCTTGATTACTAGAGACATTGAACAGCTTTTCAAGCACCTGTTGCCCATTGATATGTCTTCCACAGAAAAAGAGATGCCCCACTTTTTAACCACAGTAAAAACTCTGAGCCAATCATTTTCCTCACTCTCCCAAGCCATTTAAAACTTGCTTTTGAAGCTTACCCAGCTCGCCCCAGAAACCACAATTCAGGTAATGAATCTTAATTCTCTTGGTGTATGTGTGGTGTCATCAGTTCCTATATCCACCCCAAAAATTGGGTGGGGTCTATTCTGTACTTACAGAATAAGCACAAAAAATGCATTAATATATTCTCTAGCTTCACCTGGAAAGTGACCACAAGTAGTTACTACCACAGCCTGTGTCAACACAACTATTTTCTTAGGAAATTTTACTCGGAGATAAGACTGCTAACCGATGAAAACATTGTTTCAGAAAATCTTTGCAAACCAACTTATCTATGTTTGCTCATCTGGGCAAATAGCTGTCTAATCAGGACAACTGCCTGCTCACCTGGGCACAAAGCTTCCTTATCATGACAATGGTCATCTCATCAAGATTGATTTCAAGATCCTGGCCTTGGTATGTCCACTCATCTTAAACTATTATGTCATGAACTCTAACATGAACTTTGAATCACTTTTCTTGCCTTCAAAGTACTACATCAAACAACTGGAGTTTAGGGAATAAATCCTATAAATGCCCCTTTTATTCCCTTCCCTCTGATACTATTAAGAGTTTTTAAAGGTTATAAATTTAGTAAGCTCAGCTTTGACTGATCAACAGTTTTTTGTTGTTTTCTAAGAGTGGGCTGACCTTTGTGGCTAGTCTAACACTGACACATATTACGTCTTGCTTAAACCTTAATCGCATTCTGATTGCTCTTTACATGACTTAACATAGTTTGAGTCACTGCTGTTTCTTCAAATTGCAGCTGTTCTCAATAGTGACCCCAGTATTTCATGGATAGTTTTCTGTTCTTTTGCCTCTATCAGGCCATAATCAACTAAATTTTGTATGTATTCAGGAATATGAACTTTTTAAAATCAAGAGATTGTCTCTGCTATTTGTGGCACAGTGATTTACACAGTAAGTGCTCATGAAGTATTTATTATGTTAATGAGTATGTTATTGACAAGTTTCTGACTTCTCTCTTTATTCCCCAACATATGATGCTTCAGATCTTGTGCTAATTGTATTCATATAGTTGATATTTCTCTCTGTCTTTCCCTCTCTCTTCCACTCTCTCTAAAAAAAATCAATGGAAAAATATTCTCGGGTGAGGATTAAAACAAAACAAAACGAGAAAAGAATTTGTCTGGCTTTTGTCCCCAGTTCTGGAAAGTAGCTTCTAAATCTTTGGAAATTCCTCAGGTGACAAGAGTATCTTTGCCATTTATGGTGGATCGTGGTTTATATTACTGAGGTGATTCATGGTGGGATTCTGTTCAGTTTATGTTAATGAGCGATGACTTTGGATAGGGGTTGCCCAGGCTGGAAAGACCAACCATATAATTAATGGGTTCCAGCTTTGAGCCATGTGGTATCAGCTCAACCTCTGAGGAGGGAAAGGGGGCTGGAGATTGAATTTAATCACATGGCCAATGATTCAATCAGCCATGCTTACACAGTGAAACCCCAGAAAAACTCTGGACACTGAACTCAAAAGAGGATTCCTGGTTGGCAATACTCTGTGCATATTATTATACATTTATGTGCTAAGAGGTTGACATATACTGACTCTATAAAGAGCAAACCTTGAAAGCATTGCGTTTGAGATCCTCTGAGACTTTGACCTATGTGTCTTTTATTTCACTGGTTCTGATTTTAATTCTCTCTGCTGCAACAAAACTGTAATAATAAACATATCACTTCCCTGAGTTCTTTGTTACTAGACCATTAGGATTAAGTCCCCAAATAACTTGGCTATAGGAAGTGTGTGGTTGGCTAAGGAATTAAAGGGACTATTTACTATCCAAAGAGATGCGGTAAAAGTCTTCCTTTTCCTGGGGAGAAAAAATAAGACTCATCCTTTAAGGGGATTATAAGAGAAAATGAGAATGCATGGCACAAAAATACCACCCATAAAACATATTTTTAGTGAATAAATGAATAGCTCAGCTCATGTCAGCTTCTCTAACAATATTCCAGGTCCTTTCAAGGCCAAAGAACTTCCTATTGTGCATGCCAATAACCTCTTCTTTATATTTCTGTGGTAGGAGTCATTCCATAGCTGTTATTCCTATTGTGCATGCCAATAACCTCTTCTTTATATTTCTGTGGTAGGAGTCATTCCATTGCTGTTATTCTTCACAGACCCGTCTCCTCTACCCCTGGAGGAAGTTCTGTAGAATAGTGAGTGTGCTTGATTCATCCTTGAATACATAGCAGATAACTGGCACAGTGTCTGCCTTTGAAATGAAACACTGAAAACTCCACGGTGGTTTGCAATTCTTAGGCCATTCTCACTGAAGAAATATAAACTCAACTTCCAGGTCTCCTTTGAACTCACCTTTTCTTAATATGCTTGATATTTTTTCAAATTAGTGAATGGATAGGAGAATAGAGACAATTAAAAAAAAATTAGTTGAGATGAATGCAACCTTCTCTCTCAAGGTACCTGGCCAGTCAAATGGCTTGATAAAAGCAGACATCTGGGTATGTTTGAATTTGAGTTGGCATCATGATACTAAAATGCTAATACTAAGTGGAGGTTTCTTTTCTAAACATCAGTCAGAGCCAGTTTTTCCTTGGCCCACCAAAAACACATAACATCTGAGAAAGCTGTTTGCCTTAACCAGTTCCATTTTGCTTCCACCTAGCTGTAACGGTGGAATAGTGTCAAAATTCAACCCTAGCGGCCAGTGTCATCACCTCCTACGAACACATGTGCTCAGTCTGCTCATTTGAAGCTTAAGATAGCTGATAGCAAAACCTCTATGTAACCTGAAGCCAGCAGCTTAAAGCCACTTAAAGCCACTTTATTGACATCTAAGTCAGGAGATGCAGCAACGTAACCGAGTTGCAGTCGCTCAGAATGGTGGCGAAGCTTCATGATGCTCAGCTCCAAGGGACAGATGCCAATGCTTGGAAGTTGTGCTAAAAGGGAGTTATAGTAAGCGGGCTGCACGAGAAAGAAAACACGCAGAGCTGTGGCAGGACATTCCCGAGAAATATGGATTCAGCTGGTTGCTGTTTACAGATCAGAAAAATGTATTTTTGAGATAAAAATCCAATCTGTGAGATTGCAATGAGAACATGTGGCATCCAATAATCCACTATCAAAGCTGATCTCCCCACTCTTGGAGATGAGTGATATGAAAGAGAGGAATCAGGGTCCCTGATTTATTTCATTCTTCCTCAGGCTATCTTTGGGGGATTAAGGATGGCTGATGCTGATACAATGAAACAACAAGTTGAGACCAAGCGATTCTTGAGAAATGACAGATATATCTGGCTGTGCACTTGAACATTGGGAAAGTACTGATAAAACTGTGCTTTGAGTTTAGAAATGTTCATTCTGATTTATCACATGTATATATTTGATTAAGGCAGGGAAGAGGAGAGGTATGTGAAGTCTGAAGTACATGGCACATTTGGAATGTCAAATTGGCATTTCATGAATATACGTCATACTTGGAAATGAAATGAAAATAACTAGAAACATACATGGCAGCATTGTTTATTAGAAGGTATCTACAATTTTCTCTGCAAAAGGAAAAACTCTAAAATTTCCACTCTGCTAGATGCTGCCACAGTGAGTTTAGTACAGAAACTGTGCTTTGGCAGAGACACTGGGAGTGTGATCCCATAGGGCAGTGGTCAGCAAACTCATTAGTCAACAGAGACAAATATCAACAGTACAATGATTGAAATTTCTTTTGAGAGCTGAAAACCGACTTCTGCGCATGGGCCACGAAGTTTCAATCGCACTGTACGTGTGCACCCGTACGTGGTACTTTGTGGAAGAGCCACACTCAAGAGGCCAAAGAGCCGCATGTGGCTCGCAAGCTGCAGTTTGCCGACCACTGGCATAGTGTAACCCCAAACTAGCTTCATAACTGAGAAAAATGAGCAGTTTCTGATCTCTTTTAGCCTCAGACCCTAGCAGAGTGTTTGGAAAAGGTAAATGTTGCCTCATTAATGGTAGTTAAATTGAATTACATATAAGTAAGGAAGGTCAAGCAAATTAAAGATTATAAATTGCCCCAGAAAACAAAAAATAGCACATCAAAGTGGGGATGCCATTGTAATATGTTTGCCTGAATGCTTGAAGAAGCTAATTTATTCATTATGTCCAGTTTTATTTTTAAAACTGAATGTATTCACTTATATTTAAACTAGAGGCCCGGTGCACGAAATTCGTGCACTGGGGAGGGTTTCCCTCAGCCCAGCCTGCACCCTCTCCAATATGGGACCCCTCAGGGGATGTCCAACTGCAGGTTGGACATCCCTCTCACAATCCGGGACCGCTGGCTCCTAACCACTCACCTACCTGCCTGATTGTCCCCTAACTGCTCCCTTGCTGGCCTGATTGACACCTAACTGCTCCCCTGCAGGCCTGATTGCCTCCAAATACCCTCCCCTGCTGGCCTGATCACCCCCAAGACTTTTATTAGTATAGATATAACCCTGCACAGAAAATTTTACTAACCCTTCTGTACAATAAGGGCTTGACAATTGAATCATTAGGACCAGACACCAAGATTTCTTTTCTTTGAATAGTGGAAGGAATAATTATCTTGTCTTTAAGTTGCCCGGAAATTAAAATGAGATAATGACTTAGAAAAGTATAAAACCACCATATAAAGACAACTGTCTTTTTAATGAAGTGGTAAAATGAAAAACACTATTTTTATTCTCCCCTTCCTTCCTTTACAGCTTTTATTTAAACTTTGAAATTTATAAAAATTTCACTCCAATTTTCATTTCTTTACATTCAATATTATTTTGTATTGGTTTCAGGTTTTATATTAGTTACAGAATAGTGGTTAGACAATCATATACTTTACAAAGTGTTCCCTGATATTTCTAGTACCCACCTGGCATCATACCATCATTACAACACTATTGACTATATTCCCTATTTAAGTGACAGTGGGTTTACAGGTTCCTTTCAGTGTTTCTTTTGTGTTGCTCGTCCTTCCTTTTCTTTCTCACTTCTTCCCTCATTTTCTTTATATAGTATCTCAATTGGCCATCAAAGCTCAGTGAAGGCACTGGGACACGCTTCATCCATTTTACAGACCAGGAAACTGAGGCCAGTTCTAGTTGGCTTTGGAACTTGATTCAGCACACAGGAAGCCCTCAGAGCCATGCTCTTTGCGCTTCCTAAGGGGCAGCCGCCCAGCAAACAGAACAAACCTTCCAGTCAGGCTTCCAAGCCTCTTTCTCGAGCACCTCTTCATTGCAGATGCTCCACATTCTTTCCTCTCCCCGTCCCATAACCCCCATTCTTTACTGCCCCCGCTTCTCCGGAGCAGGTGGAAGGCTTCACACTCACTGCCTAGGTATGCTCTGCCATGGGGCAGGGCACCCCGGGCTTGCTTTTGGGTCAAGGCAGGAGCAGGAGTCGCCGCCTCTGAAGTGTGAAGGCCACCTGAGCGAGGCCCGTTAGCACTGGGAGCTTCTCTGAATCACGTCAGTCAGTCCAGTACCCTGCAGTGCAGCACCCCTCCACTGAGGTGGCACTGCCCCTCAACCCCGGCCTCAGGAGTGAGGGTCCTTGCCCTTCTGCCCAGGAGTCCTTCCATGCCCCTTGATCCCTGGCTGGGCCCACCCGCGTCTTGGGGGCACTGCAGAACCTCTGTCTCTCTGCAGATGAGGCAGATCCCTGCCCTCCATCTCTGCGAAGCTATGAATCTGTGGCCAGAGGCCCATGTCTGTGTCTCAGCAACCCCATGCCTGCCATGTTCCCAGGGACCTCCGGGAGTGGCTAGGCGGGTCCGGCCTCACATCCCCGGGGCCGCGATCGTCCCAGGGACCCATGGGAGCTGGTAGGCTTTCTGGCCTCGCCTCCCCGGGGCCGCGATCATCCCACGGACCCCCTGGAGGGTCTAGGCGGGTCCGGCCTCGCCTCCCCGGTGCCACGATCTTCCCAGGGACCCCCGGGAACTGGTAGGCGGTCCTGCCTCACGTCCCTGGAGCCGTGATCTTCCCAGGGACCCCGGGGAGCGGCTAGGCAGGCCGTTGCCCCTCCTGGGGCCTGCGATGGACCCGGACCCCTCCTGTGCCATCTGGCGCTGCTCACCCCACCGCCTCCCCTGCCTGGTACCTTGTGGGCGGTGTCTGGCACTGCTTTCAGGGCCTCCTCCGCCTCCGATGGACCTGTACCTCCGAAGCAGGCCATGGTGCTGCCAGCCCTGCCTTCATATGCAAATTAACCGCCATCTTTGGTGGGTTAATTTGCATACTTCCTCACTCTGATGGGCTGTGGGCATAGCGAAGGTACGGTCAATTTACATATTTGTCTATTATTAGGTAAGATAGCTACTTGCAACATGAGTCTTCTTAGACTAAAAGGCCACTTTTTGACCCCATGGTGGGGTAACTCATTAGCAACAAATTCACTTTGATGAGACCTCAATTTCATATCAACAGGTTCCCTCCATAAACCATCAGGATATGACTTCAGATTTCTACCTAATATTATATTGTCCATTAAAGTGATACATTGGCTGGATGATTTAGTATCAGGAAAAAATGATCTCATTTGAGGAATTGGTATATTTTTTTTTTTTTTATCAGATCATGAGAATAAGATAATCCATCTTGTTTTCATTTTTATCTTACCAGGAGGCCCAAAACAAAATGTAATGTAACTACTTAGGCATATGTTAATACATTTTCTTTGACATGTTTTTCTTTTCTGTCTATCCTAATATTTGCATAGTAAAACTGAGTGAACCAATGCACATATAAGAGTTATATAGGTAGTTAGCCAACCTGCAGACCAGGTTGTCATCATAAAAATGCTAAATCAAACAACCTGGAAAAATCTTCTGGTGATAAGACAAAGACCTGAGGGCACTCAAGTTGAATGAAATGGAACAACCTTCAAACTAGATACCTAACTCTGCGTGTCACTGCAAAACATTACATTTAAAACATTCATTAAAATCACCAGAATATTGTCTTTTATTCCTTCAATTTCAAAAAGAAGGATTTAATAAGTATTTATATCTGCTTAAGAAAACTTTGTGTCCTAGATATATAAGGTAATTAATGTTAACATTCCCACTATTTGATCTAAAGTCAGAGTTAAAATACCATCTGGAATTATATTTTTTCTTAAATACATGTCTATAATTATATGTAAATACCCAAATTTATTTGTATGAATTTGTTTTTATAGCATATACTATAGTAAATATTATGGTTATTATAGCATATAATGCCCAGTATATGTACTATATATTTTTACATAAGGATATATTTATATAGTATGTTAAAAATAAAGAATATTGGATATTACTTTGATCATTTTTGAAGATTCAATAGAAAATTAAATTTGTTAGGCTAAGAGTCTGTGATAGTATTTTCTCAGATTTCTAATATTGAAACTTTCCTGAGTGACATTTGAATTTTTTTTTTCAACTGGAAAGGGTCACACTACACAGAGATGCAACAGGTACCTTCTTAAATAAAGAAATTAATGTAAACCACCATTATTGTAATATTGAAGATTAGTATTAGTAAATGTGTACCATATTAAAGATTTTTCTATTAATGGAATTGACAAAACAGAGCACTAAAGTGAAACTTCTGTAACAGAAAACTCACTTTAGATGAAGTCATATTATGTTATTTGTTTTTCTGGATAGATAATGTGCAATAAACTCTTGTGCTAAGTTTATAAAACCATTTACTCTGATGTCTTATATGTAAGTTAAAAATTGAAATATATAATATACATGGAATACCAGAGAGGCAAAGAACACTGAATTACATTTTAGCTGAGAGGGAGCTGCTTTTTTATGAGGCTCTATCACCATCGGGAATTCTGAAAGATACAACCTACATGAGCTCTTTACTGGGATCTTACAATATGTGAAACAATAAAACATATCCTGGAACTTTTAGATTTGATGCAGGTACCATTTTACAAGGGCCTGCTGTGTTCAGATGCTGAATTCTGCTTCACTAGAAATCAAATAATGCCCCTAGCACCACCTATGTATGGCAATTAAGAGAAAAAACAGTAACACAAATGTCATATATTCATATTAATGCTTTGGATTCCACTATTTAGTGAAGATAGCTGTAAGTTTTGTCCCATGTCTGAGATATTTTAAAAATAAAACCATTTTTTAAAAATTACTAAATGCCCGCATCTCTTCTTAATAACTTTATCACTGAAAAAATCTACTCCCAAGTGAAAAATCATTAAATAAAAAAATATTTCCTTTAATTTTAAAGAAAAAAATAATACATACCATCTTACCCCTAAATATCCAAACAATTTTCACAGATAAAAGCGTAAGTCAGCTAAATATCCATAAGTTTAATAGGTTACAAGTCATTTAAACCAAAGAAATACTGTTTGTTCATAAAATGAAACATAGCTAAATTTAATGTATTCATTCCTTTTCTTTCTGTCTGTACCATGTTCTCTGAAGATTTTTCAGTCTTTTCAGAGCTTGTGGTTATATTATATTCAAATGCATTTTAAAATATGGGGGTGGGTGGAAAGAGATCAAGCAAAGAATTTGTATTCATATATTCATAACCCATGGACACAGACAATAGGGTGGTGAAGGCCTGAGGCTGGAGGTGGGGCAGTCTAGAAGGGGTCAATGAGGGAAAAAGGGAATATATGCAATACTGTCAACAATAAAGATTAAAACAAACACACAAACAATAAATAAATGTGCAAATTGTTCTAAAGTCAAGATTTACCTCTAAGGTCACACTACACAGAGATGCAACAGATACCTTCTTAAATAAAGAAATTAAAATAAATAAAATAGAGCTCTATTAAATAAAGTCCTTAGGGGAGGGTGGGGGTAAGGGAGAGCGATCAACCAAAGGACTTGTATGCATGCATGTAAGCCTAACCAATGGACACAGACACGGGGGTGTGGGGGAAGGGGAGGAGGTTATGAGTGTGTGTGTGGGGGTAATGGGGGATAAGGACACATAAGTAATACCTTAATCAATAAAGAAAAAAAAGTCCAAATACAGAAGTCTTGGAAAATTGAGAAAAAGAAAATATACAATAGGCCAAAGTCATAGTATATGCTACTCTTTCATCTCTCCGATCTTATATAGGTACACAAAAGGGTTTTAAATCTATCTAAACAAAGGAAACAGTTTACGTTTGTTTTATAAATATTCTCTGAGTGAAAACCTTTGTGCTAAGTAAACTAGTGAATGTGCTTTCTTCCTGACATTATATCAATATATCACTACTATATAGTGTTTCTTTGGTGTGGTTTGAGGTGAAAACTTAATAAACAAATAAAAAATGTCATTTTTAAAATAAGCTGATATGTCTAGAAGTCTGACTATTATAGACTTACCTCACTTAACAACTGTTCAGTTGTAAATAGGAAATTAAGTAGCACACTTAATTTAAACTACTTCTGAGTTTCAATAGCTCTTAGTTTTAAATTGATATCTAATTAATTTGACACTATAAATCCTTTTTAAAATATTCATTTCATCCAAAATTACTATTTAAAAGTATCTTGATGTTAAGTATGTCTTCAGAGATCTTTGAATACTCTGTTTCCCGTATATAGGGTATTTTTTTTTTAAATGTATATTTTTATTGATTTCAGAGAGGAAGGGAGAGGGAGAGTGAGATAGAAATATCAATGATGAGAGAGAATCATTGATCGGCTGCCTCCTGCACACCCCACACTGGGAATCAAGCCCACAATCTGGGGCACGTGCCTTGACTGGGAATAAAACAGTGACCTCCTGGTTCATAGGTTGATGTTCAACCACTGAACCATGCTGGCCAGGCAGGGTATTTTATATTAGAATTAAATATACATACCATTTACTAATTAAGGCAATATTCAATAACTAAGTGCCCAAGAGGAGTTAAACTGGAACAGTGATTAGAAATAAGAAGTTTGTGAAAAGATAATTTTATTTAATTTTTTTCTTGATAGAAGAGCATTCACTGTTGTAAAAAATGTGCAACTCACACATTCTTGTAAGACACATATGCCACACACACAAGGAATATATATACCCATTTTCAAATATTCTCAGAATTTTCTTAGAAGTCATTTTATTATGATTTTGCTAAAGTTTCAACAATGAAATGGAAACAGTTTTTATTCCTGTGCTGTAGGTTAGCTAATAAAAAAAAATAAATCATCAATACTTGTCATCTATAAAAGTCTCTGATGACTTGTGCAATTCATGTAATTTATACTTTAGCCACTGTTCTTAGTAGAGAAGTGACTGACTGTATTACATAGTCCCCTGGACACATGCAGAGATTATAAAAGAAGGAACTGAACTATATGCTCAATTCAGGACCCAGCTTTTCCTTTCTGGGAAGTATATTCTCATTGAGAAAGGGATAAAGCCTCTTCCACTGTCCTCCTAATATTCACAAAAGGTTCTTAAGTTATAGGATTAAAAATTTGAGCATAACGTTGGGGAGAAAAATTATATCTTTTGGTGCAGTCATCAGAGAGAATGATAGGCATGTTCAATCAAGTATTTAAACCAGAGTAATTGTTGTGTTTTTCTTTCCACTTCATATGGGTTTAATTACAATTGAGTGAATCTAAGCTGTTGCTGAGAAACTTAGATTAGAATGAATGAATGGATGAGTAGATTAAATATATCAAGCCATAAAATGGTATATTTAGTAATCTTTACATGTCATGTTATTTTTGTGGAATACTAAACAACATGGAAAAAAATTGTATGTGATAAAATAAATGGTAGAAAATTTCAAAAATTACACCAAAATCAGCAGCAGAATCAACAATAGCAATAATAGGTAACATTTACAGAGTGCTAATTCAGTGTCTGATATGATTCTAAATAACTTTACATATACATCAATTATTTAATACACATTCTATATAATAAGAGAGGTTTATGCTAATTATTTGTTACAGTGTGAGGCGTAAGGACCAACGGTGTAACAACCAGATCATGGATCTGCAGGAGGGTGGGGCAGTGAACTACAAGCGGGAGGTGGAGAGCTACAGGAGGGGGCAGGGCAGCAAACTATGAGGGAGGGGAAAGGGAAGGGGGAAGGGAGTGCAGGGAGCTACAGGAGGGCAGCACCGAGCGAGCTACTGGCTACAAGCAGGTGGTGGAGAGCTACAGGAGGAGGCAGGGCAGCAAGGAAGCGGGAGGCGGAGAGCTACAGGAGGGGGCAGGGCAGAAAGCTATGGGGGGAGGTGGGGGGAACTACAGGAGGGTGGCAGCGAGCTACTGGTGCATGGATTCATGAGCAGGGCTACTAGTTATAAATAAGTACTAACATGTTCTTTCTGTGATATTTGAGGCCCAAAGTGGTTAATTCACCTGCCTGAAGTCACCTAGATAAAAGAGCCAGATCTGGGGCTCAAATCCAAGTTGTCAGGCATCAGTCTGTCCTCTGTACTGTTGATTACACACACACACACACACACACACACGTATAGTTACAACACTCAGTTGGAGAAAGAGAAAGATGACAACCACCTGTAAGTAGAAACAAGCTTCCTTCCACCTAGAGGACAATCATGGATTTGGGAATATATGAGTAAAACCCTTCCACTATCTTGGATATCTTTTCTCTTCTTTTATTTATGACTAGCATTCCCGTTGCAGGAAAAATCCTGCAATAGGGTTTCTGCTGCACTCTACCCCGCCCCGCCTCTGCTCCTCCCTTGTCCCCCGGCCTGCCTTCTCCACCAGCCCGCCCCGCTCTCCTTCCTTCTCCCCGGGCCCCGCCTTCGCTCCTCCCTACCCCCCCCCCCCCCCCCCCGCTTGCTTGCTTCTCTGCAGCTTTGCTCCCTTTAGCATCTCTTGGCTTCTTTCTCCGCTGTCTTGATATGCAAATTAGCCGCCATCTTTGTTGAGGTAATTTGCATACTCGTCCTGATTGGTTGGTGGGTGTGGCTTGGTTGGTGGGCGTGGCTTGGGCGTAGCAAAGGTGCGGTCAATTTGCATATTTGTCTATTATAAGGTAGGATGCTTACAATACTACCTACTTCCATGTTTATATAACGAGACTCAGCATCATTTTCCATGCAGAAAATTCCACTATAATTTCCCACAAATGCATGGATGAATAAAATAACTAATATACTTTTAGATGCTATGCCATGAAATGATCTTGAGAAATTTTTTCTGTTAACTTTTTTTATGATTAGGACAAAGTTATATTTCTTTGTGTAGCCACAATTATCAACATGCCCCTTCTCTAGAAATTCACCTAGTATGGCTTAGCCTCTACTCTGCTAGGTAATTCAGGAACCAGGTGTGTGCATACAATTTCCAGGTGACTTTTCCAGTTGGCTCCATGTTCGGTTTCCCGGATTAGAGTTACTCATGGCAGATCAGAAGCCAAAAGTAGCAGAAAACTCAGAGTTCTTCACCTCTGGCTCTAACTTCCTTTCCTTGTTTTGGAGCAGGTGTCTCTTAAGTGTCTCTTCTAATTCCTCAAGTTCCATGACAGCACCTCCCCCCAGTCACAGTTCCTTTAACACCATTTCCTCCCAATGTTCCCCTGGGGATGATAGCTATTACCTGCATTTTATTATCTCTGATTACTTTATTTATTTTTTAAAAATCTGTATTGTTGGAAGTATTACATATGTCCCCTCCCTCCCCCCCATTGACCTCCTCTATCTGATTAATTTGTCCTTTTGTCCCACCAGCTTTTTAACATCTGTATTAACAATGTACTGTATTAAATCTATTATTTTTGAGATATCTGACATGGTTTCTATTTTTTTTTAACTAGACCTTGACCAGGACTCTTTTTTACACACTCATACAACAAATTCTTATCAATGAGAGTGGATTCTAGAGAGTAGAAAGGTAATATCTGATTATATAATATTTTGTTATTGATTGTATGTTATAAAAATTATTTATAAAATATCTAATATTTATTTAGTTAACCATGTACCAACCATTCTTCTAAGTGACTTACTTATTTAATCTTCATAGCAATTCTTAGAGGTATATGCTATAAGTGCATATAATTTTCAGATGAAACAAAGGCAGATTGATTTTTAAAAACTGCTCTTAGCTAATAGAATTAGTATGGGGCAAAGGAGTTTATCTTTAAAGGGAAGAAGAGAATTGAGGAAGGCTGTTGAAAAACAGTGATAGTAAAATTAATTTTTTTCAAGATAGGAAATACTGAAGCATTGATTCAGAAAGCATTAATCTGGTAGAGTGATAACAACTGATGGTTTAGAAAATATAAAGGTCACTTTCAGAATTAACTTGAGAAGCAGAGAAGGGCTTCTGTATAGTAAATATGGAGAGACTGTTTTCTTAGATAGGAAGACACACATTAGGCAAAGTATATGGTATAGATATAAATACATTGCTAGGATGGAAGCAAGAGTGTATATGGCAATTCATTTAGGATTAATTCTATTTTCCAAGTAAATAAGATTCAAAGCCAGTAGTTGATATGAGGATTGGGAAAAGAATGTTGGGATGACTAAAAAGAGAGGAATGGGTGTGATTTGGTCACTTAAAATTGAATGGATTTACAAAGAGAATGTAATAGTTTGTCATGTAGCACTAAAGGTGAGATTGAAGTTATTGCTCATAAATTTAAAATGAGAGGAATCAACATAATTATATCAATCAGTATTCTCCAGAGAAACAGAACCAAGTGTACATATAAAAATCTGTATCTGTTTCTATATCTATGCTTATATCTATATCCCACCATTATCTACAAATATTCCTAATCCTCCAAGGTGGGATTTCAAATAGAAAATACAAATGCTATGGACAGACTCAAATTCAGAGAGGGCACCAAAAACCCACAAGTAAAAAAAAAATGATACTGAGAAGAGTAAAGGATTTGGGTCAGTTTTGCAATATATTTACCACAGAATAGAAAGAAGAGAACAGGTTTAAATGATATTGTAATGTGTTTATGTGTGTGTATAATAAATGTTCTTGTGGGGGAAGAAGAAATTTTTCTCTACCCTTCTAGGTTTTTTAACTGGTCTAATAATTAAATTGACATGAGACAAATTAACAAGAGAGAATAACCAAATTTAATTACATATGTAAATATGAAAACCCCACATATATGATAAAGACAGAGACAGAAGGTAAAATGAAACCTTCATAACATCTTGAACTAAGGACTAAGGAAAGAGGCCTGAGGCTTCAGAGGGCTGATGGGTAATTCACAGGATAATAAGAAAAACAAATGTTCATTAATTAAATGTTTGCCCTGCCACATGCATATGTCATAATAAGGTATTTCTATTAATGACTCTTATTATGATCATGTTACACAATTCAAATTCCTTAAGGGAGAGGTAATAGTTGATTGTATTCAACTCAAAATAACTCAACATGTCAAAATAGCAGATCTTGGGAGGCCTATTCTGAACTCCTCAATTTTTTTTTAATTTAGAGAACAGAGATAAAAAGAGCTTTACTATAACAGTACAGGAAGTAGAAAACTACATGTTTGAATACTTGATCTTTTTCTCCAGAAGAAGATCTTGACCAGACATTGAGATTTGTATGCAAATTCTCTGGATGTATTTCAAAATGCTATGTAAATGTTAGAATCCACGTCACAGGGTTTCTGTGACTACTTGCCTATCGATGGCATCTGCGGGCTCTCTACTCTCACTTTTCATATTTTGTATCATTAAATTTGAGACTTTGCACAAGTTAATTTGGAAGCAACTAGACTGATGAAATGAAAATAAGATTGAGAGATGTTTCATCAGCTTGGGATTAAAGGTGACAAGAAAAGGAGTTCACAAATGAACAACTGCTGTCTTGAAAGAAACTAATAAAAGTGAATAAGTTATCAGACAATTTCAACTCTACAGATTTAAATAGAGATAAATAAATCTCTAAAAATAAAGTGCTCCGGTTGTACAAATAGGAAGGACAAAAAGTACTTTGAATTTTTCTATATCTAAATTAATAAACTTGTCAATGTATTTGACACTTCATAGTATACTCAATACTTTAATTGCTATTAAAATTTCCTCTAATTTATTGCTAACCACACAATACACACACACACACACACACACACAGTGTTTTGTATAAGGCCTCATGCATAATAGGCAATCAATCCTTAGATGAGTAAATTGATGATTCAGTGACCATTATTAACAGATGTTTATAAAAAAATCTACTCTTTCCTGAAGTATTGCCACTATTTTCTCCCTCTCCCCACCTTAGTGTAAGAAAGTCTGTTTATGTTCACAAAAATTAGCTCACACTTTCTCCTCAGTGCTGACTTCTTATCTTCACCATAGCTTCCATTCTTCATAATTGTACCATAACTTCCTGGCTCTCTGAAGTCAATCAACTCTTGTTACAGATTATAAGTTAAGGTGCAATTCTTTGACTTACAGTGGACAGGGATCAAGCATATATGTATTTTTGAATGCATAAGAAATCACAGGTATAAAGTTAAAAAATAGTTATGTTTCTTATCCATATAATTTTTTTCACCTAAAATTACCTGAGGATGTGCATTTTTGAAATGAAGAGTGACAAAGCAAATCTTGTCATTTGCAAACAACAAAACAAAACAAAAACCAGTCTTTTGCACTCAACATAATACACCACAGCTTTTATTTGTTGATTTCTCTTAGCTTTGGCCTTATGCACTCAGGGTCACTAATGCTGTCTTCTTTGCTATTTTGCCTGGATTAAGCTTTATGAAATGCCTCTGGACAAGTGTGAACAATAAAATTAAAAAAGGTTGATAAACACTTCTGGAGTCTTGAATAAAGCAGACCAATGTCTTTATCTGTAGTTTATATAAATTTCCACAAGCAGTCTTGTGCTATATATTTTTTCTTTACTCAAAAAAACTTTGCAGCATTCATTTACATGTTTCAATCATAATGAAAATGTAAATTCAAACCCTGACTACCTACTGAAATATTTTGTGGCATTCTCATGGATAGATAAGTTAAGAGGAAAAGTAGGTCAGAAAGAAAGTAAAATGAAAAATTCAATACCAGGTATTTGAGACATGCTAATCAAGATCACATAGTCAGACTTCCAAGACAATGATCTCCATACATGAAGGTGCATTACTGAATTTGCACCTTCAAATCCACCCACTTTATCTCTTTATAATTAGTGAGATGGCTTTATCTGGAGACAATTCTTTCTGGACCTCTTACATTGCTATGGGTCTCATTTTCTGAACAAAGGCCTCGTCAGCCAGTTTTCGCTGGATTTTCTTTTGGGGATGTTTGCATAAGCAAGTAGCCTTGAAAGGGAGAGTTGTTGCCCACCCTGGAATAGATTTAAATTCCAGAGTAAAAATACAGGGAATGTCCCTCTGTGGAGAGCAGGTCGTGCAGGTTTGCCAGCCGTACCTGTGTAAGATCAGAGCCTTCCTGATACCAGGGTCCTTCTCCTGGAATTCATCCTACCTTGTGGTCAGGAAGCACCTGACCCTCATTGTGTCGCCTCCTGGGAGCTGGGGCTCAGACACAAGGGCAAGATCATTGCTCAGGCCTGTGCTGTAGCTGTGTGTAACAACCCGCTGTTTACTCTGACCCAGAAATCTCATGGCTTCCCGCTAGTATCTATGAGTCTGTGACAGGCTCACTTGTTATCTTGAAAGTAAGGTAAACTCAGACATTGCTCCGGGGCTTACAAGCTTATTTAAACTTTAGGAAATGCCTTAACAGTTCTCCTAGACTGGATTATACTGTATTTCATCATTGTTTTTAGAGAGAGATGTGTTCTTTTACACCAAGATACCTTATCTGATTGCATAACTAACATACAGTCACAGTAGAAATGGAGGAACTCTAAAATATAAAGAAGACATTAAAATACCCACCATTCTGCCACTTAGAGAAAGTCATTAATAATATTTTCCGTATATTCTTAGGTCAGCCCCATCTTGTGGGTACATAAACATATACATACACACATATTTATACATGGAAACACATTTTTATAATTTGGGACCATACTGTATATTACTGTTATATTTTGTGCTTTGATTCTAGAATCCCATTTGTACCTTCTTACGTATAATTCCCAATATTGCTTACTATTAGTTTTGGATTTATGAAAGATACCACTTGGGTTTTAATTTACTTTTTTTTCCATTATCTCCTTTGTCTCTCATACTCTCTCCCAGTTTCCACAAATTATATTTCATACTAACACTTCTGGGATACTAACCTATCCTGCACATTCTGCTAAAAGCTTTATATGCATTATTTTTGTAATAATCTCCAGAAACTTAAGAAAATATCATTTACCTTTTACTCTATTTTACCAGCTATTCATATTATCCTTAGAAAGAAACTTCCTCACCCTCAAATAAAATAAAACATTAAATTCATTGTGTTAATTATTACTTTTAACACAAATCCATCTAGGGAGGTGGTGATCTTGTGCCTTACAAGACAGCTGCTTTGAGAGAATTGCCCGTACATCCTGATACACGATCTCCCACCAAGGTTTATTTACTGGACATTTCCTAGGGCCATATATGTGTAATATGTAAAGGATTTTACAGTTTATTTAGAAGACGTCAATAATTCAAGGGAATGAATGGGTATGAAAAGGAACGTATCATGCTATGATAGATAGGCATTCTCAAGTGTAGTATGTGCAAACCTGCAATTTTGGGCAGAGAGACTGTATTATAGCCAATCCCAGGGTCAGGACCAGTTGAAGAAACTCATCCCATGGAAGGCCCATCTCTTAGTCTGTTCAGGCTGATATAACAAAATACCACAGACCAGGTGGCTTATAATGAACAGCTACTTATTTCTCACATGTGGAGGCTGGAAGTTCAAGGTCCAGGTGCTGGCAGATTTGGTGTCTGGTGAGGCCCCATTTCTTGGTTCATAAAAGTCCATCTTTTCCCCATGTCGTCACATGGCAAAAGAAACAAGAGAGCTTTCTGGGGTTTCTTTTATGTGGGTACTCATTCCCTTGCTGAGAGGTCCACCCTCATGACCTAACATCTGCTAAAGGCCCCACTTCCTAATGCCATCACTTTGGGTGGTAGGACCAAACATATGAAGTTTGGGAGACATATGTACATTCAATATTTAGCAGCTCTATAGAGCAGGAGGGATACACATTCCATTCACAGGGGGATAACAGGGTGTCTTTCAAGACCATTCTTGTTGAGAAATCATTACTAGGAATGATAGAATGGTGGAGGTAATATTGAAATTTACTCATTTGTGGAACATTATCTTTAAAGAGGACAAATGCTAGGACACTCCTTTCTCCTCTTCTCTCGTTATGATCATTAATCATCGAGGTTCCTCTTGCCAACACACTGCTGGCACATAGGCATGACGGAAGCTACAGTTTTCTTAACGCCCCACCCAGCATTTGATCCAAGCCAGCTGCCCTAAATGTAGATTAGATGCTGTTTTAGAATTTGGCAAGTGTATTGGACTCCTGCCATTATCCTAGAGCCCAGCCTTCCCCCTGTTATATTTAGATGTGTTTTTACTGTTAACTTGTTTATGCAGCACATTTTGAGATTGTTTATCTTTACAGCAGTGTGTTGTGTGAGATTGAAAGGGTTAAGAAAGATAATTTTAAAAATATATAAAGTCTTATACAAACTTTGATTATAGATTATTTCCAATAATTACTAATTTTTATGCTGATCACTGCAAGAGCTTTGCTTATCACTGAAACAATGACTTAAAATTTCAGATTATGATGGGAGAAAAAATAACATGTTCAAACACCTGTCCTATACATGCTTCCATTTTTATATGTATTTTACAGAATGTGACCTAAAATTATTATTTTTCAATTTTTCTATGAAGTGGAGCATTGCTAACTAATTCTTTAGATTTTAACTAGAAACAGGGCTACATTTTCCCTCAGTCTTTAGGACAAGCATACTTTATATGAAATGACATAAAATGTGCTTTCAAACAGAACTTTTATCATTTTTCTGTTGTTGGGCTACTACGATGGACTTATTGCAATGGCTTCCTTCCTGCAGTGTGCCATGGAGAATCATGGAACCATGTTTGTACTCTGGCCTGACATTGCACAGTCACATCCACCACTACTGCAAGCATTATGTTTCCTGGACTCTGACAGCAGCACAACTAGTATTTACGTTGTGGGCACCTAGCACATGCGTAGTTATTCACATTGCTTAATGCTGTCAATAGCAAGAGTTGAGTTTTGAAAATTAAGTCAAAAGTAATATTTCTCCTTGAAAAGTTTGAAGGTAAATCAATCTGTATTTTTCCTTCTTTATAATTCATGTTAATTTTAAGTCCTCAATCGCTCATGGTAAAATTGAGAGTTAGTCATTTAGTTAAGTATACTGTTGATGCTATTTTCTTTCTCCCAAAAGATATGATTTTTGAAAATTACTGCTTCTAAGAGTATTCAGTTGGAAACTGCTATTGATCATCTTTTCTTCTTTAAGAATCACTTTGAAAATTATATATGTTGTTAATATATGCTGTTCTTCCTTCAAGTTCCTTCTTGGAAAATAAGTTTATTATTCATATTTGAGAGTGACTATGTCAACTGTATTTCTATTTCTTAAAGTTAATAATTAAAGTTATAACTTTAAAGAATATTAAAAATGTGTTCCCAAGTCTCCTATCTTTTTTGTTAATCCTCATTCGAGGTTAATTTTCCATTGAATTTTAAGGGGAGTGGAAGAGAGAGGGAAAGACAGAAACATCGATGTGAGAAAACACATTGACTGGTTGCCTCCTGCATGAGCTCTGACCAGGGCCTGGGTCGGGGAGGAGCCTGCAACCAAGGTACATGCCCTTGGCTGGAATCAAACCTGGGACCCTTTGGTCTGCAGGCCGACGCTCTATCCACTGAGCCAAACCAGTTAGGACCCAAGTTTTTTAATTTTCCCAACAAGGTTATTACAATAAGTGTGTCTAAGATAATGTGCACTATGTAGAGGTGAAGACACTACCTCAGAGATGATGAGTGACAATTAAGGCTGCATAGGCTGGGTGTGGAATTAATTCTTTTGATTCCAAAACTAGTGAGTTTTAAAATTAGTGCTTACCTTATTTCACACACAAGTTTTAGACCACCTTTTTATAGCTGTTACTAGGCTTTATTTTCTGAATTGAGAAAAGCAATATATCACTTTTGCTTAATTTTTGTACCTTCTTTCAGTGACTACCTTCTCCCTCACCCTTTGGAAATATCCAGGGACATTGACTGAAATTCAGAGAGTAAACTAGTCATGGCAAGAGCATGGTACAACAGAAATTTGCTGACACTGAATGCCATGAAGTTCCACAGACTCAATAAATATAAACTGAATAATCTCATAGCCTTCCCCATTTCAAAGATAATACTAAATTCATCCAGTTGCTCAACTCAAGGACCTTGGAGAGGAGAGAGGGTAGTGTTTGACTGTGGAAAACAGAGGAGAATTTTGGAATGCTGAGCATCTTCAGTATGGTATTCTAATATGGTACCCTAGTGCCCTGTGCGTTTGTCAAAACCCTGAGTCTTTTTGACCAGAAAGAGTAACTCTAATGTAGGCAAATTAAAAATGTATCAACCAGACTGTTAAGGGATACTGAGAAGGAATTGCAGATGGTGACAAAATAATTAACTATATTGCAAATATGTGACACATCTTCACTGAGAGTGATGGGAGGTAAAGGAGTTGAACTAAGGAACTTTGGAGAATGATCTTTTGATTGGAAAGTGTAAGATTAAAAACAAAAGGAACTATATATAAACACTTTACTCTGGTGGGTAAAGCCCTTTCTCACAAGGGTACAGTTTCCTAATTCTGAAACAGTTACACATGATTCCTGGTATTGAACAAATAAATAAATGGATGACAGATGGTGGGGTCCAGGTTTCTCACTGTCGGAAGCAGAGATTACAAATTAGCAAGGAGTGGAGGCTAATCTAATGGACCATGTGGTGTTGGATTAGAGTCAGAGATATGAATGGAAATTCAGGTTTAGTTTAATGTAGATATAGATGCATAGATGTATGGTTTAGGATACATACATATATTTTCTAGCTTTATTCACCAAGATAACCACAAGCATGGCATTCCAGTACTAATGAACACCCTCAGTGTCTAGATCTTGGTTTCTAATTCCATTCTCCAATGAAATGAAATAGGACTTCTTAGAGAAATGAATGATTCCAGAGCTGGGGCAGGAATATACAAGATAAATTCGGCACATGTTGTAGTGACAAAAGGAAGGATGTTCTTAAATAACAAAAAGATTGGTCTTGTCATGGGAACACAGGAGCCAATGTGAAAGATCTCCTGATGGCCAATGCTGAAGTAAGATAAGAAGCAAAATAAAGTGGTAATGGATTATACCCCAGAGTATAAAATAGATATCCCTGAGTATATAATGATGTAAATGAATGAGTAAACAAACAAATACAATACATGGAAAATACAAATCTCCTGTGCTGAAGAATTCCAAATAATTTAGATAGGTCCTCTCCTCTCAAGGAGATAAGGTTTAAATGACTCTAACTCCTACCCCTTGAGTTTGGGCTGTACTTAGTGACTTGTTTACGTAGAATAGAGCATGGAAAGGAAAAGGTAACCTTACAATGAAAAAACCTGGCTAACTACCTGGGCAGGTGGTCAGGGTGTACCAAGAATATTTAAAAATAAGAATTTTGAGAACCCTCATACTATTTAAAACTTGTTTATATATCTTATTGCCATTAGGATAAAATCCAAATACTTTATTAGGTTAGATAACACTAGCTGTTATAACAGTTAAATCTGAAAATTTCAGTGACTTAACATAGTAGCTATTTATTTATTTATTTTTTTGCCCACATGACGTCCAAAACAGCTTTCCTGATAAGCACAAGGCTTTCCTTCATAGTGAATTGGTAACAAAAGTTCCTTTCATTTTGTGGCTTAGCCTGCTTTTTAGCAAGTGACATCTAAATCAAATCTAGGGAAAGCACATGAAGAATTATGTAAGAGATTTTTATGGATTAAGCTAGGAAATAGCATGAAACATTTCTGCTCATGTTTTATTGGTTGAACTCAGTCACATGACCCTAATAAATCACAAAGGAGATTGGGAAGTGCAGTCCAACAGTGAACCAAAATATTAGAGGAACTGGGTGAGGTAATCAGTCTTAAAGATAGTTGTTTCTCCCTTCCTTGCCATTGCCTCCACTGTCCCACATGAATGAGGTCCCAAGGATTAAGTTCCTTATATTCTAACCACACTGAAATTCCTCCTTTTATTCAGTACTTGAGGCCCGGTGCACAAAATTTGTGCATGGGGGAGGGATGGTGTCCCTCAGCCCAGCCTAAACCCTCTCCAATCTGGGACTCCTCGAGGGATGTCCAACTGCCTGTTTAGGCCCAATCCTGGTAGAATCAGGCCTGAACGGGCAGTTGGACATCCCTCTCACAATCCAGGACTGCTGGCTCCCAACTGCTCGCCTGCCTGCCTTCCTGATTGCCCCTAACCGCTTCTGCCTGCTAGCCTGATCACCCCCTAAGCACTCCCCTGCCAGCCTTATTGATGCCTAACTGCTCCCCTGCCAGCCTGATTGCCCCTAACTGCCCTCCCCTGCTGGCCTGTTCACCCCCAACTGCCCTCCCCTGATGGCCTGATCACTCACAACTGCCCTCCCCTGCTGGCCAACTTGTGGTGGCCATCTTATGGCAGCCATCTTGTGTCCACATGGGGGCAGCCATCTTTGACCACATGGAGGCAGCCATCTTGTGTGTTGGACTGATGGTCAATTTGCATATTACTCTTACATTAGATAGGATTAGATAGGATAGAGGCCTGGTGCACGGGTAGGGGCCGGCTGGTTTGCCCTGAAGGGTGTCCTGGATCAGGGTGGGGGCTCCCTTGGGGCATGGGGCAGCCTGGGCGAGGGGTCTGTGGTGGTTTTCAGACTGGTCACGCCCCCCGGCAACCCCAGCGGAGGCCCTGGTATCTGGGATTTATTTATCTTCTATAATTGAAACTTTGTAGCCTTGAGCAGAGGCCTGGGCTGGCCATGGTGTGCAGGAAGCTTGGCTTCATCCATTTCCAGGGAAATCCAACCCTCCTGTTCGCTCTGTGGCTGCAGCCATCTTGGTTGGGTTAATTTGCATACTCGCTCCTGATAGGCTGGTGGGCGTGGCTTGTGGGTGTAGCAGAGGTGCGGTCAATTTGCATATTACTCTTTTATTATATAGGATTCCAATGCCATGTACCTCCTTAGATCTTTACATTGGCTGTTTTCTGCATATACAACATTTTGGATCCTTTATAAAATCCATGCATTAGATTAGATGTAACCTTCCCAGGCAGACCTTACTTAACCCTGAATTAAAAATGATCTCATTTTTCTCTATTTCAGCAAAGCCCTTTCGTATTTCCAATCTTTACTGCACTCATCTTATTAAATATTTTAAAACTCATTTATTATTTGCCTTTTTACTTCCCTGAAAAGCTCAATGGGAGCAGGAGCTGACTTTCTTAATCACTTCTTTGTCATCAGTGCCAGAAAGCCTGGTACTTAATGTAAAAAAAATTTTTTTTTGAATAAATGAATAAATGTACAGAAAGAATTGATTTTCATTTCACTGAAAAGACTAGAGGAGAAAGAGCTAATTCTTCTTTGTGGAAGAAATGAAAGAAAAGAAGCACAAGACATGAAAAAAGAGCATTAAAAAATTTATATAATGAGTAAAAGGTCAACTGAGGAGAAAATGGGGAGTTTCAGATTTCTTATCTAGGCTTCTATTAAATCATAAGGCTTTATTTCAGAATTATGCAGCAGCCCCAATCAGAAGTAAGGCATTTCTATAATTAATGTGACATAATTATTCCAGAGAATTATTTACACAGGTCATTCAAGGATTGACCAATTCTTCCTCTACTACTTCTCTACTCTTTTTTTCTAAACTGAAGGAATATTCATTTAAATGAAGAAACTAAACTTGAACTCTAAATATGAATCATATATTTATAATCTTCAAATGTTGTATTGCTATTTTGTTGTTTAAATTTCACTCATTTCTCAAAGAATGTTTTGGATACATTAATGCTAATAAATAAAAGAATCTTTGTTATCTAAATATTTGAATAAAATATAATTTGAATACTTTACTGCTTAGTATTTTTTAAAAATATTTTTATTGATTTCAGAGAGGAAGAGAGAGGAAGAGAGAGATAGAAACATCAATGATGAGAGAGAATCATTGATTGGCTGCCTCTTGCTCTCCCCCTACAGAGGATTGAGCCTGCAACACAGGCACGTGCCCTTGACCGAAATCAAACCCGGGACCTTTCAGTTCACAGGCCAACACTCTATCCACTGAGCCAAACCAGCGAGGGCTACTGCTTAGTATGCTATTCACTAAGACTAGAGGCCTGGTGCATGAAATTTGTGCATGGGGCGGGGGTTCCCTCACCCCAGCCTGCACCCTCTTGCAACCCGTGATCTTTCAGGGGATGTCCAACTGCAAGTTCAGGCCTAAACCAGCAGTTGGACATCCCTCTCCCAATCTGGGACCGCTGGCTCCTAACCACTTGCCTGCCTGCCTGATTGTCCCTATCCACTCTCTTGCCTGTCTGATTTCGCCCCTAAAACTCAAGTTTCTTCTTTTTTTATTTTTAATATTTATATTTCTTCTTTATTTTTTTATTTTAAAATTCAAGCTTCTTGAGAAGATGAGGCATTTAACATTATTCCATATTCCTTACAGAGAGCTAAGCATGGTAAACACAGCAAATACTTAATACTTATGGGCTTCTATACAAACACTTTCCTACCAGGCATGTTTTAATAGGCAGTCTCCAAAAACTTGAACTGGAAAATCTATAGAGTGCTCAGATTTCAGGCATCATGTGCTATTCACAGGATTTCTATCCCAATTAAACTCTAATGCGGAGCACTCAACAGTCTGGACAAACTGCCCTTCACTATCCCCAAAGTTTCTTATTCATCACTATCCCATTTTCCTCCGCTTCAAACCAAGGTAACAAATGAAACCTTGAATTCTGATCTTCCTCGCCACAAGGGAAAAGCAAATCTCAATCCAAATAATTTCCTGCCAGAAGTCATGTCCAAATACTGCAAGACTGAGGTCTATAGGGCTGACTATGTACATGCACAATAACAGGCTCACGTTCTAGTGGTAGGCGCCCAGGCATCCTCCACAATCCCACAATCCTCTGGTGGCATACTTCCGGTTTTTCTAGCTCCTCCTTAAGTGGCATTTCCTTCATTCGCATTGCAAGTCCAGGGCCTCTAGTTAGAGAGGATTTTTCTGTTTTGGCGTTGATAGCTGTTTACTATTTGGAATCAGTGAAGTTTTGGGAGTACTGCCGCTGCCATGAACATGTCAGCCCCAAGCACACTCATGAAACAACTGCCCCTTCAGTCCATGGCTGGGGCTGTCCCGGTTCGCAATGAGAAAGGTACTGTGCTGAGCCGTTTTCCAATCGAATCTTCCTCTTCCTTCCCCAGCACACTCCAAACGTACTCCAGGCCAACCACCCCAACCCCACAGACCCTTAAGACCTTCCCCCCTATTTCTTTAATTTTCCCCCATCAAACTCGCACCTTAATGCGCTGGCTAGGGGTGCCCCTAACTGCTCCTTGGGGGGCGGGGCCAGCCTTGGTGAGGGACCCTGGTGTTCTGGTCTCTGGTCATTCTGGTCACTGGCTTTTTATATATATAAGATAACATTGTTATAAGTAATCTGTTGAATGGTACGTTTTCAGAAAATGCTACTTAGTCAACAAAATTAAAACACATGTATTTTACATGTACACCCTGCTCAGCAGAAATATAACTGAAGCTTCCTGTTGTTATTTAGCAATTTGGCATTTCTTGAAGAGCAAAAATGAAACTTCTTGTAACAAACTATGATAGGTGAAACTAGCTTTAAGAAATACAAACAGGTCAAATCACATAGAACAATGATCTTTAGCTGTCTTTTCAAGGTCTAGTTAATAGCTTTTTCTTCAATACAGTGAAATTTTACTCTAATGAAGTCATATGAATAGCCCAATAATTTGCACAGTCCCTTGGATGTTATGTAATTGAAGTGTAAGCCCATTCGGACAGGATTTGCACTTGGCACATCTTGAACCAGCTACTTCCTACATTGACTTCTTTTTCAGTTAGTATATATCAGCAACGGGATTTTAGAAAGATGAAGGAGTATGCAGCCACTAGGGAGCGGGTTATATGTAGGGAAAATTTAACTCGACTTGAGATATTCAAAGGCTCATACAGTATGTCATTTCTAAATGACACTGAAAGTAGGTGAGAAAAATTTTTGTTAGAAAAGGAGAAAAATATTTGCGTTGTGGCAAGAGTAAAATATATATTTGACCACACCAGCATGGCTCAATGGTTGAGCATTGATCTATGAACCAGAAGTCAATGGTTCGATTGCTGGTCAGAGCACAAGCCTGGATTGCAGGCTTGGTCCCCAGTAGGGGCATGCAGGAGGCAGCCAATCAATGATTCTCCTGCTTCATTGATGTTTCTATCCATTTCTCCTTTTTCTTTCTTCTCTGAAATCAATAAAACATATTTTAAAAAATATATATATTTATATCTATATATATATATATATTTGGTTGTAAAAATGTTAAAAAAAATAAACTATGTGCTCAGAATCATTCCTTAGTATCAGCTAAGTTTCCACACAAAGGAATTCAGAAGCCTTATTCTATCCAGACTTGAGAAAAACTAACTTCTTAGATGGTAGATGTAGGACAGAGAGTAACATCCATAGAAACCTTTTCTGAAAGGGGAAAAAAAAGCAGTGTTTTTGGTGGTTGTGAATAATGCCAGTGAAGCCTTTGTGAAGTGAATGCCTAAAAGGAATTGTACAGGACATGGTCATGTTTTATGGGATGAGAGTTTCTACAAAACAGAATTGTGTTTAAATCATGGGGCTTTCTATTTCTTACCTATGTGTCCTGAGACAAGTGCTTAGTACTTCTGACTTCCAATTTTATCAATAGTGAAAGTGGGATTGTAAAGTCCAACTTAAAGACACTGTTCTTATTAAATTATGTGTGACTATAAATGTACTGGGTTAGCACATTGTAACTATGATGAAGGCAATGCTCTCTGAGACCACATGGAGTGGAATCTTCCTGAGAAATCTATAAATAAAGTTCACTTATCTATTTAGATATTTCCATTTGTAGATTATCCATACACATATTGAATATCAATGTAGCTTCATTTTGAAAGACAACATATTTCTAGGAAACTTGTTTTTACTTTTAATGGAAGATAAGTTGGTTTTAGTAGAATAAATGTACTCAAATTAAATGTAGAATATTGCAATTGCATATCCAATATTGATTTCTTATTATAATGCTTATTAAAAATTGTCAGCATTGACCAGCCAGTTTCGCTCAGTGGTTGAGTGTCGACCTATGAACCAGGAAGTCACAATTTGATTCCTAGTTAGGGTATATGCTGGATTGTGGGATCGATCCCCAGTGTGGGGCATGCAGGAGGCAGCAATCAATGATTCTCTTTCATCATCGATGTTTCTATCTCTCCCTCTCCCTTCCTCTCTGAAATAAAAAAAAACATATTTTTAAAAACGATGGGGTTAGCTTTGCGCAGTGGCAGTATCGTAGCCAATGATACATTGGAGAATGATCTTTTGACTGGCAAGTGTAAATTAACAACCTTCTGCTTTCTTATATCCAAGGCATGATTATTGCTAATTGAAAAGGAAAAAAAAACAAACCATGGGGTTGATTTCTTAAAAAAAAAAAAAAACTGTCAGCATTCATTTTTTATTGATCCTAATTTAGTTACCTAAGTATGATATACATTAAATACAATATAGCATATGTCTTGTGCTTGTTAGTTGGTCAAAACCATTTGAGTTATTAAAATTAAATTAAACCAGTCTATATGGCTTATTGGTTTAGGAAGAATAAAAAATGAAGAATTATCTTTGGATAGAAGTCACACTACAAGTTAGCATATTTAATTTTATCTACTTTTTAGATTATTCCTATCTTTGATATACTACTGTAGAGACAATTGAGAGTTAGTTGGTTTGCACCTTGTTAATCTCACCAGCCATTATAAAGATTGATTAGTTTGCTCAGGATGATCATTTCCTCAGTTCAGTTAAAAATAAACACCAAAAGAGTATGCTCTTTACTTAAGCAAATGCTTCTAAGATTGGAGGGAAGGTTTTATTACTACCAAACATTGGTGTCCTCTGAGAGGTATTACATAGAGATGTGCAGCCTTCTGTTAAGAAAGATGACGGTTGGCCCACAGATAAGAGAGGAAAAGAGCCTGGAATGAGAGAACAAAAACCTTGCCATTTAAGAGGGAGTGGGTGGGTAGTGTCATAGTCAATGTCAGAAATCTTGGGCTCACACAGGAATTCATTTTATATATTCATTTCCTCATTATATTTTACATAGTTTGTGTTGAATATTTATTAGTTCATTTGTTAATCTAT
This sequence comes from Eptesicus fuscus, assembly GCF_027574615.1. Lineage (NCBI taxonomy): Eukaryota > Metazoa > Chordata > Mammalia > Chiroptera > Vespertilionidae > Eptesicus > Eptesicus fuscus. Next base: position 12,481,765 of record NC_072475.1, read on the forward strand.
CAATTTATTCAATATTATCCACACTCAATCCATTTAATACATTTTCTCCTGTTTATTTGTGGCTATATTGAGTGGTAAATTAGGGTATTTCCTGAACATGAAATACTACCTCAAAAACAAACAAACAAACAAAACAAACCCTAGAATCCAATTCAAATTCTAAAGGTGTTTAAAAAATGTATTTAGTATGCTGTTGCTCTGTAGGCTGCCCTGACTTCAAATTCTACTAATTAATCAGCAAATGAGGTGGTAAACAGGTATACTATTCTTGTTCTAACTTTGCCCTAACTTTGTAATTACTTACATGTAAAATGTGTGACTCTAGTTATGGTGGTATCTATTAAAATTTCAATTCCAGCTAAGTTAATGAGTACATGAGGAAGGAAATGCTTGCAAAATTATTATAATTAAGTTGCTTGAAATGGCCACATTTTGAGAACACAAGGAAATGAGTAGTTGGTTCCCTAAAGGGATGTGAACATACTATAAAGACCAAAATGTACTTTAAGACATACAGTTTTTTCTTGCTTTTTATCGCTCCAAATTCTTTGGTCGGAGTTAAATCCACCTTGAGTTGACATATTCAAGATGAAACAAACAGTCACTACACCATGTTGGCAAGTGAGGGACAAAATATAATAGTCAGAAGAAACTTAGTTCTTCCTACTGTATGCTTAAAAAAACCCCCACTATAGCCTGTTATTTTGAAAGTCATTTCTCTCATTTTTATCTTATATGATCTAAGAAAGTACCACAAAAAATGACTTTTTAAGAGTTTAATATTGTCTTAAAGATATCTTAAAACATATATATATATAACAAATAACATCTTAGAAGTTGCTTAGAAAAGAAGACAGCGAGACTATAAGATTCAGGATAGTTACGTGTCCAGACTTTTATTTTTCTTCTGTGCTTTTTTTATCCTCTCAATGTAGGATTGGAATTTGTAGACTAATATACTAATTGCCCTGGAGAGGCAGTACTGTAGAGTTGGGAATACTAGATTGAATTATGAAAAGCTGAATCTCATAGCCCATAAGTTAACAAAGATATAAAAGGAAAGGCTTCAGCATATCACTTGTTGCTTAAATTGGAGGCAGTATTTCAATATGCAACACTGACCGCCTTCTTGTATCTTTCAGAACTTCTCAATTCCTGTCCTCGTTTGTGCCTCTAAACTTGTACCTCTCTGCCAAAGTCAACCAAAATTTGCTTTATCCAATCACAATTTACCATTTTATTTTTCTAATTTCAATAGTGTTAGTTTCCTATGTTGGTATTGATTTGATTAATTTCAGCAATTGCAGCTAAAGTGTAGTCCATACGGAGACTGTATTCTTCTTCCCTCTTTATCTGGATTTTGGGACATTTCCCTCTTGTGAGCCTGTGGGAACATCAATCTTCATATCTTGCTCTTCCCTGTAATAGGATTGGGAAGAGATCCAGGCTCATCTAATATGTCTTTGCATCTCCACAAAGAAATGATGGTTTAATAAATGGGCACAAAGACCTACTTAGGCCAATTAAAATCTCCGTCTGCGTTTTTCCACTGGAAATCATGGCAAACACTATATATCTTTGCTTGGATCACTAGATGGGAGGATAGAGTTTGGGGATTTCTATGATAACACATCATTGGAATGTCAGGGTAACTTATAACTTCCCCTTTTCTGGACCCCTCAGGGCACAACCAATGCGCCAGGGTGCCAGAATAGAGACTTCAAATTCCTTCATAACTATTGTTATCATGTTGATTGATGACTGTTAATTATCCTGTACCCACCTAAATAAAAGAAGCATGTGTCTCTCATTTTACTTTTTATCCAATCCCAGAGGTTCCCCCGGCCACCTCCCTACACTATCACCAATGGATTTCATGTAACCCACTTATGTCTTCTCCTTTGATTGTAATATATAACACAAGGTAAAAATCTGTCATTCTCAGGAGCATTTTCCCATACGTTGAGATTCTACTTCCTGTCAATTGTCCACAGTTCGGCTCAAATAAACTCACAAAAATTCTTTACAGGTTTGAATGTTTTCTTACATTAACAGGTGGCAGACGCAAGCATATTTCTGATTCTTTCTTTACAGGATCGACTTGTTGATGGTACCACTCAACGGAAAATGTTAAAGATAGGCGGAGTCTTCAGGACAGACTGTCACACACAGGGTGCTGATGCTCCCTAGACTTGACCTTGTTGTTTATAGTAGTGTCCTTTGTTGGCCTTTGTACATTTATTTGCATTTACACTAAATACTTTTTCTACATACCCCTCTCGCTTGGCTGATTTATTTTCAACCTTTGGATTTCACTTTGTTTTTCACTCTAAGCATCATATATATTTCTTAAAAGGAATATAGAAGTAATAGTATAATGAATTTAGTTGACTAAATGTTAATTTAGTAGGATAACTTTTAACGCAACATTTTATTTTTTAAAATTCATTATAAGATTCAAAAACAGAGATACTTAATTCATGCAAATATTTAGTGAGTGCATAGAATAGGTGCGGAGGATAAAGGGATGAATAAAACTCTATTTCCCTGTGATACCAGGAAAATATACGAATAGATAAAAACCTAATTTTCAATTGGGATTCAAGAAAAGTCTTCCTTTCTTGTCACTTAAGTTGATCTTTAAAGGTCATAAAAAATTGAACAGCATAGAGGAGAGTATTCTAGGAAAAGTAAGTAGCTATGAAAAATCTAAGTTGGGAACAAACAAACAAACTTCAGAATATAAAGACACAAGTTTGACTGGACAATGGTGAGCAAGGATGGTGTTGGATGTACTGGAGATGCAATAGAAACAAAATCATGCCAGTCCTTATCGTTGATGTTCAAGACTGAATGATAGAAACAAAGCCATTGGACATTTTTTTTTTTTTAAGAATGAACACCAAGAGAGTTTTTTTTTCTCCAATGATGATTAATTGGATCAAATGCTGCTGAAAATCAAGAAAGCTGAAGGCTGGAAGGGATCCTTTGAAATGAACATCAAGGAGAACATTGGAATTTCATCAAAAGCTGTTTTGATAGTGTAGAGGGAGTAGAAATCAGCTTTTCATTGCTTGATGAGTAATTGCAAAATCAGAAAGAGGAGACAACATATGAAAAATTCCGACAAGAGCCCTGATTCAGTACAGAAATAAGATGATAGCTGGATGAAGGGTTAGTGGTTAAAAAAGGGTATTTTTTTTTTCTTTAAAAGCAGGAAACAAAGACCTAGACCATGATAGAGTAGGTTCCCACTAAATATTTTAATATGATTTATTTTTACTTAAGATACCAAAGTGAAATTACTTGTCCAGTTTAATTGAGAGTCTAGAATCAGATGTGTATTATAACTCAGAGCCATTTATCTTAATGCTCTAGTCTTAACATTTCAACTGTAAGCAGAGACTTTTTCTAGTTTTCATACCTAATACTGAAGTCTAATCTGTTGCAAGTTACTTTAGAAAATCTAAATGTCAAGAAGTATGTGTTTTCTGTATAAAATTTTGAGATCTATTTCCTTTTAAACTTTACAAATGTCAACACTACTCATATGTACAGAAATTACTTCTACCCTGATGTCAGCACTTCAAAGACCTTTAATTATGCAAGTTATACATGTTATATATTAGTGATATGCAGGAGTTTTTTAAAACCAAGGAAAAAGCAAGAATAATAAATCTATAAATTATAAATCCATACCATTTAAAATTTAGTTCATATGGAAAAGGATTACTTCAAAAAGAAAAGAATGTTATTCTTTTCATAAATTAAATATCCTAGGCCATAATTTCCAGCCTCATAGACATAATCAATTGGAATGAAGTGATGAATTTCACAAATAAGACAAAAACCTCAAATATTATACTGCTATTTCTCAGGTAATAAAAACAATTTTTATCTCAATCCCTGTCGTGCATTTTAATCACAGGAAAGTCAATTTTATAAACAAAAATTGTTTATCTCAGTAGAAGGAGCTGAAGGTCAACATGTCACCAAAGTTTTCAGCAAAAACTCTGGCTTTTTGGTTGATGGGGTAGTTTCTTCTTTTCTGTGACTAATTCAGGCTAAACCCACCCATGTCCCTTTTCCTTTTATAATCACAATAAATAGTAAAGTTACCCAGGTACCCATCTGACTGTGACATAAAAATGTTCTGAAAGGTGAGGGGAAAGAATTTAAGGTTTATTTTTATTTTCAAAAGATACTAATATCCTAGGTTTTTTCAATTTTCTTTTCCCCATTTTTTTCTTATACAGTTTAAGCATTGCAGGATTAATACATAGCTATTAAGAAATACTCAAATCTATTCCATTTATAAAAGTATATTTTCAATGACAATAATAAAAGCTAAATTCATTAATTTAATTTGGCAGTCATTTCCCCACCTAAAATTGTGCATATGTTTGTAGACTTATTTTTTAATCCCTGGAGATGAGGAGCAAGAGATTAGGTATAAAGATGAGAGAGAGTTATCAATGAGTCAAGCCAACAAGATCAGAAAAGAAAAACTGTGTAGAAAGTGCTCAGGACAAACCTATCAGAAGGGTACAAGGAAATGGCTGTACTAGGCATATTCATTTTCTCTCTGTCTACTAGGCTTTTTCATCTGAATTTGAGTTAGAACTTTAGATTCATGATGTTTAAATTCTTACTCATATTACATAGTTTTCTCTCTTCTCCCTTGAACCTGACAATCTGACTTGTCCTTTATTTTGTTTCAGTCCTGGTTCCCTAAATTAACAGCTCCATCATTTGGTTAGTTATCTCAGTTAGAAATTGCAGAGTTGTCTCCAACATTTCCCTGGCCCGCATCTTGGAGTGTCATTCATAACCATGACACCACTCTGTCAGGTCAAGTGTATCCATCTCTTCCACTCCATTGGCTCTGTCCAATTTTCGATTTAGATGCTCATAAACTCTTCACTGTTCTATAACATAGTTTCTGGCCGCCAGCATCTCTTTCATCTGCTACTGCCATGAAGGTTAATTTCTAACTAAGGCTGTAGTGATAGCCAATCAAGCCACTGAGCTAATAAACTGTTTCTTGGATTGTATAGCGTAAAACTTGAATAGATATTTTCATAGTCATAAGAAACTATTCAAGTCCCTGTGAAACTGACAATTTTTAGTTCTCATTTTTATAACGCACACTCCTTTGAACCTTGCAATGTAGTGTCCATTTTTATGTGTTTTTTATTTTGAATTTTTCTATTCTAATTGCTCTTTGCTAATATCAGATGTATTTATATCTTCTAAATTATGTTTGCCCCCTTAAAATTAAAAAAAAATGTGATTTCCTTTCTTGGTTAGGGGCAAAATCCTTTTATCTATTTGCTACATTTTCTCTTAAATTTAAAGAAACCACCAAATATAAAGTATACCCCACATTATTTCTTTCTCTCAAATAGGAAAATATCCTTACTGTCCATAATATGTCTGCACCATGATACTAAATCTTTTATAGCATTAGGACAGAAAACAATAATCTTTTTAAAGATACCATGTAATTTTTAATCTCATATTTATAAGCCAAAGACTCCCTAAAAGATTTTTCTCTCTGAAGACTTCTTAACAATATTCCAAATATAATATCAATTTTCTCTTGTAGTCTACTTAAATTGTGTATAAACACTTATTTATTTATTTATTTATTTATTATTGTTTTGATTGTGGGGGGAGGAAGAAAGGAGACGTGTACAAACATTTAAATGTAAGAGTCTATTAAAAAAGTGTGTTTTTAGAGTATGTTTAAGAATTGTATGCTCTTTCTAGACTTGTGAGCCTTTCATAAATTTAAAATTTTTTTATTTAGTGAAACAGCATAGCCATGACTCTGCTTTTGAACATCAAATTCATTTGATAAAAAATGTAATCTTAACATAAATTACTTATTCTACAAATGATGATTGGCATGAAAATAGATGTGAGGGTTCCCTTATATAATATGAAACTTTGCTCACTCCCATCTTTGAACATGTATCTCCACTGCTGGGAATTTCTAAATCAGAGCAATTAAATCTTAGAGACAGACCCCAAATGAATGAGCTTCCTTTCCCTAATGCAGAAATAAGCTCAAAGGCCAAGAGTCCAGTGAATTTCAGGAGAAATAAAAGGGGCAGAGGAGTGGAGGGGCAATTATTTAATTCTGGACCATAGAGATGCTTCTGGTGCCCTGCCCACCTCCACCCGAAGACTTTATACTGCAAAGACCTGGAACTCTGCTAAAATCTATCTTTGCCACTTTTCTGGACTCCTTGTTGAACATCATCAAATTCTTAAATATTCTAAAGAGCTATTTGTGATGCTTTCTCATAAGTCTTTGTTGTAGCTGCTATTATTATTATTGACCCTTTTCACTTAGTTTCAACCTATTTTCTTTTGAAGACATTATTCTTAGTTCTTACAAATATTCTCTTCATCATTTGGGCTGTATTTGCTAATTTACCAAATTCCCTTGAAGTATTTTGCTAAATCCAATGGTCATTTCTCCTTGACTAAAATTCTAAGGTATTAAGTTTATCCCTTGATGCCTATTTCTGTCATCACTAATTCCAGGCTTCTTGGCTTCAGCACACTTTTGTTCATTGTCATAGTAACAGCGTTTCCCATATTCCATTTCTGTGACTCATGTACTGGAAATGGTCCTCGAAAAGACAAAATAACTCATCTTCTGTTTGTCTACTCCAACCGTGACAAACTGTTTAAGGTACACATCAAGTTTTACCTCCTTCTTTGAACTATTTCAAAGCCTACAATGGCATTCTCTTTCTTTACACAAAGAGAAAATTCAATATTCTAGGCAATAATTTTCTGATTATATGAACTGTCATGGGCTGAATTGTGTCTTCCCCGCCCCCATATTTATATGTTGAAGCCCTAATTCCAGGTACCTTAGGATGAAACTAAATTTGGAAATAGGGTCTCTAGATAATTAAGGTTAAATGAGGTTATAATCATGAACCCTAATCCAATCTGACTAATGTTCCTACAAGAAAAAGAACTTTGTACACACAAAGAGACACTGGGTGCCTGTGTGCACTGAGGGATGACAATGGGAAGAGGTAGCAAGAGGGTGGCCATCTGCAAGCCAAGAAGAGAGCTCAGGAGAAACCAACCCTGATGGCATCTGAATTCCAGCCTCCAGAACTATAAGATAATAAATTTTGTTGTTTGTGATCCAGTCTGTGGTATTTCGTTATGGCAGCCTAACAAATTAATACAGACATAAGTGGCTTACCTATAAAAAGGCATGAGATAATAATTCATTTTATATACATCAAACCACTGAGATGGAAGTATTTCATAATAAATCAGAAAAAAAAAAAAAAGAAAAGTGACGTATTAATCCTAGGCATTATTATGTTGTTTGTGAGTCACTGGGCTTCTCCTGTTCACATTTGTATTGAAACTATGTAATCCAAATACATTACGGATTCATTACTTGTGGAAGCCTAGTCAATACAGGAATTAATAGAAAATATAAACTATTGATTTCTTTAGAAAGATTGCAAGTGCCCTTGGATTAGTTTATTGAAAGAGAAGAATGGTTTAGAGAAAAAGGATATTGAAAAGGAGTATTGATATGTTTTCCCCAAATCATTTTAATGCACATGAAAGTCAGGCTAACATACCTGGTCTTGAATCTCAACTCTACCATATTCTCTTCATAAGGCATTGGGAAAGTAGCTTGACCTCCCTGCCTGGACTACAATAAACTGAAGTATCTTTTTCTTTATTCATAAAGAAACTCCTTAACACTTCACAGGCTGTTGATAGAATTGCATGCATATATTATCACCCAATAGAGTTTTTAGCATATGTAAGCAATTAGAAAATAGAGCTATTATCATTTTACTAATAAAACTATAAATACTTGGATTAAAGTGAGTCACTGGTTAGTGCCCTGAAAAAGATTCCCGGGCAGCTTAAAGATGAGGGAGCTTTGGCCCTAGCTGGTTTGGCTCAGTGGATGGAGCATTGGCCTCTGAACTGAAGGGTCCTGGGTTTGATTCCTGTCAAGGGCACATGTCTGGGTTGTGGGCTTGATCCCCAGTGGGGGGTGTGCAGGAGGCAGCCAGTAAATGATTCTCTCTCATCAATGATGTTTCTATCTCTCCCTATCTTTTCCTCTCTGAAATCAATATTAAAAAAAAAAAAAAGATGAGGGAGCTTTGTTCTCAAATACTTAGTCAAGATGAGATAAGAAAGAAAAAATTAAGGATATATAAGAAAGGTTCAACAGTATGTATATTAGAAAATTAATAGCGATTTAAATGTCAGTTTCCTACACTGATGGTCCTCCATGTCACTTATCTTTTTTTTTTATTACTTAAAGTATTACATATAGTAGTACATATCTCTCTTTTTTTTTTTTTTTTTTTTTTTTAGACACACCTGTCTCTTTGGCTGTTTCTAATTAGTGACACTTCTTTTGTTCTAATATTATTACCTTGCACTTTTCTCTAATTTTAGTGAGGAAGAAACTATAGAAGCTTAAAAATCTATAACCCTACCACTGGGAGAGTCAATAATTAAATGGGCTGTATATATGTTGTAGAAGGATGAAGTCATCAGGTTCATTAGAAATGAAATGAGGTTAGTTAATTAGTAAATTTAGGAGAATTATACCAGATACTTATTTAAAGAAGAGAAAGAGATGAGCCAAGGTGTGTGTGTCTGAAAGAGAGAGAGAAAGAGGGAGAGGAAAATACAAGCAGAATTATGAAAAATTATTTTTTTCAGTTTTTGACCACAGAAGGAAACTGAGTTAAGAACATGAGAAAAGCTCTAGCTGGTTTGGTTCAGTGGATAGAGCGTGGGCCTGCAGACTGAAGGGTCTCAGGTTCAATTCCAGTCAGGGGCACATGCTTGGGTTGCGGGTTTGATCCCCAGTGGGGGACGTGCAAGAGGCGGCCAATCAATGATTCTCTCTCATCATTGATGTTTCTATCTCTCTCTTCCCTCTCCTTTCCTCTCTGAAATCAATAAAAATATATCTAAAAAAAAGAACACGAGAAAAGTTAACTTAAAGCAAAAGTACTGCTGTCTCTACATAGGTCAAGAGGAAACTTGACTTATCTATAGCAGGTTGCTGTGTGCTTGAGAGAGCTTCTGGTTCAAGTTAAGCCTACTGTTTCTTTCAGAGACTTACTCTGAAGTTGGTGTAATCAATCAATCATGGTGTTGTAGTAAAATATAGAAATGTTTAAAAATGCTTAAAGAATGTTAGAAAAATTTTAAAATGTTTGCGTTAACTTTCCTTAAAACTTAAGTGTAATATTAAAGACACATTCCCCACTGCCTTGAAACATGTATACCACAGAGATAAGGATTTAAACTGACACAGAGTGACTTGTCAAGATAAACACTTGCGTGAGTGATGTATTCTTTCTAGCCCCCTCGCCTTGTTTGAGATTAAACATATGTGCATTGACACAAATCATTGATAGCCACCTGAGCTGCTACGGGTATGAACAAGCTTTAAATATGGACACTGGCCAGCTAACGATGCTCGCCTGTCAAGACAGCTACAAAGGCCCGTCCCTTTGTCGGTCTGACAAGTGACACCGCTCCACGCTCCTCTCCCTGCCAGAGGACAGAAGAACGGCTAACAACCCCCGATTGAGACGTGACCGAGCTCTCAGGTGAGGAACTCCGGTCCCCTGCATCTGGACCAGACCAGCTCAGCCGCTGGACCCTAGAGGACAGCACCACGAGGATCCCTAACTAAGCTTGTACCGGCAGCTCAGGAATTTGTGTGAGTAATAATAAAGATGTGTGATTTGCAACTGCATATGTTTCATGTGGTGTAATTCCTCTGGCAGTTAATTGAATTATTTTGCGTACACTTAAAATTTAAGTTAAAGCTTCTGGTCCCTCTGGTCCTAAGCCTGCCACTTGGTCCTGCTTGCATAGAGTAGTCTCTTCGCTAGCAACTACTTGAATGTCCCACACCTGCACGGTTAAAGTTTATCTCAAGGGACACCTTAGATGAACACCCCAGATCCTTTCCCAGGATCTACTTGGGACACATGGTGTTGTATGTATCTTTGGTTCCTTTCATCATAGCCTGGGAGGAATGTCCAAGTACAAAATGGGAAGTCTCATTCCCCTGGGGAGCTGAATAAGGAGATGTGGAGCATTTGGCACGATTGCAGTCCTCCCCTTGATTTCCTTGCCCTGACTTTTGTACAGAAGGCCTTTGTCTTGCGCTTACCTTCAACCAGAGAAAGATAACAGAGAGTTACAATTCCCATAAAGATTTGCATTGTGAATATTTAGGAAATAACTTCACTTAAAAGAAGAAAATTGTAGAGACTATTATAGTTTTGTAAAATGGGAAATGAATCAGTGTAATCACAGCATATGTCAACACATCATGCCCACAGTATCATATAATGAGTGCCCTGTAAACTGAAATAAAGATATGTTGACATTAATGAATCTCTAGAAATAGATATGCCAATCCAGAAAGCTAAGTTTTTTGTGTTGACTGGAAAATTAATGTGGGTTTTCTAAAGTGTATCTAACACTGTAACATCAAAGCATGACAACTCTGGCTACTGTAGAAGAGAAGAGCATATGAGGGGACTCGAGTGGCAGGTTAGAGACCCTCACATGCAGCACTCAGAAATGGGTGAGTCTCTCCCAGCCTGGATACTCAGTCTTCAAACCTTAGCTATCCAACTTTCTTCAAGACATATTCCTAAGCTGTTTTATTAATTTCACAAAACCCCAAGTTCAACCACCTCTGTCCAGCACTGATTGCTCTACATCACATTTCATTCAAATTAAAATGATTTAAGATGTGTTTGGGGACTTGGGGGCTCTTTGGAGCAACTCCTAAAAAAATAAAAATTGGCCTACCATATTAAGATGTTTCACTTTATATATAATTTTACAACAAGGCTGAAAAAAGCAGATGTCCACAAAGAAGTAGATTGTAGGTAACTCTCCCAAAATTAAGCAACTGTTTCCCCTGGGTGATATGTGGGAAAGTTTCCATTTACACATGGTTTTTACTCACACATGGACGCCGTCCCTGCTTTGCCTCTGAATATGCACCATGATTATAGAGAGCAGCATCCTCACAGAAGCCACACCTTCAGACGTGGGTTCCGCTGCCTTTCAGTCATGCTCTGGCTTTGCCACTGTTTGGAGCTCCCTGACTAAGAGGACTCCAACCTCATTAGTTACTTCCCTCTGGAGTTCCTACCATCTCTTCAAATTCTTTAGAAAAACAGTTGCTTTGTGGTCAGCTAATATGGTCAATGTCATAAATATTTCTGAAAGTGGCTACTACTCACAAAGGTTAAACCTAGTTTAGATCCATGAAAGAAAATCATTGTGAGATAGAAATATTTAAATGAGCTCTTGATAAAACGTATTGACTGAGTTTTATTTTTTTTTCTTTATTTTGTGGGATGGCTATAAAGTATGGTGAGACTAAAAGTACATTTTCCAAAATAACATAGATTTGCAAAATACATGTTTCTTAGCTGAATGTCCAACCCTATAAAATTTTTACATTTATAAATATATTTGTATTGATTCAGAGAGGAAGGGAGAGGGAGAGAGAGATAGGAGCATCAATGATGAGAGAGAATGATTGGTTGCCTCCTGTGCACCCCAAACTGGGGATCGAGCCCGCAACCCAGGCATGTGCCCTGACCAGGAATCAAACCATGACCTCTTGGTTCATAGGTCTATGCTCAACCACTGAGCTGCACTGGCTGGGCAGATTTCCACATTTATATAAGTTGTTGCATGTGCCTCAGTTTGAATAACTATGCAGAAATAATTTTTTTTCCCGGTATTGAATCTGAAGTGCTTAAATATATTATTTCATTTCTATCTTTTCTTTTTTTTCCTTTTCAGACAAAAGGTACCCGTCAAGATTAAGCATGTTTCTCCAAAGGTGGAAAAAGTAAGAGAATTGTTATTTTATTCTCTTTACTATGTTATCATGACACCACTTGCCACCTGTTCTTGTCACTGTCACTGGTCTTCCTCCTGCCTCCTCCCTCTTCTTTGTTTGAATGCATATTCAAAGGTTCCACATAATTAATCACACAGGACTGTTTTTAACATGAATCTGCCTTGACAGGCCTTTCAAACAATTAGCCTCTTTGCAAGTGTTCAGGGATGTAGTGCATATTGCCAAGATTGTAAACTCTCCAGATTCCTTGCTTCCTGTCACTGATCGATATTAACCTAGTCTTTCAAGACTTTATTTCCAACTGCTGAAGAGAACATAGACAGAAGATGGCACTGTTTACTCATTACTAAAAGGTCAGCAAGCACTCCACTCTCAAGAATAAAACAATGCTGCCCTAACCGATTTGACTCAGTGGATAGAGCATCAGCCTGCGGACTGAAGGGTCCAGGTTCAATTCCAGTCAAGGGCATGTACCTTGGTTGTGGGCACATCCCCGGTAGGTGGTGTGCAGAAGGCAGCTGACCAATGTTTCTCACTCTCTATCCCTCTCCCTTCCTCTCTGTAAAAAATCAATAAAATATATTTAAAAAAGAGAATAAAACAATGCTTCCCTTCTAGGAAAACAGTACTGTATTATTAAAAATTGAAAGTGAGACTACACATATATTGAACACGATTTTTGAACCTTACAATAGTAAATACAAATTTAAAATTGGGCGAGGTAAGCTAAATTGTGGAGAATAGTCTTACTGCCCACTGACTTCAGGAACAGCCCATTTCAGATGGCAAGCAGTTGTTACAAGCAGTGAAGGGAAGAGACCAGGATCTTGGCTTTGGGTCTCAACTCTATCTAACAAACCACAAGACGAGTTGGATGTGTTCCTTCACTTCTCTCTGAGTCTAAATTTTCTAACTGCAAAATTGGGGTAATAACACTTATTCTGCAGGATTGTTTTGTGCATTGAATGAACACACAGTAAAAGTTCATTAATAATGCTAGACCATAAGTGTTGGGTTATCTTATTAATAAGACATCTATTGTCACCAAATAGCTCAATGCTTAGCCTAGAGAAGCACTGTAGAAATTGATTAAATGACTGAAAAACACCGAGAACTTAATTGAATTTTATGTTGGCTACTAGATGATTTTTACTTTAACAAGAAGTAGGACAGGCACAAAAAGTAATTAATTAGTTACTAATCTTGAACTTTAGAATACTTGGCTGTTTCCATTTTTTCTTTCCTTTATCAGGGAAATTTTATTATTCCCAATTAAATGATTGAGGGTATTTTATTACTAAGAATAGCAATTTTATTCTAGTCTTCAGAAGCACTAAGAAAAGAAAGTATTTTGTCATGACAGGTATAAATTTATTTTATGTTTTATTCTATTTATTACTGTAATTGTAGATATTGCTTCAGAGTTCAATTTTCCTTTAAGGAATTTAAATGAGCAAATGATACTAAAACGTGGTAGAACATTTCCTCTTGTTTCTGTAATATTTAAAGCACATTATTTGTGCTTAGTTACACTAATTAAACTTGAACATTTTAAATTAACCTAAATAGATAATGACTTATTCTATCTTGTAATATTTAATTTGGCAGCAATATTAACTTGAAACCTTAAAAGTTTAAATCGTTATTTAGACATTATTAAATGTTTAAATATTTATTTTCATGACCCTCGTGTGGTAGAACTATTCACCAAACATCAATTTCCTCTTATTGGGCACACATTGTAGCCAGCTGACATTTCTTGCTCTCTGAAATTAGATGTGTGTTCATGGGACTGAGTTCTAGCCAGTGGGAAGTGCATGGGAGCGATGTTGTGGGCTATTTTTGTGCCAATGCTTCTAGCAAGAGGGTTTGCTTGCAAACACAGAAGGTCTATTTTTCCTTCAGCAGTCTAGATGCAGATGAGAGAGAGGACCTAAGATATAGCCACATAATAGAAAGAATCTGGGAGTCTCCAGTAAAAGAATTCATTGTTAGGAAAATGGGGAATAAGTTTTGTTCTAGTAGTTGGCATTGCCCAAACTAATACTCTCATAAAAGACAAACAGTGAGTTAACAATAACATTGGAGCATATGATTTGCTATCATTGTTTAGAATTTTCTAGGTTGAATAGAGATACCAGGTAATGAGTGACTTTTGATGGGAGGGCCACGATGCTTTGCTCCATCAGCTCATTAGCAATTCTATACAGTAGACATTACTTTTCATTTATCTATTTTTGTTGTTGTTGTTAATTCTCACCCCAGGACATTTTCCATTGATTTCTAGAGAGAGTTGAAGGGAGCAGAAGAGACACAGAGAGAGAAAAACATCAATGTGAGAGACACATTGATTGGTTCCCTCCTGCATGCACCCTGACCAGGGCTGGGGATCAAGCCTGCAACTGAGGTACATGACCTTGATGGAATCAAACCCATGACCCTTCAGTCTGCAGGCCAATGCTCTATCCAACTGAGCCAAACTGGCTAGGGCTCATTTAATTAAAAAATGTCAATAATGATGTTAGTTTTAGAGTACATTTGAACAGATATATACATCCTTCTGTTTAGCTCCATTTTCTCCATTAGACTGTATAATGGAAGATAATATTTAAAACTAAAATTGGCAGCAGCTACTATACCTTCTAGGGCAGTGGTCGGCAAACTCATTAGTCAACAGAGCCAAATATCAACAGTACAACAATTGAAATTTCTTTTGAGAGCCAATATTTTTTAAACTTAAACTTCTAACGCCACTTGTTCAAAATAGATTCGCCCAGGCCGTGGTATTTTGTGGAAGAGCCACACTCAAGGGGCCAAAGAGCTACATGTGGCTTGCGAGCCACAGTTTGCCGACCACGGTTCTAGGGGATGACGACTGAGTGACATAGTAGTTATTTCTAGTTTATTACTCTGTCCTTCCTCTCCCAGAGTCTAAAGTGCAATGAAAACTTAGACCTTCCTAAGTTACAGCTATTTCTTTGCTGTAGAAGAGTGGACCTGGAGAGATGGATAGCCCATTGAAAGGGAGCACAATCATCCATCTTTGGTGGCACAGAAAGCAACGGAGGCCTAGAAGCAAGCAAAGAATGGAAAGTGAAAATTTTCCAATAAAGATGTGAGAGGAAATAAGTTGGGTGAGTGGTGAGATATGAGATACACAGTCTTTATTTTCTAAAATATATTTTTATTGATTTCAGAGAGGAAGAGTGAGAGAGAGATAGAAAAATCAGTGAAGAGAGAGAAGCATTGATCAGCTGCCTCCTGCACTCCTCACACTGGGGATTGAGCCCACAACCCAGGCATGTGCTCTGATCAGGAATTGAACCGTGACCTCCTGGTTCAGAGGTCGACGATCAACCAGGGAGCCACGGAGGCTGGGCAAGATATACAGTCTTGAAATGGAGAGGGGCTGGCAATTTTAAATGAAGCTTGCTGTAGCCAGTGCTCTGGATGTACTTTACAGGGATGGTCATGTGCTGGTCCGCTGCCACTCTCCTCTTCTCTCTTCCTGCTCTGTGCCCCAGGAGAGTGGTTCGTGTAGATTCTATCTTTCTGGCTTCTAGTTGGACTTGGCGAGTGGGAAGCATGCAGAAAAGAGAGTGAGAGAAGAAGAGAAAAAAACTATACTCCCCGCCCTGCTCCCTCCTCTGCACAGGATTCTGCAAAGTTCTGATATCACTGATGGTGCCTGGATGGGTACCACTGCTCTTCTCCCTTTCTCCTTCAGGCCGCGAGTGGCAATGGCTTCCCTGAGTGCTGCTGTTTCCATTTTTGTTTCTCAAACCTCTCAAGAGTCTGTTTATTTTAGTCCTTTCAGTTCATCACTTCTGCGGGGGCTTGTCTCTTCTCCCCAGGATTCTGATGAATAGAGAGTTGGGGGTAGTGGTGAGGGCTGTTACAGAAAAGGTTCTGAGTTCATGCTTGGTTTGGTTCTCATGTTCATTGAAAAGTGTCTGAAAGTAAAATTAAATTTGAAATCGTACTGATTTATGACTTGAAACTTCGATGACCTTCTGTACCCAGAGACCAGGAAGAGGTGCTGTGTGTACGTTTAGTGTTGCTTGCATAGATGTAAACATTGTAAATATAATGCCATGGGCATTTACTCCAGGGATTTCTCTCTTAACATGCTTTAAACAAATTAAAAGCAATCTATTTTTATCCAAGCCTCACCCTCTAGCAACAGCTGAACTTTGAGGGGCTGTGAGCTTCAGGTTTTAATGGTAGGTGTGAGCGAGGGATGCGCAGGTTCTTTAACAGAAAGAAGAAAATAGTCTCAGGAGAGAAGTCAATATGAGATCAGTTATTCCTCGGAAGAGGATCCTGGCAGCTCCGGCACGTCCTCAGTCGTGTTTAGTGTAGACATCCTAGTGTGTGTGAAGTGTGAGTTCATTGTCATTTTGACTTGTCTTTCCCTAATGGTTAATGGTGTTGATATATTTTTACATACTTATTGGCCATTTGTGTATTTTTTAGAGCAATGTCTATTAAAAAGATTTGCCCATTTTTAATAGGGTTATTTATCACTAGAGTCGTAAGCCTCTTTAGATATTCTTTTATTTATTTATTTTCTTGGTGGTTGCTCTGGGGAGTCCAGTTAACATCTTGACTAATAACAGTCTAGTTAGGATTAATACCAACTTACATATAAAAACTTTACTGTGATATAATTTGTTTCCCTTTCTTCCTCTGTGCTGTTACACAAGTCCCATTATTTTGCACTATGTGCCCACCCACACAGATTTATAATTTTTTCTTTATGCAATTGTACCTGAAATGAGATAGAAGAAAAGACTTATAATTAAAAAATGAATGCCTCGGGGCAAAGGCTTTTCACTGGGAAGCTTTGAGTCAGGTTAAATAAAGACAGCCCTTGCAAGGGTGTTCCTACAGGGAATGACCAGGCAGGTTAAATAATGATAATTCTCTGGAATGAGACATTGACGAAGCTCCAGGACTGCTCTGCCAACTCCTGGGGCGGCCAGGCTGCAGGCTCTCACCGTGTTTGTGGGCTGTGGGTTTTGAAGACGGAACTGGAGAGTCAGGGATGCAACCAGGGCAAATTAAATCCCTGTAATGCTTGTTCTTATGAAGATGCAGTTATTTCCTTGAATAAACATTCCCAACAATGTTGTAAGTATCTTGTTAATTTTTAGAGTTTTGAGAAAATTAATTCTGAAACTCCTTGTGAGTTTTGTCATTTCCTTTATGGAGGAAAAATAAATTTGGAAGTCTTTACTTAGCTATTTTTGCTGAACACCTCTATTATGTATTTGAGTTTAAAGTAGTAGCGGGGGGCTAAAAGAAGCCTTGAGATTTAAAATTGGTGGGAGGAGGAGGGAAGAGAGAGAGAGAGAGAGAGAGAGAGAGAGAGAGAGAGAGAGAGAGAGAGAGAGAGAGAGAGAGACGGAGAAGTCAGTCAGTGGTCAGATTATTCAGTTTTGTAGGTCAAATTTAGGAGTTTAGTTCTTTAACCAATATATATACTAGTATTTGATTTCAGAGAGGAAGGGAGATGGAGAGAGAGATAGAAACATCAAAGATGAGAGAATCATTGATTGGCTGCCTCCTGCATGCCCCACATTGGGGATGGAGCCCACAGCCTGGCAAGTGCCCTGACCGGGAATTGAACTGTGACCTTCTGGTTCATAGGCTGATGCTCGACCACTGAGCCACGCCATCCAGGCAGGAGTTCAGTTTTTATTCTAAGGGCACAGAGATGTAACCAGAGGATTTTACGTAGAAGAAAAGCCAGTTTAGACTAAGGGAGATCAGTTAGTTAGGAGAGGGAAAGAAGATAGATGCTTGGCTGTGTATGGAAGGAAGTGAAAATAAAAGAAGTGGATAGATTTGAGAGACATTTAGGAAATAAAATGAACTGGGCTGTTGGTGGACTAAAGGGAAAGTTTGAGAAAGAAATTCAGAAGGGACATGGTTTTCCTGCCCTTGCATTACCGTATGGTCCAGCTCTCCCGGCTACAGCACCTGCTAACTATCACCAGCATTTCATCTTGGATGAATGCACAATGGATAAAGTGAAATTGCCATGAAGTGTAGTTCCTGTCAGTACAAGCACAGTGACCTCTCTCTCTACCATTTGACAAAATAACAGACACTTCTCAGAAGCAGAAGGGTTGACAGAAGCTCTGGTTCCCGAGAGAGGACAGACGAGACATGGAAGAATGGTTAGTGCTAAAACAAAAACAAAGTCAAACACCTGTCCACCTCCTCCTCTTAGGATTTTATGGAAATAGAAACACTAAATGAATCTATTCTTAGAAAAGGCAACTCTGTTTTCCTTGTAAACACTTTTTGATAGCTCCTGGGAGATTTGATTTATCTAACAAAGGTAAAAACATTTTTCCTAAGACTAGGATTTCCACTTTTCCTGACACATTATCTTTTTGTACGAGTATTTAATCATGTCCCTGAGTTTTGCAATAATCTGTTATGGGTGACATTAATGGTCTATCCTCAAAGAGTGTACTTAATGTTGAAAAGGTTTTTCAATGATTTGTTCCAAAATAGCAAGTTGAAAAGTATCACAATAGCAGGAATCATTAATTTCCAAATTAATTGTTTGCCCAGGGTAAAAATAGTCTATGCTGATATAGGACTACAAACACCAAACAATAATAAGTATTATTTAAATATCAAAATGATTCCAGAATGTATTAATAAGATAAGTATATTTGTCATATAAATATCAACATAGTATTATTGCACACACATATCATAAATCTTTGACTCAGAAATTCCACATCGAGGACTAAATTGCAAAGATAAACTATTATTTTTCACTAAAAAAGTATTTGGAATGATGTGCTTTCAGCATTGTTTGACTCAACAATGAATTAGAAACATCCTAAATGAAATTCAATAGGAAAGAGTTAACGTTATGGTGATAAAAATGAAAAAGAATGAGATCACTCTATATGTATTACTTATATGGAAATATCTTCATGACACATTCTTAACTGGAAAAAGCAAAGCACAAAACAATCTATGTGATGTATTACTGTGTGGCAATGAGAGCACGTACATGATTATACATGCAAATTCTACCTCTGAAAAGTTCCATAGGCAATTGATATTAACAGCCAACACAGGAAAGAGAACTAAGAGGTTGACAAGCAAGAAAAGTGGGAAAATTGCATGTGCTTTCTTGGTGTATACTTATAATTTTTAAATGCTGTACTGTGTGTGTACTAATTAGTTAACTTAAAAAGTAGTATACTTAAACTTCATTTTATTTATTTATTTATTTATTTATTTATAACTTAAAACTTCTATTGCTTATCTTTATAGCAGGCTTCATCTATCATATATCTATCTATAATCTATCTATCTATCTATCTATCTATCTATCTATCTATCTATCTATCACCTATCTACCTTTTTGCACACATACACATGTCAAAACACATACACAATGTATCTGTCAGGGTTCTCCAGAGAACCATATGAGAGAGAGGAAGAGAACTGTTGTTTTAAAAAATTGACTTACGTTCAGGGAGGTGGTGTATGAACTGATTTATGTTCAGGGAGATAGTGCATGACAAGTCCAAAATCTGTAAGGTAGACAGCATCCTGGAAATTTAGGTCAGAGTTGATTTAGGTCCTGAGTCAAAATTCTTCCAGGCACATGCTGGCTGGAAACTCAGATGGAATTTCTTTGTTGCAATCTTGAGGATAATTCCTTCTTCTTCAAGAACCCTGAAATCTTTCTTGTTAAGGCCTTAAACTGATTGGATGAGGCTCACCACATTATGCAAGACAATATGCATTACTCAAAGTCTACTGATTTAAATGTTAGTCAAATCTAAAAATTACCTTCAAAGCAATTTATCTAGACTGGGGTTTAACTAACAACTGAGCACATAACCTAGCCAGGTAAACACATAAAATTAACTATCACACCTACACTGAGAATTTTAGGTTAGAAAAATGAAGAGCATTTCTACAAATGGGATAGAAAGGAAAAAAAAACAACAGTGAAAATGTCTGCATTATCTATAGATAATTTCCCTAATAATACCATCTATTCAACAGGAGGGTGAGGAAGTAAGGGTAAGGTTAGCAAATAAGCAGACCCTCTTTTACAGACATGCCTTTAGGAAAAAATTCTGGAGTTAGAGTAACATAACTTCACCCTAGGGCCCCTCCATCCCCCAAATTCCATGGTATACCCAAATGAGTGATATCCTAGTAAAGATAGTAGGAGAAAATGGAGATCTACAACTAACTGAAAAAAACTAAAGTGTATCAAACCCACACGTGGTACACCTTAGACTTACACAATGTTATAGGTCAAATATCCTATGTAATAAAAGCCTAATATGCTAAGTGTTCGATCATCCAGTCAGTCGTTCAACCAATCAAAGTGTAATATGTTAATGATATGCTAAGGCTGCTCAACTGCTCACTATGATGTGCACTGACCACCAGGGGGCAGACGTTCCAACCGGTAGGTTAGCTTGCTGCTGGGGTCCGACCGATCGGGATTGAGTAAGTCGGGCCGGACACGTTCAGGAGCCCTCCCTACAGTCCCTCCCTGGCTGGTCAAACTCTGGTGTCCCTCCCTGGCCCCACGCAGGAGCTGCCCCATGCTGGTCAGTGCACTCCCACAGGGGGATCGCCACTTAGCCAGAAGCCGGGGTCATGGCTGGCGAGCACAGCAAGCACAGTGGTGGTGGCAGGAGCCTCTCCCGCCTCGGCTACAGGTGGGTGGTAAGGAGCGAGGGGTCCCAGACTTCGAGAGTCCCAGACTGCGAGAGGGATGTCTGCTGGCTTAGGCCCGATCTCCAGGGGGATCGGGCCTAAACTGGCAGGTGGACATCCCCCAAGGGGTCCTGGACTGGAAGAGGAAGAGGGAGCAGGCTGGGCTGAGGGACCCCCCCCACCAGTGCCTGATTTTTGTGCACCGGACCTCTAGTATCTTAATAAAGTTGAATAAACAAAAACAAAACACTAAAGCGTTGAAGCATCCTGTGATGAGACTCTACCTTCTGGCAGCTATCAGAGGTTTTATGTGTTACAGGCAGTTGGATTGATCATGAGTTAAAGAAACAAGAAAACATGAATGAGATGTATGAGGCAAGACAAATGACACAGACTCACTTCTTAGAAATATATGACCCAAGAATAAGTAAGTCTGTGGTTTGGAAATTTGCAATGAAAATGGAAAGTTTAAACAATGACAGAGCACATTCCATAGTTTGGGTTTAGGAAACAAACAAAAAAACAAAAACCAACAAAGACACCTTAGACCAGGGGTCTGGAATTCTTGGTGTAAACTTTTCTAAAAGATTTGAACCTTTAGGGGATCTAATAATATTCTAGAAACTTAAAATGCTATTATGTTTATGGAAGAGAATGATGCGGTCTGTGTAGCTATACAGATAAACTGGAAATCAAGATGTTGATAAATGAAGACCCAGGTTCAGTTTTAGGTAGATGTTTAGAACACTGGTAGCAGCAATGGGAAGCAATGTGAGGTAATGAATATTTTAGTTTTAGATGTGGTAAAATGCAAAATAAATATAGGTGTCGTGGCTAGTTTTGATGGGGTGAGGCTAGATGACATTAAGATTTTATAATTTTAAAAATTATATTTTCAGATACTAAAATATATTTTGTCTTACATATACCAGTATAGCTATGCTTATGACGATCCGAAGGCAGAAATGAACATATACTTCAACATACCTCCTTATTTCAAACTTTTGATCACATTTAAAGTAGTGTCTGTATAATGTGCAGAAAGTATAAGGTTTCAGACAGCTTTATTTTTAGCAGCTGTGCTTATTTTTATCTTGTAGTACGGCATGATTCCTGTCAAATTCTAGTCATTTAGGATTTTGCAAAGAAACAGCTAGAAACGGTTTGTTTTCCTTTAGTTTCTAGGACATAGTCTAGGAGCCTGAAGCCTGAACTAGGTCATCAAATTTTGGAAGGGGGCAATAAACACATTACTTTTAACAATAAGGAGTTTTGCAGAGTGAAATAAGGAGTTTCATATGATCCTCAGGTTTTTGAAGTTCATTGGTCTATAAACCTATTTTTGTACTTGAGAAGGAGAGGGGGCAGGGACTGTTATAGAATTGTCAATGTTTTTTATTTTATTTTTTTACTAAGTCATATTAAAGGAAAGCCAAGAGAAATAACTAAACTCTAATATTGCTACCATTTAATAGAACAAATAACTTTTAATGTATAAAAATATATTTATTCCCTGAGTAATATTCAAAATATTAAGCACTTGGAATGGTGTTTATACTAATTCACCAGTCAGAACAGACATTGGCAGCTAAACTCTACTGCACTTAATGAACATAATCTTAGGATAAAGCAGGGTGTTTTCTGTTTCATACCTTAGAGCTATGAAAACTGACTACTTTTTCCTTATTTTTACCCATTTTCCAGGATGCATAAAATTCTGGTAGACACCTATGTATATGTGTCCACAGATAAGTATCTGCAATATTGACTTAAGGAAATTTCTTTGTGGCAGAAAGCCCAGAATTTTTCAATAACAAGGAATTTAGAATGGTCTTGAGAAGTATAGAATTCCAATCTATGAACTTACTCTCCTGGGTTTTTTAAAAATTTGATTGGTCCTTTAGGAGTGATTTTTAATAACGGGTATAGAATATTAAATGTATAGGGAAAATGGGCAACATAAGACATGATTCCAGCTCTTGAGAAGTTTTCAACCTAACTAGAGAGAGAAAGCAGATGTGTGTGAAATGATGGGAACATAATTTTAATTCAGTGGATCAGTGAAGATATGACAGGGGCTTTGGCCCAAATGTAGAAATGCTAACATAATTTAAAGGGCTTAATATATGTAGCTGCTTCAAAATATCCTATCTAATAACAGACAAATATGCAAATTGACCACACCTCTGACACGCCCACAAGCCATACCCACCATCCAATCAGAGCGAGTATGCAAATTAACCCAAACCAAGATGGCTACAGCCACAGAGAGCAAGGTTTCCTAGGTAACAGAGGAAGCCAAGCTTTCTGCCTGCCCTTGCCAGGCCTAAGCCTCCACTCAAGCTACAAAGTTTCAATTATAGAAGGTAAACAAATTCAAACAAATGGTGGCAGAATGGAGCTTGAGAGAGCAGGACAGGGTTGCCACTGGCAACAGGGGAAGCAAAGCTTTCTGCACACCCTGGCCGGGTCCGCCCGCTTAAGGCAACAAAGTTTCAATTATAACCCCAACACAAATGGCTGCCGGCCTCAGAGGGAGCCCCAGGCTTGGCTCCGCTCCAAGCTACAAAGTTTTAATTGTAGAAGGAAAATAAATTCCAGATACCAGAGCCTCCACTTTGGTTGCCAGGGGGCGTGGCCAGCCTGCAAACCACCACAGGCCCCTCGCTCAGGCCGCACCACACCCCAAGGGAACCCCCACCTGATCTGGGATGCCCTTCAGGGCAAACCAGCTGGCCCCCACCCCTGTACCAGGCCTCTATCCTATCTAATAAAAGAGTACTATGCAGATTGATAATCACTGCAACACACAATATAGCTGCCCCCATGTGGTCAAAGATCCTGCCCCCATGTGGAAACAAGATGGCCACCACAAGGTGGCCAGCAGGAGAGGGCAGTTGGGAGGCACCCGGCCTGCAAGGGAGGGCAGTTGAGAGGGACCAAGCCTTCAAGGGTGGGCAGTTGAGAAGGACCAGGCCTGCAAGGGAGGGCAGTTGGAGGTGATCAACCCTGCAGGAGAGGGCAGTTAGAGGTGACCAGGCCGGCAGAGGAGGGAAGTTGGGGGCAAACAGGCTGGCAGAAGAGTGGTTAGGGGGTGATCAGGCTGGCAGGCAGAAGCAGTTAGGGGCAATCAGGAAGGCAGGCAGGCAAGCAGTTGGGAGCCAGCAGTCCTGGATTGTGAGAGGGATGTCCGACTGTCCGTTTAGGATTGGGTGGGATCAGGCCTAAACGGGCAGTCGGACATCCCTCAAGGGGTCCCATATTGGAGAGGTTACAGGCTGGGCTGAGGGACAACCCCCCTCCATGCACAAATTTCGTGCACTGGGCCTCTAGTTGTATGATAAATAGGGTTCATGCACTTAGTATTCAGAACAATCACAAAATTGCTGGGGATATAGAGAAATAAAAATAATTTATATATATATGTGTGTGTGTGTGTGTGTGTGTGTGTGTGTGTGTATACACACTGAGTTGCCGGATTATTATGATTCCTGAATGCATAATAATCCAGCCACTCAGTATGTGTGTGTATATATGTATATGCATAAACCTAAGCGACTGTCCAACTGGTAGCTATGATGCACACTGACCTCCAGGGGGCAGATGCTCAATGCACGAGCTGCTGAGCTGCAGTGACTTGGCAGCTGCGATTCTCGGGTGACACATCCAGAACCAGAGAGGAGGGAGCCTGATTCTGGGGTGTGTCACCCGAGAACTGCCCTCTCACAATCCAGGACTCCTTGGGGGATGTCAGAGAGCCGGTTTTGGCCTGATTCTCAGGCCAGGCTGAGGGACCCCACTGGTGCACGAACCCGTGCACTGGGCCACTAATATATATATAGTGACCAGGGGGAGGGGACATGGGTGGTTGGCCGGCCTGCCTGTTGTTCAAACTTCTGGTCGAGGGTACAATTTGCATATTAGCCTTTTATTATATAGGAATTACACTGAGTGGCCAGATTATTATGTTCAGAGATCATAATAATCTGGCCACTCAGTATATATATATTGATTTCAGAAAAGAAGAGAGAGATAGAAACATAAATGATGAGAGAGAATCATTGATTGGCTGCCTCTTGCATGCCTCACACTGGGGATCAAGCCCACAACCTGGACATGTGCTCTGACTGGGAATCAAACTGTGACCTCTTGGTTCATAGGTTGATGCTCAACCACTTAGCCACACCAGCTGGGCTCCAAATTTGTTTTTTTTTTGTCTTTTTTTTTTTGAGGTGTTTGTTAGCGGGACATGTATAATATGCTATGGGAAAGTTGACTCAGGAAACTGGCAATCTCTGAATATTGGACAAATCATCATGAATGATAGAGAGCTGAGGTCCGTGGAGAAGCAGTTTTGGATTGAGGCTACTACACAAGCATGAAACTTGGGTGAGGACAGAGACATAAAACCACCTGTCATATAGCAGCAATATGCTATAGGAAATTCTTAGGTTGGAATATCAGCCTGAAAAGCAGTAAATAATGTCACAACTTTGGAAAATTCTTGTTCACCAAATTATTCAACCTAACTGTTTCTCACCTGGGAAAAGAGCTGTCTTTTTAGGAGAGTAGTTTGCTCATCGAAACTCACCCAGGACTTTGACCCACCCTGGCCACCAACTCTTAAGCTACTATTTGTGAACTTTCCTGAATGCAACCAGTTCACTACCTTGAAAAACCTGCCTTAAATTACTCAAAGGAAGCCCCTAAACTTTACAAATATCCTACTTGAAATTTCCCTTTTTGAGACACTCCTGGCAAATTTCAAGGTGGAAATCTCTCATAAGTTTAATGAATTTAGTTTTGTGCAACCATCATATTTTTGTGATGACCTTTTAAAGGAAATTTACCAGTAACTGGATTAAATCGTAACTGAATATTAGAGTACGTAAATCAAAAGTTAGTTTTTAAATATTGGTGTGATCAAACATTATGAAAGCCATAAAATCAAATAGTAATAAAATTACTGCTTTATTAAAACCAAGAATTTGTAGAATTTATATTTCAATATATTCGATAATACTTATGTTCCCATGCTAGTAATGGTATTCTCTGTCAACTGTGCTGGGGACACTGTAGATCAAAATTATTCCTTCCTTCCTCCTTCCTTTCTCCCTCCTGTACTCCCTCTTTCCTTCTTCCCTTCCCTCCTTCCTTTTTCCCTTCCACTCTTTTCTGATATTTATTTCTTTGAGTCCTTGTTATTTTTATTACTATGGCTATACCAGAGTAGTGTGTTTACCCCAGCAAAAGCTTATTTATTAAAGGTCTGTTTGTCCTTTATATGTTCATATCTCTTGGCAAATATACTGGGCCTTTTCAACTGAAATCATCTAATTTCTCTTAGTGGTGATGGAAAGTTGACATTTATGAATGACAAATGTTAGAAGACCCATTATTTTCTAACCCTAGTGGTGAATAAAAACTTGGAAGAATTGACAAACATTAGTGAGACTGTGCCTGTAAAGTGTATAGTAAGAGTATTTTTGCAGTTAGTCACTATTTCTGAAAGATTAAAATCATTGTAAGAAATTAATGCACCATTGATTACTTTCACTGAAGATAAAAGCAAAATCATATGTTGAGGCTGTGTTAATGCTTCATTAAAATAAAGGAATACTTTTTGTTGTTACCGTGGCAATTTATGACACAGTCTTCCATAGTTGACATTAGGCTTCCAGCAGCAGGAACAACTCACTGCTTCTCCAATTAGGAGAAATAAATTGAGAGTCAAGAAAAGGGCAACATTAAAATCACATCAATTATTTAAGGACAAATGATAAAGAATAAAGGAATGCAATTGACGGAGGAGGCAAACTTTGAAGATGACTTGGTAGTGTAGAGACTGTCTCCAGGGCAACCTTGGGATACATGTTCTGAAGATGGCAGGGCCACATGAAGGAGGAGCCTGAGTCCCTGGGTCACCCTGGAGGAGAGTCACCACCTTTCAGGGATAGTTGGATTGAATGGGGACATCCCAGCTCCACAGAAGATTCCTAAAATTGTAAGACCCTACCATTTCCAATTGATTTGTCCCGTGTTCTTGCAATTGAATTCCCAGTCTCTTAGCTAATACCTTTGGGAAGGCTCTTCCATCCTCTGCTCCTGTCTGACTGCTTTGGCCAAACACAATGGAGAGTGGAAGCCTTTAGTGGAGGGAGATCCCTGGAACCTTTGAAGGCAAGACCTAAGTAAACTTGAAATCAAGAGGATATGGGCCACACCACTGTGCTCTGACAAACTTGTGTGCAAAGCAGAGGGTGTGAGGGGATATGACATGGCAGTGCTTTGATTTTTTAGTTTTCCTAAGAAATGGGACATGGAGTGGTCCAACCTCAAGGTTGCAATCAGCCCCTTCTAAGGTATCTCCTGTATTCTAGACATACTCTTCCTTAACAACAGGGATGGACAAACAGGAAAAAGAAAACATTTGCCAACTTAATAACTACACACCAAGTACCAGGGGAAGTATTAATTTTTTGCAGGCAATGAAAATGCATCTGTTAAAGCATTTGTAATCAGAGTCACCACTTGGTTAAGCTTATGATGATCCATTGTCATTCTTCAAGTTCTACCTGTCTCCTGCACAGGTCAAATAGGCGAGTTGAATGTAGATGTGATGGGAATTCTATCCCTGAATGTCTCAAATCCTTGATGGTGGCACTAATGTCTGCAATCCCTGCAGGAATACAGAACTCTTTTATTTAGTACTAGAGGCCTATTGTACGAAGATTCGTGCAAGAATAGGCCTTCCTTCCCCTAGCTTCGCTCCCGGCCACCTGGGAGCCTGCAGTCTTCGCTCCTTGCTGGAGCACAATTCCTGTAGCTCCCTCTGCCCCCCGCCCTCCCCCTCATAGCAGGCATCCCACCCCGCCTGGCCACTCCGTGCCTGTGTATGCAAATTAACCAGCCATCTTTGTTGGGTTAATTTGCATACTTACTCCTGATTGGCTGATGGGTGTCACGGAGGTATGGTCAATTTGCATATTTCTCTTTTATTAGTGTAAGTTTTTCTAGGTAAGAGCAATCTAGTGGTTTCCTCTTGGCCTTTCCACCATAACAACCCTCAATCCACAGTTCAGGAAACAATGTGGGAATTCTGCCAACA
Source organism: Eptesicus fuscus (assembly GCF_027574615.1). Lineage (NCBI taxonomy): Eukaryota > Metazoa > Chordata > Mammalia > Chiroptera > Vespertilionidae > Eptesicus > Eptesicus fuscus. The sequence goes on from NC_072475.1 coordinate 12,509,532, forward strand.
GACAACCTTCAGACTTGAGCTGCAGCACTGGCTCTTCCCTAGGTCTCCAGTTTCTGCAGATTTTGGACTTGCCAGCTTCTGTAATTGTGTGAGCCAATTCCTTAAAACAAGCCTCTCTCTTTCTCTACACACACACACACACACACACACACACACACACACAGAGTATATCAGTTCTCCAGTATCTGAATGATGAATGTTATGAGCTGAATTCATATGTTGAAGTTCCAACTCTTACTACCTCAGAATGAAAGTGATTCAAATCAACTGTAGGGTGGGGTCCTAATTTAATATCACTGGTATCCTTATAAGAAGGGGGAATGTGGACACAAAGAGACACCAGGGAGGCATAAGCTTTGAGGGAAAGCCATGTGAGGACACATGAAGAGAGGTCCCAGGAGAACCCAAACATGCCAATACCTTGATCTTGGACTTTTAGCCTCCAGACCTGTGGGAAAAGAAATTTCTGTTAAATCAACTTGGCTGCTGTAATTTCTATGGCAACTGTAACAAACTAATATATAAGGTATTGTAATATTTTTTCATAGTATTAGCAATGCTAATCTTATAATTTTACTCCTAGTAACTGCAGACAATATTTCCCAACTTAATTAGCAATTCCATTATGAATTTTTTTCCTTAGGGTTCAGAAGTTGCAAGGTTTATGACTCAGAAGAATTTTGTACTTATGCTCCATTTAAATAGGGTATGGTTTTTATCTAAATTTTTTCGAGAACAAAGGAGACAGTAGCTTGGTTTCCTGAATAGTTGTTCCATCATGAGGAAAATCTCTCACTCTTATTTGATGCCTGTGCACAGAATATTTCTCTTCTTTAGTGATTGAGCCACATACCTTTTGACAAATAAGGTAGAAGGTAGTGAGACAAGGGGGTGGTGCTGGAGTAGTTACTAAAATTCTCTCAGAAAACACATCATAACAGTAAAATCCATGGAAGAAAAAGGTGTTTGAATGAGGTGAGTGGGACATTGAGGTGGCCCTGGCTTAGACTTAAACTCCAGAATTGCACATAAATTGGGGTGCAGGTTTAAGAAAAGGGGAATCACAATACATTAATAATCTAGGAATATTTTAAAGCACTTTACTGAGGTATGACTGACATACAAAAGCTGTACATATTTAATATATACAACTTGATGAATTTGGAGATATGTATGCATGTGTGAAACCATTGCCACAAACTTTGCCAGCCCCATTCTGATTCCAGGAGTATATCAGGCGAATGTGTCTCTTTTTCTCAATTTCCTATTGGGATGCAATAGACATCCCTGTTCTTTCTCCTTGTTATCCACGATTGTTTTCATGTAACTGCAGGCCCAAGTAAAAAATAAACATCTTTAAGACCTCTTTGGGGGTAACCTAGTATCATTCACAGGTGTGTAAATAACATTTAGGTTTTCAGACTCTTGAAAAAAAATTCCTCCTCACTGCCCAGCAAATTGCAAATCTGATTTGTCTCCTCAGACATAATGGAAGGGTGAGTGTCATGAGGAGAGATGATGAGAGTAACAGTGCCTGTGCAGAAATAAGTCAGGAAGCAGTTTATGGGCTGGCCTTAATGAAATTGCTGAAGAATTGTACTTTTCATAGGCTCTATTGCAGGGAAATATCACAGTGGGGTTTAATAAAATCAGAGGTTAGTAATAGAAGGGGCATTCTGGGACAATAAAAAAGTAAAATTCTTTACTTCATAAAATATACCCTTTCCACTGAAATTTCCAGCATATTATAGATGATATTGTACTAAAGTTGAGGAAAGCACATAAAGATTATGATTGTTTTTTAGCCTTTAAAAAGAATGGCTTCTTCTATTTACCTGCTAAAGCCTGAGTTGAGGGATTAGTTCTTTCCCAAGTGATTATGGCTTCCGAAATGGTCAGAGGCTGTGTTCTTCGTATGCTTGAGGCATCAGTCAAGAACCGGAGTCAGGGGAGAAACTATTGAAAGGCTGATGTTTCAACTACAGATTACTAGAGTGTTCTTGAGATGAAATGGCCGTGGTTTTCTGTTTTGTGATATTTTAGAATTCATTCTGAAAAAATATATCTGTTTAGATTGCTTTTTATCCTATCAATACCTAAATTCTAATGATTTAAAAAATATATATATTTTTTATTGATTTCAGAGAGGAAGGGAGAGGGAGAGATAGAAACATTAATGATGAGAGAGAATCATTGATTGGTTGCCTCCTGCATCCCCCCTGCTGGGGATTGAGCCCACACCCTGGCCATGTGCCCTGACCAGTGGAAATTGAACCTTCTGGTTCATAGGTCGATGCTCAACCACTGAGCCATGCCAGTCAGGCAATTCTAATGTTTTAATAACTTTCATAAAGTGCTCTTTTACATGTCTACTGTATTATATATATGTCTGTAACTGCAAATGTAGAACTGTACATGTACTCTACAACATAATGTCAAAAATGAACATTTAAAAAAATAAGCACTATTGTGGTTAAATGTCTACAACATGCAAGAAGATTAGCAAAAGTGATATTTTAAGGCTGGCAAGATAAGAATTGGAATGAAACAAATAAGGTAATGTATCTAGTTGGTAGAATATATCATGCCCATTTTTATATGTCCTTTTCTGAGTGGGATCAGATGAGACAAAGGAGGGAACTACTGGAAATAGATCACTTTAGGGTAGACATGCATAAATAATTTTACAGTTAAATATTTCTCAAGAACAGGAGTTCCTTGAGCTTAAGAGAAAACTCGAACTTATGTCTAAAATATGTATTCCTTTATAGTGTAGTGTTTTGGGGATATTTCTTCAATGTCAACTCTGGTTTGTTCACAAATATTTTTCAGCCCTCTGGGATGTCTAGCAGTTAGTTATTTTTCTCACAGTTCCAGATGTGCTTTTTTCAGTTTTTGATTTTTGCCTGATCTCATGGAGTCTTGCCCTGTGCATCTTCACTTATAATCAGCTGGACACGCCAAAGTTTACACAGATTTCCCTACAGATTTTCAGATCTCCTTCTCTGCATAGCATCTTATTTCAGGTTTATAGGTAATGAAGGGGATGCAAAAGTGACTGCAGTTATTGAACAAATCTCACTGCATATTCCCGTTGATGTAAGAAATCTGTAGGGATTTTATAAGAGTTTGTTTAAGCCAAACTGACAACGTCAGTGAGGGAGCAGGACCTCAAATGCTTCGGAGAATGACTGTTTTGCAGTTTCTTTTATGAATTTGAAATTAAGGAGGGATCGTAAGAAATATGATATAGGGTAGGAAACAGCAAGGTGGGAATTGGATCATAGGAGAGTTAAGGTTATGTGCTCTCCTGAGGGTGGTCACCCGTAGAAAGAGAAGTTTGAAAAGAAGCATTTCACAGTTGTGTTAAACTAGATGCATAGAAACAATGGATAGGGCTGGCTGAAAGCAAAGATAAGCCTGATACTACAGAAGTTATATGCCAGGGGGTGTGACTACTCACCATGACTTGTCCAGTGAGGAATTTATGATCAGATCATCTTGGGAGGTTACTTTCCATAGAAACCTCATCCCCTTCTCTCACCCCCCCACCCCCAACTCACATTACAAAGGTAGACTATTCAAACTGTAAGAGAGATGGGTGCTGTTATATTTTCTAGAATAAGCAAGATAAAGGATCAGTAAATACAAAGTTGGTGCTGATGGCCATAGTAATGAAACCAAAATTTGAGTTGAGTCCGGGTTTATAGTCTCATGTGGAAATCAGACAATGAGTTCCACAGACAAAGAGATAAGTGAAAACAAAGTTTTATTACACAAAGGCTCCCTGTTGCAGGGAGGGGACCCAAATGCGTTGTCCTGGAAGTTCCCCTGTCTATGGGTTAATATGTGCCCTGCTAACTTCCCAGTGGTTGGTTAGAAAAAATTGGCCCTAGCAACATCCATATGTTTTAAGCTTCAGGGTTCCCTCTATTTTTCCACCCTGTGTGTTCAGCCTGGGATCAGGGCTCTTTGTTCTTGTCATGGGGCCAGGGTGCAGCTGACAAACTGATTCCTGTCTATGTCCACAGTATCCAACTGTACCCCACTCCCCCTTTACATTCCTCTCCCTTACTCATGTCCCTGACTGCCCAGCCACTCCTAACTCCTCAGTAACAGAAATAACACTAGGACAAGGCATCATTAATACTTAGTAATAAAATAATGTTGAATCCTGCAATGTTATTTTATTTTAATCCTAGTATTTTCTTCAAGTGAAAGCACATATATTTAGTGCATGATTTTGTATTATAACTCTATTTTGTTTCCATTGGGCAGTGAGAACCTGCTCTGACTTTTCCTCCCATAATTCATGAAAAAAAACTTATTTAAGAATTCTTTAATATTTAGATTTATGGATTTTTTTTTACAAGCTAAAGGTTATTTAGTACTTTGCTTATTGCCATAGTTAAATTGCAAAACAATAATATATTTGTTATGTCAATGAAAACAGAGGTCTTAGCTTTATTTTGGGAAAATAAATGGTTAAAGAGTCTGCATTTATCAGCATTATCTATATTAATAAAAGGGTAATATGCTAATTAGACAGGTGGACCAGACATCTTCTGGTCATCCTGCCTTCCTTCTGGACAAAGCCACAGTGGCGGGGGCCAAGGCAGAGGTGGTTAGGGGCAATCAGGCTGGCAGACGAGAGCAGTTAGGGGTGATCAGGCTAGTAGGGGAGGGCAGTTATGGGTGATCAGGCCAGCAGGGGAGGGCAGTTAGGGGCAATCAGGCAGGCAGGCAGGTGAGTGGTTAGGAGCCAGTGGTCCTGGATTGCAAGAAGGATATCCTAAACCGGCAGTCAGACATCCCCCAAAGGGTCTTGGAGAGGGTGCAGGCCGATTAAGGTCCCCACCTGTGCACAAATTTCGTACACTGGGCCTCTAGTCTATATATATAAAAGGCTAAGTGACCATCCGACTGTCAGATTGTCTAGTAGCTATGACGCGCAATGACCATGAGGGGGCAGACGCTCAACACAGGAGCTGCCAAGCTGCGATGACTTGGCAGCAGTGGTTCTCAGGTGACGCACCCTGGAACCAGAGAGGAGGGAGCCCAATTCCAGGGTGCAGCACCAGAGAACCACCCTCTCACAATCCAGGACCCCTCGAGGGATGTCGGAGAGCTGGTTTTGGCCTGATCCCCGCAGGCCAGGTCAAGGAATCCCACCTGCCTGAGGGATCCTGCTCACTCCTCGGATGCACTTTGAGTTGTGGTGCAGCCCCAGGTGCGGCCAGCTGGGGAGGGACCACAGGAAATTGGCTCCAGGGTGTGTCTGGCCCTTCTCGCCCAGTCCCACCCTGCCAGCCACCTTCTACTTAATTTCCTTTCAATGTGCAAGAATCCATGCACCAGGGCACTAGTATAGTATATTATGGTAGAGTATAAATAGTATAAGCAAAGCACTGAACTATAGAATTTATCTCTTTTGTGTTATCATTAGTATTGAAAAGAAGGAAGAGGCTGTTCCTGTAAGACAGTCCATAACCAAACACTTTTGGTCCTCTATAATTTTGTAGATATTTTTCAATAGAAATAAAATCTGCCATGCAGGTAAAACCAAATTGAGAAAAGAAAATGCAATAGACTCTACGCTTTAGAGAAGAAACTTACAGTTTGAAGTGGTACTTCACAATAATGAGGGCTGCAAAGCAAGATGAACCCATTCTCAAATAGTTTTTCTGCTGACATGACCCTCCCAGGGGCCTATCCTCAGGTTTCACTGATGTCTTTGGAAATTGGTGAGCGGTTTGTACACGCCCTGCTCTGCAGCAGAGTCAACACTTAAATACTGTGGTAACAGATTAGTTTTTGTTGCTGTAAGTAGATTGGCCTTGGTAAAACAAAAACAAAAAGTCAAAACAATAATAACAACAAAACAGTAAATGCTTCACAATCTTAAATCATTTCTGCCATATTGATATCTGACCTACTCCATACGATATCTCTGTCTTGATTATAGGTTGCATTCCACACGCATGGCTGGCTTTGCATATTGGAAGCTTGTTGATTCTCAGGATAACTTGATGATAATGACTTGCTTGCCTGTACTGAGGAATAGAATGCTAATCATTCCAGAAATGGGGGGAAACCTGTCACATTCTATATCTTAAAAGTCTGATTAGAGCAAGTCTGGTAATTGCAGTGTTCTTATCTACAGATAAAAATGAGCATGTTTCTTGTAGGAAATAAATGCAGAGGAGAACACACCAGAAAGGATAGTTAGATTGCTTCCCTCTCTCACTTTTTCTACACCATTTCCCTTAAATATTGGAGTTGGATTTTCTTAATGTACGTAAACATTAGTCTGTTAGGTTAGCAGAACTGTGTTTTTACCTCCTGCAAACACAAAGCACAGACGCTTCTACTTAATGGATTTCTCTAACAAGGAATTGCATGAGAGGATATACAGAAAACATACTGACTTAAGAGACTCAGTCTAGCATGCAGCTAGAGGAGAAGCCACCGTTGCAGCTCTCCTAAGTCCTTGATTCTTTGTACTTTTGAAATCCCATAAGAACAACACACTGAACAGGGCAATAGACATCACCAACACAGAGTTCAAATACCTCCGTGAGGTGGTATTTTTGTAGGTGCCCCTAATGTTCCAGTAACATGACATTTTATTCTTCCACAAAATGGAAGTGCAGGGAAATTTATTGTGTAGTAATAAACTCAATAGAAGAATGTTGTGGTTTTTTTTCCACTGTTTAGTGGTAGCTACAGAAATACACAGTTAGGAAAGAATTTTCAATAGGTGCCAATTGTAAATGGCAGTAGCAGTTATTCCTCATTTCAGGCATGCCAGCAACCTTGTACCCTCCACTGATCTAAGTGCAACATGTTAAAAATGTTCAAAACCAGACCGTTTTCTTCAGCTCAACTATCCATCAGGATATCAAAACCAAACACTTAATGTATTCCATATTTTTACAAGTAAAAGTGCCTGCTCACTTTTATAAATTGATACATATATTCATTTATTTAATAAATAATCCAATAATTGATTCTTTATACCTTTATTAAATTGTTATGACATGCCAGGCCTTGTGTTAAATTCTAGAAACTATTCTGTCATTGTTGCAACTATTGAGAAAAAAAAAGGGGGGCGGGGAATTGTTTCTGAAACAAAGAAAAAGAAACAGAAAAAAAAAACACAAACACCCATAAAAGATCTGGACTAATTCCAATGGATAATGTGGATATTCATGCAAGGTTTAAACAAAGCAAATATGGAAAATTTCACTTGAATATTTGCATTATTGATATCAAAATCACACGGTAAAGATCAAATGAGTTAGCAATTCTTTGACAAGTCTAAAGATGAATACAACACAATTTCATTTTAAACACACTGCATTTTTGAAGGTAGACTGACTTTTATATGAAGGGCTTTCATTAAAATGGCCAGAAAATACACCAGATATCCAGTGGTCATTGGAAAAATGTATCTATTCTTCAAATGAGAAAATGGAATTGATGAAACGTCTACTTTCAAGATGCAGTGGTGTTGTGACGCTGCAGCACTAAAGCATTCGATGTCTTAAGTGTCACTTTGATGTTGAATAAATGAAGAGGGTGTTTGAAAGAAAATCTAGCACAGTGGTTAAAAACTAAACGGCAGCTTCACCTAGGTAGGAACGAGCCCATGAACTGCTGAGCCTTCCTACAGCAACAGTTTATTTATTCTCACATTGCTTGTTAGGGGCTGCAGGACTTTTCTTCTCCATCTGTCTTTTGCTGTGATCCTAAACTGAAGGACATCTCCCATCTAGGACATGTCGTCTCGTGCCAGAGAGGAGAGCTGGTGGAAACACACAGGGCTCTTGAAGTCTCTGATCAAAACTGTGCACCCATCACATCTGCTCGTTCTGTTGAACAACGTATGTCATGAGGCCAGACCTAAGTCACCGGGGCAGGGAAATATACTCATCCCTTGCCTGGCACTGTGAGTCCTGTGCCAGTGATTGGTAATTGATAGTCCTTTTAGAGAGTGGGGAGTCAGTACATGAGAGCAATCTTGTTACCTTGCAGTGATAGATTCTGGAGCCCCACTGACTGGATTTCTCACTCAATAGCTGTGTGAATGTGGGGGAGTTATTTAATCTCTTTATGCCTTAGACTTCTCATCCATAAAATAGAAAACAATAGTACTTTTCTCACAGAGTGGAAACGATGATCATGAGAATTAACATTTGTAACAAACTTAGAATAATCCTGGGTCACAGTGAGGATAATTTAATTGTGAAATAAAACATACGAATATAGCAAAATTAATTAAAATGACTTATTTTAGTGACACTTTCTAATTGCATCCTAGAAGGTGCCTGTCAACTGTATGTACTCAGCTGTAAATAAAGAAACACTATTTTCCCTAGGTTTATTTGGTCTAAATTCACATGAAACAAAGCCTCTAGGGATTATAAATTCATGTTATTTTCCAGTTTATGATACTTTTACTTGGTGTTTATAATAAACATCACAAAAATGAGTTAACATACAATAGGTAGCCTTTTGTGAAATATCCAGAGTAGGTAAACCTATAGAGACAGAGAGCAGATTGGTGGTTGCAGAGTCTGGGAAGAGGGGAGAATGGAATTGCTGAATGTGTCAGAGGTTTTTTTTTGTGGGGGCAGGTAATGAAAATGTTTTGAAACTAGATGGAAGTGGTAGAATGTATTAAAGCCCCCGAGATTTAAGTGAGAAAATGTACACGAATGCAACTAGTAAAGATGTGTAACTGTATTGGTTTTTATTCTTACAATTTTTGATTGAATCTGATATTCGTGAAGGCATGCATTCAATTCTAGAAGCAAGAGTGGGAAGATTATGCAATGAGATGGATAGTAACAGAATTCTATCTTCCTGAGCTTCACAACTTAATCTGCTTGCTATATTGATCTAAAGCAGCAACCTATTGTTTAAACTAGGAGAGAGAAAAAAATATTGGATCTGGGAGAGACTCCAGCAAGTCTGTCCTCTATGAGAATGAGACACAGATATGAGATATTTCAGGGATTAAATTTTCTAATGATTTCAACCTCTAGGGGAATTTCACTTTTTGGCCTGATATTAAAATTGTATTTTAAAATCTCCTTTGGCGAACTTAATACTACTCAGGTAATTATGAGGCATTTTGTCATCACTGACAAAATCTATTTTGGTTACATAATAAATCTTATGGAAATAGTACATAGTTTTTAATTAGTGCTTCCCAATAGCTAATTAATAATATGCTCTTCATGTTTAACTGTTTTTCTTTTCCCTTTCTCAATTGTGAGGTGACTGAAAATCCAAGTTTATATCTCCTTTCTCAAATAATTATTTTTTTTACCTGCCCAAAATACCTCATACAGATTGCTCTTATTCTGAATTGTGTTTTGGTTCATTTTAGTTTCTCCAATTCTTTTTGCCTAGGTCTTTAAATTTTTAGATTTCATCAAGAAGGCATTGCTAGTTTATAAGGATAATAATGAAAAAGTATCTAGATAATAATTAGAAGGTTCAAAATGTGAATTATTGAGCTCAGTAAATGATTTGTGTTTCTATGTTTTTTGGTGATGGAAATATTTGAATATAACAGTCATAAGTCACTTTTGGAATGTTTAATTCTTTTTATATATTTTTTTATTGATTTCAGAGAGGAAGGGAGAGGGAAAGAGAAATAGAAACATCAGTGATGAGAGAGAATCATTGATTGGCTGCCTCCTGCATACCCCCCCCCCCCCCCCCCACTGTGGATCTAGCCAGCAACCTGACCTGGCATGTGCCCTGGACCCGGAATCAAACCGTGACCTCCTGAGTCATACATCAACGCTCAACCACTGAGCCACAGGTTGCTATGTTTTATTCTTTAAAGATACATGTTAGAAAATCAGATACAAACACACTATATCTTCATCATTATTTAAAAAATATAATTATAGGAAACATCTTAATGGGTGGAACTGGATTATGCAAAAGGCATATTACGAAAGAACCCCAAGATAGTTTTCAGGCTCTAGGTACTTGTTTCTGGAAGTCTGAGCAAGTTGAACCTGTCAAGGCGAGTGTGGTTAATGTATAATTTATGGAATGGTAGACACGTTAAGTGGGAAGATTTACAAGAAACTTCGAAAACTAGAAGAAAACTAAAAATTACAACTATTTTTTTTCACTTATTATAATGATCTTATTTTTTCTATTGTCATATGGAACATAGCTAAATGTATTCTCTGCTGACTTTGGGTTAGCAAATTTTATTTCTTTGTGGATAGCAATTTACATGACTGGATATGGCTTTAATTTTTAAATGACTGGTATTGTGAATTATGTCAGGTTCATAATAACCAACTCATGAAAGTGTGAAGGCTCTGTAAAGACTTGGAGCTAATGGCACAGTGCCTGGCATGAAGTAGGCAGACACTGTTAATTTCTGTCTCTTCTGTATCTCTTCCTTGTATGCCAAGTGAACAGTCAAACTGCTGTTCTCATTACGCAAAGAACCTTGTTAGTTTGGAGAGAAAAATGTGTTTGAGTCTAAGAATTTCTGTACCTGACAACTTTGATTAGTCTTATAATTACACATTTGCAAAGCAATTAAATTAGAGAAACTACAGCCTGATATAAAGGACCTATGTCAGAGAAAATTTTAAGCACAATAAATATAGCTGTGCAAATATTAAGTCCATTATTATAACTAACAACCTATTGCTAGGTAGAACAGACCAGAACTATTGCTTTAAATAGTCATGGCTATGTTCGGTCCTGGGATGCCCATGTTATGATAGGAATTAATACATAATGCATACGCACAATATTGAATACTGAACACCAACAGAATTTCTTAGAAGAATGTGTTTACTATCCCAACAAGTTATAGTTCCTGCAGAGGTGTTAGCAAATATCCACTCACCAACCTACAGCTATGACTGACATTTAAATTTGTCTAGTACAATAAATGAAATGAAAATGTGATTAGTGTTCACCTAAGATTGTAAGGATAATATGCCCAATTGATAACCAAATAATAAAAATGAAGTTAAGCTCCACCTTAGAGATGTCTAAAATGCAATATTGTCAGATGCTCAGCTGTCATGCTAAAGACTCTATCTATCTTAGTGGTCTAAAATTTTTCTTTTAAATATCTTCCTTCCAAATATAGTTTATTTATTATATTTTACTAATAATATTTAATTTTTAAATTATTAACACTGAGAGAGCCTTGTACCAATTTGTTTTCTATATTAAATTGACAGACAAAGAAGAAAAATATAGAAGCAACACTCACAAATTATCAGTTGAAAACATCCATTATGTTTATTCTATAGTGAAATTAACCAAATAATTGTGAGCTTGATGACAACTGCAAATATAAAACCAACTTGATTTAAATTAAAAAGAAATGCAGTGAAGTTTATTTCTGTGCATGCTGTTTATTTTGAAAAGACAGTTTAGAAATAAATTTTCTCTCTGTAAAATATAGTAAAATACACTAATGATATCTTTATTTGAAAGTTTTGAGCACATATTAAAAAATCATATGGGACTTTAAAAAAAGAATATGCTCTTTTGAGTATGATGATTACAGAATAATACTTGTGCAATATTCAGAAAATAAACCGCCCTCTATGTGCCTTTTAAAATATTTTCACTTGAATTTAAACTTCATTTAGGTGGCTTGCTTAATATCCTTCCATAGCTTGTCTCAGAATGATGATAAAAACCAAACATTTTACTCTACAAAGCCCTTGACAGATGGCTGGTTGCGTGTCTTTTCCTCATCCCAGACCACAGTTTACTCCATTCACTCTGGCCTTTTCATTCCCAGGGCAGATCAAGCTTGCCCTGTCTTGGGGGCTTTGCACTTTAGAGTTCATCTTTCTCCAAATCATGCTGTAATTGAGTTAGCAGCACAAATGTCAGCTTCTTCAAATCACCTTTTAATTTACGTTTCAGACCAAATGTCACTCTTCGAACACATTTCCTATGGCCTTTAAACTGATGAATAGCATTCATCCCCTTGCTTCCTTTTTCTTAGTAGTATGTATGCCTATTTGATGTTATATTAGTTTGCTAGGACTTTGTTGAGGAAGAACAATCTTACTCCACCCTCTTAATTTTGAATTCTCCTCTCCATCCCTATCATTTCTAAAGCTGCCATCTCTGAAACTCATTCCCATCTGGAATATTCCAAAGTATTGATTGTCCATAAGATAGATTCTGCAGAATGCTCAGAGAAACCACTGTATTTTAGACTTCAAGGTGCATTTGTGTTATTCTCCATTCAGTATTTTAAAATACAGGTACTTTGGGGGACAGTTAACGTATCAAACACCCTTACCTACAAGAGGGCCTCTAGCAGATTACTGGTATGTCTCTAGAAAGAATGTCCTGGAGAAATGCTAAAGAGTGGTGAGCAGAAGGAGAAAAGACAAAAATAACTTTAGCTACCTCTTAACGAACAATTAATTTGATTCGTTCTCCAACTTCTCATCACTAATGATGATGATGATGATGATGATGATGATGATGATGTTAATGATAGCATTACAATTAACCTAGTTATTAATAACAGGAAAGGAGCAAAGGGAAGGCCACATATTATAGCATGTAATTTGGGCAGCTTTGCCAGGAAGTTACAACCTTACACCCCTCAAGGGTCCAATGGAAGGGAATTAAACGCATGCCCAGTGAAGTTGGGTTGACACAGGGAAGGTACTTGTTTGTCAATCACACCTGGGGACAGGTCATTGGCCAGAATAGACGTGGCTACTGCAAGGACATGAAATTTGGGATATTTAACCCTTAATCAAAGGAGTTTCCTTTCTTGGGCTCTTGTGCTCTTGGTTCCTCTTGGCTGTGTTGCTGCTGAACTGGACCTGGCTACAAGACGGACGGAAACTCTGGACACCAGCTCTGGTTTAAGCTCTTCTGAATCCCAGCTACATTTCCTCTAGGACTGGATTAATGGAAATGGGGCTTTGGAAACCCAGCGATGTAATTCCATGCAAATAAAAATCATTCATACCGCCATATGAGTTTCAGAAAATTCTTTTTCTTGAGATATCATAAGGACTCCGCTCCCAGCACTCAGTGGGGAAAGGGACACTGCAACATCTCCAATAACATCCTATATAATGAAGAGGTAATATGCAAATTGACCCTCATGCCCTCGTGTCACAAAATGGCCACCCCCACATTGTCACAAGATGGCTGCCACAAGATGGTCACTCCCATGTCATCACAAGATGGCCACCTCCACATTGTCACAAGATGGCTGCCACAAGATGGCTGCCATAAGATGGCCACCCCCATGTCATCACAAGATGGCTGCCCCACTTTGTCACAAGATGGCCAGCAGGGGAGGACAGTTGGGGGTGACCAGGCCTGCAGGGCAGGGCAGTTGGGGGTGATTGGGCTGGCAGGGGAGCAGTTAGGTGTTAATCAGGCTGGCAGGGGAACAGTTAGGGGGTGATCAGGCTGGCAGGCAGAAGCTGTTAGGGGCAATCAGGCAGGCAGGCAGGCGAGTGATTAGGAGCCAGCAGTCCCAGATTGTGAGAGGGACCCTAGATTGGAGAGGGTGCAGGCCGGGCTGAGGAACACCCCCCACTTCCATGAATTTCATTCACCGGGCCTCTAGTTAATACATAAAAGTGCCTCTAAAAATAAGCGTGGGCTAGTCATACCATTTTATGTAATAACTAGTGGCCCAGTGCACGAAATTCGTGCACGGGGGGGAGGTGTCCCTTAGCCCGGCCTGCACCCTTTCCAATCTGGGACCCCTCGAAGGATGTCCTACTGCCAATTTACAGGGATCAGGCCTAAACCAGCAGTTGGACATCCCTCTCGCAATCTGGGACTGCTGGCTCCTAACCACTCACCTGCCTGCCTGATTGTCCCTAACCACTCTGTCTGCCTGCCTGCTCGCCCCCAACTGCCCCCGCCCCCCTGGCCTGCTCGTCCCCACCTTCCCTTCCCACTGGTCTTCTCACCCCCAACTGCTCCCCTGCTGGCCTGCTCACTCCAAACTCCCCCCTTCCCTGCTGTCCTGATCACCTCCAACTGATCCCCACTGATGGCCTGCTCGCCCCCAACTGGCCCCCCTGCTGATCTGCTTACCCTCAACGGCCCTGTCCCCCACCAGCCTGATCACCCACAACTGCTCTCCCCTCTTGGCCTCTACTCGCCTCTACCTCGGCCCTGCCACCATGGCTTTGTCCAGAAGAATGTCTGGAAGGTCTCCTGGAAGGTCTCCCAGTCTAATTAGCATATTATCCTTTTATTAGTATAGATAGAGGCCTGGTGCATGGGTGGGGGCTGGCTGGTTTGCCCTGAAGGGTGTCCAGGATTAGGGTGGGGGTTCACTTGCGGTGTAGGGTGGCCTGGGCGACGGGCCTGTGGTGGTTTGCAGGCCGGCCATGCCCCCATGGGGTGAGGGTCCCCTCTTGGGGGGCATGGCCAACCTGGATGAGGGGCTGAGGGCTGTTTTCAGGCTGGCCACACCCCCTTCAGGGTGGAGGTCCCCACTGGGGTGCCTGGCCAGCCTGGGTGAGCCGCTGATGGCTGTTTGCAGGCTGGCCATGCTCCCTGGCGACCCAAGCTCCCAGCCCCTCCTTTTTTTCTTTTTCTTTTTTTTTTTCAGTGCCTCCTTGAGCGGAGGCCAGGGCCGGCTAGAAACAGGTATCTGGAATTTATTTATCTTCTATAATTGAAACTTTGTAGTGTTGAGCGGAGGCCAGGGCTTGCCAGGGTGGGGGGACGGGAAGCTTGGCTTCCTTCATCACCAGGGGCAACCCGAGCCTCCTGCTCCCTCCAGCTCCGTGGCTGCCGCCATATTTGTTGGGTTAATTTGCATACTCGCTCTGATTGGCTGTGGGTGTAGCGAAGGTACAGTCAATTTGCATGTTTCTCTTTTATTAGATAGGATTTATGTGCAGAACCAGTATTTAATGCTGACAATGTATTACTAGGACTTCTAGCTTTACAAGGAGCTGTACAAAACTGCATTTTTTCTCTTAGAAACTCTCCTCTAGAATCTCAGTTTTGTAGATTGAAGAGTTTTCACACGTCAGAGCAAACAACTCAACTCCAGTGAACAGGAAAACAAACTTCTGAAAAAACTTGACCTTTCTCACTAAACTTACCAACTACTCTTCCCTTTTGGATCTCTGATCCCAACTCTTCTATTTTCTCTCCTATTTTCATCTTCTGTGAGAAAATAGGGTGAAAAGCAAACCCATGAATCCCAAGACACACTGGAAACTCATTCTATTCTGTTTCCTTTCGGCCATAAGATTTCCCCACTCACTTTCAGGAATAAGCAGTTTCTCGGGAAGCAATCTTTACAGTTTTAATAGCTTCTTGCACGTTCAGTCTCTGAAGTATTTCTCTCAAGTTTCCTTCTTCAACCACCCGGGGCTTCTAGATATCATCATTCATGCTCTGAGAAAAGTTTTCCTTCTACATTTCGTCTTGATTTTCTTCTCTTTCTTTTTAAGTCAGATACATTTTTGGTCAATCATTCTAACAATACAAAACAGCACAGGTTTTTCAAAGCAGTTTCTTAACATACCAATGATCTACATATTTCTTAAAAAATATTTCTTTCATAAATATATATTTGATGCAGGCAACTGGAGGTCATGCATGAATTTTCTTTCATATATTGCTTAGAAGATAGGGCATTGTATTATTTATGTAGAAAATAATTCTGTGAGGGGAAAATTTGGAGTGGATATAGATTACTTTTTTTCTCAATTCAAACTTCACAATATCATTAAAAGAAGATATTTTCATGAAATAAGTTAATCTATTTGCCTATGATTGTGAGGACCTGAACAAAAACAGCAAAAATCCATGGATCTGACAACCTTGAAGCGAGCAACACCTTCTAGAACATATACACTACTGTAATTCTCCTTGTAAAGGCATACTGTTCCCCACTGTTTTCCCCTTGTGCTTTTATGTGACTGAATGTTCTTAATATTTTTCAGATAAAAATAATATGTAGAACAGTTAATCTGATGACAAATAACTATTTTTTAAAATGTTTTCTAATCAGCCCAGTTGGTGTGGCTCAGAGGTTGAGCGTTGACCTATAAACCAGGAGATCACAGTTCAATTCCTGGTCAGGGCACATGCCAGGGTTGCGAGCTTGATCCCAAGTGTGGGGCATGCAGGAGGCAGCCAATCAATGATTGTCTCTCATCATTGTTTCTATCTCTCTCTCCCTCTCCTGTCTTCTCTGAAATCAATAAAACTATATTAAAAACATGTTTTCTAATCAGTTGATTTGGATGTACTTGCCTAAATTCACATTATTAATCAAAAGACATTATATTTGCTTATTGTTCTTTGAGGTCATGGCTATTTGCTATTCTAGGAATACAGCCTTTCTTTTAGACTTGATTATGTATTTGGTAGCACAACTCTCTGAAAACCATGTTTTTGGTCATGGAGTGATAATAATCTTGGGGTCATTTGGACTGATTCTTCACTGTAGGCAAACATGACTTTGTTCAGTCTTCAAAAATGTAACTTTGTTTTTTCTACTGCATATGATAATATTGTGTGTACCTGTCATTGTCATCTGAACTTCCTGCCCTGCTCTCCTCAGTTATATTCTATTGTATGAAAATATCCTGAAAAAAGGAATGAAAGAATGAATTAGGGTTGAGAAATCTTGGGTTTAACTTGTACAATGCTAGAGGACATATATTCAAGCTGTGGACATAATTAGTCTTATTATTTGTAATGTGATCATTTTTCCTGAAATTGTGTGAGAGGCACCCCCCCCAAAAAAAAAAACCCAAAAAACAACATTCTCAGAGTAACTTAGTTTTTGTTTTCCACAGATAGCTACTCCATTTTCTCTTAATTTCTACATGATGAATTCTTTTTTAAAAAAATATATTTTTATTGATTTTCAGAGAGGAAAGGAGAGGGAGAGAGAGATAAAAACATCAATGATGAGAGAGAATCATCGATCAGCTGCCTCCTGCACACCCCGCACTGGAGACTGAGCCCGCAACCCAGGCATATGCCCTTCACCAGAATCAAACCCACGACTCTTCAGTCCGCAGGCCGAGGCTCTATCCACTGAGCCAAGCTGGCCAGGGCTACATGGTGAATTCTTGATCTGAGAGATCATATCATCACTGTGTCAATTCACCATTGCTGTGTAAATCACCTCCCAAACTCAGTAATTAAAATAACAATCACTTAGCATAATATCTCTCAAGTTTTGAATTTGGGGTTTGGCTGATCTCAGATGGACACACTCATATCCTAGGTTTGGAAAGCTTTTCGCTGGTATAGCCTAGCCTCATCTGGGAAAATTGGGACCCCTGGGTCCTGCTCTGTGCATCTTTTATCCGTTTTTGGGGCCAAGAAGCAAAGGGAGTATGTCTATCTCATGTCAATAGCGGAAGGACAAAACCAGAAAGCCTGATCTTGCAAGCCCCTTTCACACTAATAATTGTGTCACATCTGCTAACATTTCATAGGCCTAAGAAAGTCACTTGACTAAACCCACCATCAGGAAATTATACTTCTCATCATTCCATGTAGGATGCTGCAAAGTACATGGCAGAGGAGGGAAGCCGGAGGGAGTGACACACTGGAGCCATCCTGCAATCTACTATGGTCACCATTGTAGAGTAGTAGGTCCCAAAGTGAGACAATTATATGTCTGCGCATGATGGTGTAGACTCACAATATATTCATGTGTGCTTAGCACAAATCTAATCTTAGAGGAGCACATTTCTTTTTATTGTTTTTGATCAGTTTATTTAGAGTATCAATTCTAAACATTAGCTGCTAGCACAAAAATCAGATTGCTAGACAACACCGAATAATATAAACATTAAAATTGTCAGTAGTAAAATACACAAACACACACATGTTCCCTTTCCAATTTAAAATTTATAATATCAGATTAACATTCTCTATCAAACATCATTATAGAGAACATAAAGTAATATAACTAATATTCTCTCTACCTTTGATATATACATAAGTGTAGTTTTCTGTTCTATTTAGTTCTTATATTTGACTATTTGAAAGAACTTAGTTATTCACATGATTCCCTATTTCTAGCAGATATTTTAGCACAATAAATTCATTTTATAGCACTCCTTATAAAATTTGATCTGATTTAAATTATATATATTTTTGCTAAGACAGACATGTGTGATTTTTATTAGCTTGGGTTTTTTTTTTTCACAGTATTAGTTTGTTATCATAATGTTATTAAAATAATTTAATAGTCTGTCTTAGTAACTATTATTGCTTTTCTCTAAATGTGTTTTTGTCAACTTATTTTGCATTTATATTCCAATGGATTTTGCTGAACCTGATATTGTCTGAAAGTAAGGTTGATAATTATTCTCCAATGAGTACTTTGTCATATTTATGCTTTGTTCATCCCATTAGGAAACACAATTGTATTTTGTCTTAACATGCTCATCATTTTTCTTTGTGTGTGTTCATTTTTGTGTGTGAAGTAGTAATTGTAGTAGTTCAATATTGACCTCATACATTGACAGACATCTTTCAAAACCAAACTATTTTTGGTCTAGTTGGAGTACAGCAAAGATGCTGACTTAACCAGTAAAGGAGCCTAATAAAATGTAGGTACGATAAACATAGGTCAGGTTTGTCCCTTTAGGAGGCAGCAGAAGTCAAGTTTGCTTAAAAAAAAAACAAAATGTGAACCTGAGTATGCAGGTTCTAGTTTCAATAATTTTCTATCCCATGACCTTGAGAAAGTCATAATCTCTTGATTTTTCTGTTTCCTGAACCAAAAATGAGGACAATCAAAAGCAACTTCCCAATCCTACAGGTTTTGGTATGATGAACTCAAACAGCAGTTGGAAAATTATTAAGCAAATTCTAATGTAATACATGTATAACATGGTGCAGAGTAAATTGTGTCAAGAGCTGCTAGTTTTTATTGGGAGCAATAAAGACCAGGGAAGGAGCTGGTGATTTAAAAAGTTTTCGTAACATCGAAACCTCCCCTAAGTCTCAGATGCCTGGCTGGTGAGGGCCACCATGGAAACCCTCACAGCAGAAAAAGGGCTATCTCCTCTAACTATGACTGTGCCAAAAAAGAGACATTTGTCATGGAAATTTATTAAAAATTGGGTCACTTAGAATCCATTTGTAAGTTGCAGATTTCATGTGTAAGCTTTATGTATATACTAGAGGCCCGATGCACGAAGATTCTGTGCAAGAATGGGCTTTCCTTCCCCTGGCTGCCAGCACCGCCTTCGCTCTGGCCTGGAACCACCTTTCTGCCTTCCCACACTGCCCAGAGGCCTGGAGCGACTGGGGCAGGGTGGAACACCTGCATCATCACCATGGCTACTCAGTGCCTGTGTATGCAAATTAACCTGCCATCTTTGTTGGGTTAATTTGCATACTCACTCCTGATTGGCTGGTGGGTGTCGTGAAGTTATGGTCAATTTGCATCTTACTCTTTTATTAGTGTAGATAAAATATCACACACAGTATTTCTGGACTAAAGGGGTCTATTTGCCTCTGCGCATTAAAACCCAATAAGATACAGACAGGGGTTTTCAGCAAAGAAAGTAAGGGTATATTTTTAGGTAGTGTCCCAGCCCAGAGATGGGTGAGCTAATGCTCAAAGACCTGACTCCCTAATGGCTTCCCAGGGATGGGTTATATATGGGAAAGTCATTAATCATGATGACTGAAGGATTTAGGGTCATGGTCAGGGTCCTGGTCTCTACATATTGGTTGGTGCTAAGGTAGGGGGTAATTGAACAATGCATCTGACCCTGATGTCAGCTAGGGCATTGCTTCCTCTGGTTTTGCTACTTTTCTAGACTTGGAGCTGAAACACAATTGAGGCCTAGATGTTATCTCTAGTTTGACCAAAACTCTGTCTCTGGAGTCCCCAGATAGAAGCTTTGTTCCTAAGATTATTTGATGCTGATCAGAACCTCATTGTCCTGAGAACTTAATGACTAAGGAAGTGGACATGCAAAGGAGAGGGAGGTGGGTAAGTCAGGGTGCTGGGCGAGGCCAGTTTAAATCAAAATGAAAGAGAGGAGAAAAGGTCATATTAAAGAAATGAAGGATCTGCATGGTTTTATACACACACACACACACAACACACACAAACACACACACAAATACATAAATGCACATGTAGTGATTTGGGAGGAGGAAGACATTTCAGATGGTGGGGGCACCACTGAAAAAGCACAAAGATAGACGTGAAGAAGATGTGCACAGGAGATCTTTCTGGAGCAGAGGTTAAGGTTCAGCAAGTAAAAGGAATTTTAGACAATGAGAGGACCTAGGCAATTCTTATGTCTCTGAGCAAGTAATTTCAATAGCAAAAAAAGTGTGTTAGTCAAATGGATCTGGCAGTGGTCCTAGGACTGGGTTGGAGGGGCAGAGAACAAGGAGATTGTCAGAATCCTATTCCAGCATGTCAGCAGGGCTGAATCATCTGGAAATGGCCGAGGGCATTTCCCCAAACCTGAAAAGGATGCATAAATGATTGCTTGCTGCCAGACAGCTGAGGGCATTTCAATCTACATGTTATTGCTTCTTGCTGGCCAAACACCTGAACAGCCTTAGGCAGTTTCTCCCAACCTACAATGGATTCTGTATACTAAACCCTGGCCTTTGATGTATACATCTACCTTGCCTTAGGACAATTTGTGTTAATAAAAAGCAAGGGGTCCTGAGACAAGGGAGAACTTGGTTTCTTTAGCCAAGCTCCTCTGGCCCCCCAAATGCCTTCCAAAATTATGTTTCATCTCTGGACTCTTGATTAATTTACACACAGTGCTTCTCCAGATTTCTGAACCCCTTTTAGATGCTGGATTAAGACCCCCGGCAAGAAACACATACCAGCGGTAGATCAGCCTAACTTTGACAGAGTTACAGAGTGAGAAGGAACCTCAGGAATGAAAAGGAGAGAGGACACATTTGAGGGACATTTCCAAGGAAATTGCTGGGCTGGATGACAGATGGGTTAAGAGCATAGAGGAGAAGGGAGGCTTACACACTTTTAGTAAGTATATGGAATATGCACTCACTTACTTAAATTGAAATTGTTCTGGCACCAATGTTTCATTTTAGATAAATTTATTGAGATATAATTTACATACAGTAAAAATAATCATTTTTCCAAGTCAGAAGGCAAAAAGAGAGCAACATTGTAAAATGCTATAAAGTACCTAAGAAAGATAAAAACTGAGAACAGACATTTGCATTAAAAGAATTTGGTTTAAAACCATCCAATTAATATTGTGAGAAGCCACTTTTATAATTTCTTATTGTGTAACTAGAGGCCCGATGCATGAAATTTGTGCAAGAGTAGGCCTTCCTTTCCCCAGCTGCAGGCACCGGCTTCCCTCTGGTCACCTGCAGGCTCCCAGAACCCGGGCTTCCCTCGCAGCCCCAGCTTCATCCTGAAGGTCATCTGGTCTAATTAGCATATTACACTTTTATTATTATAGATTAATAGCTATACAATCAGTGACAAATTTCCAATGAGGAAGAAATTTTTATTCATCTCAGTTTGAGACTAAATTCTGCTGTGCTTAATTCTTTAAAATCTCATACAAAGTCAATTACTTTATATTCATCAAAAGAATTATGAATGCAGATTTTACCACATCTTATTATGCATAGAAATTTTTAATAGATGAGGAGATAATATTTATAGAACTTGATTTATGAACCCATAAAGCAGATGTAAATTAATGTAAAGTTAAAGTCATGAAGAAAATACCTCTTTTAAAATACTACTTTCTCTTACCTATTAGTGACAGGTTTTTGTAATGCTACTATTACAATTATTTTGAAATGACTAAATTAAAGTTTTAAATAACAAATTTCTAACACTTGTCATTTAATTATTATCAGAACTCTGCCATAACAAAATTGTTAATGAAAAGACATTTTATCCGTCTTCAATAAAAGAAAAATACATCAATTAAAAAGTGACAGAAATACAAAAATAGAAAAATCCTAATCACTTTTGAAGATAAAAAGTTTTTTTTGCATGTGATAAAGTCTCTACATACATCAAGTGTATTTTTTTTGGGAGGAGGATTAATTGCTTTTTTTGTGTAGATGTTTTCTTAAGCCGGTACCTTTGTAGTGGAAAATAAGATATATCACTCAGAGAACATTAGTTTACATGCCTTAGTCTTTTTTTTTCTCCCCCCAAAAGAATTTAAACCTTTTGATGGCAGGGATCATGTCTCCTTCATATTTCCTACAGCACCTAGGATAGCAGTACTGAGTACATAGTAGAGGGTCAAGCATTATCTAACAACTGACTTGGTTAACACTTCCTATGTGGGTTCAGTTCAGTAACTGCTCATTTTGCATAGAGAGGATCTTCCAAAACTTCTTGCTCTCGATGATTTGTCCTGGGCTCCTTCTTACATTATTTGGAAAACATTCACATGTAATGATCCAATTACATGTGAAATTCATGGAGCGACGATGCACAGCCCTGTATCCTCATCTCTTTGTCCTCCTAGTTTCTGGCGTGGAGATGTACTAGCGAGCAGGGAAGAGAAGAAAATTCTGGTGCATATAATTTGTAGTGGCCCATTTTAAATTTGAGAAGGGCCTTAGTTTCCCCCTCCAAAAAATACAATTCCAATATCCAATATTCAGAATTTTTTGATTGCTAGGTAAAAACTCTCAAAGAAAATTCAGATTCTTAACATGCTTCTGGAAAAGATTTTGTACCCAAGTTAAATGAAGCATGTGAAAAAATATAAAACTATCTTTCTTTTTCACCTAAGTTACAACTTGAACCTATCAGACTTTATTCCAGTATTGCTTTTCACTCCATTAGATCCTACATTTGGCTCCGCTCTGACCCCGCTTCTGACCTACTTTCTTTCACCTCTGCCCACCAAAAGACCCTCATATCTCAATTGTCTTTTAAGTTAAATATTCTTCAGATTAGAACAAGCTCCTTATGACTGATGTTAAGCCCTCGTCTCATTCTTCTAAAGAGCTTACAAAAGCCTAGACATGAAAGAATGAAATTCACAGAAGAATTTAGAATAGTTCTAGCTCCACACTCTACATTAAGTTTTTCTTAAGGTAGTAGAGACCTCAAGTACAAGCAATTGAATGGAAAAGGTAGAGTGGAATGTCCTTGTGGTGCTGTGAGAGAATGCCCCTCCTTACATGGAAAGTCAGAGGCATTTAGGAAAGCTGTATGTAGATTAAAATACTTTGGAGGCTACCTCAAATGCCTTTTCTATGAAGAGAGATTGGACTCTAATTTACTCCTACAGATAAAGAAGGAAAAAATTCACATTAGAAATTTCAGAAATACTAGTAGGCTTTTAACACCTTTAGATGGAATTAACAATGTATCCTAGAACATGTGAGCCCAACTCTTGTTTTTCATATGTGTGAATGGCCATAAACCAGAAATAGAGAATATAATATCAAACAAATATTGCAGTGGAATTAACTCTATTACTATATCTCCAATGCCCCTGTATATGTTTTGAAAGAGCCTTGGGTCAAAAGCATAAAAAGACCCAAAATATGGATTGCTGCCTTTATTGTAAAATAATTAGATGCTCCTACACCAGTTATTAATCATTAGGGCATGGGAGACTATCCTACCTAATAAAAGAGTAATATGCAAGTTGACCATCACTCCAAGACACAAGATGGCTGCCCCTATGTGGTCAAAGATAGCTGCCACCATGTGGACACAAGATGGCCAGCACAAGATGGCCTGCAGGGGAGGGCAGTTGTGGGCAGTTAGGGGTGACCAGGCCAGCAGGGAGGGCAGTTAGGGGTGACCGGGCTGGCAGAGGAGGGCAGTTGGGGGAGACCAGGCCAGCAGGGGAGGGCAGTTGGGGGAGACCAGGCCTGCAGGGGAGGACAGTTGGGGGGGCACCCAGGCTGGCAGGGGAGGGCAGTTTGGGGAAATTGGGCCAGCTGGGGAGCAGTTAGGCATTGATCAGGCTGGCAGGAGAGTGGTTAGGGGGTGATCAGGCTGGCAGGCAGAAGCGATTAGGGGCAATCAGGCAGAGGCAGGTGAGTGGTTGGGAGCCAACAGTCCTGGATTGTGAGAGGGATGTCCAACTGCCTGTTTAGGCCCGATCCCGGAGGGGTCCCAGATTGGAGAGGGTGCAGGCTGGGCTGAGGGACATGCCCCCCCCCCTGTGCACGAATTTCGTGCACCGGGCCTCTAGTTGATAATAACAGGTGTAGATATGGTAAACAGAACAGACAATGGAAAAACAATTCTGTTACACTAGCTAAAACACTGAAAAAAAGGTTGCTGATCAGTGATGGTGCTAGAGAGGGAATCAAGTACCTAAATTACTATTTACACTTAAATTCACATTGAGAAAGCTCATGTTCATTTTTAAAGGGAAAACTTGAAAATGTGATTAATTTGGGTGGCACAATATTGACCTTTTTATATCTTTTAACCAAATACAGCTTTTTCCTCAGAGTCAAAAACCTAAATTCACGTGGCGGTTCTAAGAAACGTGTTTTTGTTTTTGTTTTTAAATATATTTTATTGATTTTTTACAGAGAGGAAGGGAGAGGGACAGAGAGCTAGAAACATCGATGAGAGAGAAACATCGACCAGCTGCCTCCTGCACGCCCCCTACCGGGGATGTGCCCGCAACCAATGTACATGCCTTTGACCGGAATCGAACCTGGGACCTTCTAGTCCGCAGACCGATGCTCTATCCACTGAGCCAAACCGGTTTCGGCCTAAGAAATGTTTTTGATTGATACTTATAAGTTGACATTTTTAAACACAAGTATAAATGAATAAACTATATCAACATATTTCTAATTATGTCTATTTGTTTTCTAGTTTAGACATTTGGAAAAATTTCAATTAGCCATCTGACTTGTAAGTAGATTTGGGAAACATTTAAGTCTCCATACCTGGCTATCATTAGAAGGATGTGTTTTTTTCTTCTTGAAATGTCTTTCAATTTTATTTAATTTCTACCTAATATCCAAGTACTTTTTTCAATTTATATCATAATACTAATGAAACATATCCATACGTGTATATATTCTGAGTTCTTCATTACTTTTGCTTTCTTTGCTTTTTCTCATTTTCAGTCTGAATATAATATAGTAGCACCATCAGTAACTATTCCCAATAGTATTTTCTAATGAATGAAGTCAACAAAACTTGCAAATACTGGTCATTACGCTTTTTTTAGCAATCTGATTTTCCAATTGCCCTCTTTGAATTTAGATTTCCTCATCCATAAAACAAGACGGTGGTACCTACCTGGCTGAGATGTGAGAATTAGAAACAATGTATGCAAAGTCACTTTCTACAATCCTGCTATGCTGTTGAAAACAAATAACAATACATTATTGTACAAGTATGTTTTACTAGTACATTATCAAAGTAGTATTTTTCAAGACCATTAGTTGTCAGAAATAATGGTTCAAGTGAAAAAGCTTCCCTTAAAATGGAGTGCACTTATTTTTATCTTAATGGACCTGCCATGTCTTATGCACATTCTTTCTCTGTTCAATTTAATACAACATAAACAACATTGACCTCAGGGCAATGATGAATATTGTTCAATTAACAAAGGGTTTCTCTTCCCTGAAAATATGTAGAGTGTGAGGTCTGCACCTTATAGTGAACCTGCAAATGTTTCCCTCTTGGCCTACTTGCAAAACCACAGAAATATCTGAAATAATAGATAAAAAAGAGCTGAACTTAATATGAAGTAGTTTCATGGAAGTTTCAAGATCAATAGTTTCAAGACAAATAAATGCTTTATTTTTCTGAGTGTTATAAATGTTAAGCTTATAACTCATTTTATTTTTGTGTTTGACAAAAGCATACTGCAAAAGAATCGTGTCACACTGGTAAAGCTGCCATGCGGAAATAGGTGAGCTGATTAACGGTCTGGAAGATTTGTAAGGTGTGGTATCCAAATTGTTTCCTCTTAGATGGGCTGCAGGTCCAAAGTTGTACATTTTTTTTCAGGTAACTTGGGACAGCTATTGTAGCAAGAGGATTTGACATGCAGGTCTTTGCGGTTTCAGATTGCACTGTTGAGCTTAAATTATTTCATTTTTCCAAACTCTTTTACTGAGTCAGTAAGATTTTAGCGTAATATCTAAACACTAAAGATGTTTACATTTCAAAGTGTTGGGGACATGAAGACTCATATAAAATGCTTTCGTTTTTTATCTCTCAGAACAAATGTCTACATTCTAAATTGCCTCCGTCTTACTGAAGGGTGCAGAAAGGGATCCATGGGCGATGTTCCTCCTGCATTGTTTTGTCCCCGCTCTCACTCCCAGGGTCCAAGCCATCTTCACCTTCTGTCTTGGTTCAATCTTTATCTTTCAGATTTCAGAGAAGCAAGTCTTTTTGTTATTTAAAAAAATGTATCTTTATTTACTTTTATTTTATTTTTTCATCACCTTTTATTCCCTCTATGCCCTCTTCCACCTTCACCCATCCCTGTTCACCCCCACAATGTCTATGTCCCTGAGTTTTCTCTTTTCCCTGTTTTTTGCTCAATCCTTCCAACACCCCAACCTTCCCCCACCCCAGACCTGTCTATCTGATCTCTATCTACAACTCTTTCTCTATTTATCTTTAGTTATAGTTAGCATACAATATTAGTTTCAAGTGTATGACATAGTGAGCCAACGTATCATATCTTATGAAAGGATTGCCACAAGTAACGTTAGTAACCATCTCTCACCTTACATAGTTATTACAATTTACTGATTCTATTCTCTATACTGTATACTACAATCCCATGCCTTATTTTATAAGTGGAAATTTATACTTCTTAATCTCCCTCCCCTCTGGCAATCATCACTTTGTTCTCTGTATCTATCAGTCTGTTTCTGTTATCTTGTTGATTTTATCTTTTAGATCCCACATATAAGTGAAATCATATGGCATTTGTGTTTCTCTGTTAAATTTAGTGCACTTTGCATAGTACCCTCTTGCTATCCATGTTAGGTTAAAATATCAAGCCCCAAGTTCAAAGGGAAGAACATTCTTCATTTTAATATCATAGTTTGTAGTGTTTTTAATATCTTTTTATCTCTTTCATGAATCATAAGTTTTTCTATATTAAAGGAAACAAAACTCAAATTCAACCACTCACCCAATCTGGAGGGGTTAAAATTATTCCTGTCAATTGCTCATACAGTCACTTCAAGAATACTATCATTGTGATCTGAGCAGCTACTTACACAAAAAGGGACAGATTGTAGACCTAACATTGTATGTTAAGAGCCTAATCTGTCACTCCAATATAGTCCCCATGACTTCGTTCAATCCTTTGTACTGACGCAGAACAAATTGTTCATTTATTCTTCATTCATGCAACAGGTGTCCATTGGGCATGACTAGGTACTGCTATGTGTTGATGATTAGCAGTGAACAAAATACATATATATTCCTGTTTTCATGGGCTTCATATTTTAGTAGGTTTAAAATAATAAGCAAGAAAAATATATGCCATAGTCGATGAAAGTAAGTGCTAAGTGGAAAAATACAAGCAGAGAAGGGCTAGGAAGTGTGTGTCGTGTGTGTGTGTGTGTGTGTGTGTGTGTGTGTGTGTGTGTGTGTGTATCTGCACGAGTTAGCAATGTAAATTGAGTTGCTATGGAAGTCCTCACTGAGAAGGTGACTTTCTGTGACCAAGATAAGGGAAGCCACATCATATTTGGAGAAAGATTTTCAAGCAAAGGGAATAGAATGTCAAAGGTGCCCAAGCAGAGAATTTTATTTCATGTGCTCCATGCAGTGCCTGAATGATTTAACAATCACCAGCATACCATGCAATACTCCCTTTCGTTGAAATACCCTAGTGTCTTCCTTTACTTCAGAGCTATAATTTATTTAGACAACCTTTATTGACACAGTGGCCTCTCTCCTGGAAAGATGATTTCCTTTGCATTCACCATCTTCTTCACATTTGTATAGGATAATAATTAATACTCCATTGTACCAGTTCAGGAATGACATTGATTATATTCCTAGTGCTTTCTTGAAAACCATATTCTTACATGATTAAAACGTTTGCTGGTATTCATTGCTCTTTTATATTAGTTCTATTCATTTTCTCTCACTCTTATTCTCCCTATTTGTTCCACTTTTCCATCCCCAAAGAACTACTCAATTTCAGATTCTTACTAAAATTTTAATTATTCCACTTTTATCTCAGTCAAAGCTGAGGAGGCAAGAAAGGAGTGTTGAGCATCTGACAAAGTCCACTCCTTCATATAACCGTTTCCCTTCAATATCAGTCTCTTTGGCACCTACCAGCAGAATTAGAATTGCTACCTAACAAGTTGATAAATTCTAACAAATCTCTGTTAAGTGTCATTATTATGTAATTTTCTCTAAAAGTCAAAGTGATAAAAATCAGTGAAGCATTGGCAAATGACATTATAGACTTCATCTTTTTTTTAACTGTATACATCTTTCCCTAGGTTTTAGATACCCATTATAAATCATGTCCGTTAATAATACCTGTTAGAAACAGCGCAAACATATAATTTATTATACAAACTGGGAATTTTTGTAAGTGACCAGGGGCACTATTAAAAATTAAAGCATGGTAAAAGGTAGGAAGCAGAACTATGCAAAGAAAAACTGGACTTACGTTTTTTCTACTTATAAATTATATTTAATAAAGATAATAATACATAGTGGCTAACAGATCAGACTCTAGAACCCCAGTGTTTGTGAAACAGCTGTAGAACCTTGGGGAAATCATTTAATCTTTTTAAACCTCAGTCTCTATATTTATAGAGTATAGAAATTTATAGTGTGTATCTCAGAACTGTCATAAAGATTTATAGAGGTTACATGTATATGTTGTTCAGCTTAGGGTTTATGTATATTATGCACTCAAAAAAATAGACACACTAGATTAAATGAGCATTTATTTTTGTGCATGGATGTGAAACAACTAGAAAGGTAAAATGTTACAGTACTTTGGAAACAGTTTGTTAGTTTCTTATAACATTAAGCATTCACTTACTATATGACTCAGTAATTCCAGCCCTAAATATTTACCAAGAAAAAAATAAATGCTTATATATAGTCTTGCACTTGAATGTTGACAGTAGCTTTATTCATAGCAGCCAATTAAGAAAGAACCCAAATGTCCTTCTGATGATGAACTTGTAGGGTATCCAGCCAATGGAATACTACTCAAAATAAAAAGAAGCGAATGACTCATATAAACATCATTGTGGATGAATTCCAAAAGCATTATGCTATGTGAAAGAAGCCACGCACAAAAGGCTGCATACTGTCTGATTTCATTTATGTGAAAATATTTTTTAATGCCAAAACTACTATATCAGAAAGAAGATCAGAATTGGCCATATTTCGTGAGGTGAGGATAAAGGGGAAATGAAATTTTTGGGATGGCCGAAATGAGCAGAGCAGGGAGAGTACACAGGAAGCTCTAATTATATGTACTAAACTTGAAGGTGAGTATATAAATGTTCGATATATTATTTTCCATTTCTTTTTATTTGTTCAGGACTAGGTCATAAAAGAGCTAGAGGCCTTCCAATATTGGACCAATTGCTAATAAGGTTTTTCAAAACAATCTCTTTGGAAGATGAGAGGACTCGTAGCTGAGCAGAATAAGCTCAAAAGTCTCACGTTTTCGTTCGGAGTAGCTCTTAGCAATTAGCTATTGCATTTTATTTTGTGGGGCCTTAGCATGCCTACCACAAGTAGAGAGTAATTTAGAGGCCCCACTGTGACAGCAGAACCCTCTTGCTTTGACAGTATCACCATCTGCCACCTCATGAGATCAGAAACCACTTTAATAAGAAGCTTCATCATTAACGTGACTCTTTACAACCCCAGTACTCCTAAATAAGGGCGAGAAACTTTTAGTGATCTGACAGAGTCTCCTAATTAAAATATGAATAATTTAGAAACATGTCAGACTTGGGGAAGTTGAAATGGAGGACAAGAACAATGTTTTTCAAATGCAGAATAGAAACATTTTTTCCCCCATATATATAGAGGTGGGTGCATTGGGCTGGGGAAGTATTTCTTGATACAAATCTAAAGACTGTTTTATCATTTTCGGACTACTAGGAATCATAACCTTTTAAATTACAGGCAGAGAAAATAGAGCATAAGAGATGAGATTTTGTGGCTTTCTAGGGGTGGATCAGTACAGAAGAGGGTGTGATGGAGGTTTCCCCAGGCTTTCTTCACTGCTGGTTTCTCCTTCATACAGCACAGATCTCCCTGGCTGATGGCACACCCTTTCCACTCCGGCCCAGCCCCTTTCCGCTCAGGCCTCGGAGCTGCCTCTTTCCGCTCTGGGAGCTGCCTCTTTCTGCTCAAATGGCAGGGGTGGGGGTGTTAGAGAGCAACCAAAGTACTTATATGCATGCATATTAGCATAACCAATGGACACAGACACCGGAGCAGTGGGGGCTTGCCTGGGGTGGGAATGGATGGGGGGAGGGTCAAGCGGGGGAAAAAGGAGACATATGTAAAACTTGAGGCAATAAATAAATAAATAAGTAAATAAATAATTTTTTTTACCTGCCATTCTATTTTTTATGATATGTGAACAAGTTTTAAAATGCACAGGCCACATAATCTGATCAAGAACAAAATAATATCCTTAAAAAACATAATATCAAAAAGTAAATACAGAAGGAAAGAATATTCTTCAAAAGCTACAGTGAGATTAATTTTGAATGTCTTTCATTGGAAATAAATTTTGCATCTGAATTAAATGACCAAGAAAAAGAGCTAATAAAAAGTTTGAGAAGGTGTGTTAATTTGGAGCTTGATAGAAAGTTATGAGCTCTCCCTGACTTTCAACTTTAACTCAGCTCCCTTTGCTCATAATTAAGCAATCGTGAAAGAACTTCTGAGAATAAAATGACAGTTCCGTAAACGTAGATTTGAAGGTGTTCTAGTTTATTTTTGAAATAATCACAATCACCAAGACCAGGGATTTATTAATAATAAAAAGAACCTGGGACACATCACAATTGATTTGATACCTTGGAAGGTCATATATAGAGAGAGAACAAATGACGGAAATATTTGCAGAAGTTCTGCAGTGGGATGAGGGCCTGGAACAAAGAGCACACAAGATGACAATGGTCAGGCCACTGTGGAGAGGAAGCCCTTTACGATTCTCCAAAAAGCAGACACCTTGGAAATATGATGGAAATTGCAATCACATTAAACCATTGCCCTTGAAACAAGGGAATGTCTAACATGAGACAGAAGTATTTGTGGAGCCATGCATAAAATATATCAAATAGAATTAGCCCTTGCTTCTCAAAGCCATCTAATACGGCGGTCTAACTACCATTGTAAAATTTTTGATGACATGTATCTGGCAACTTCTAAATGCCTATCTATAGAGAGAGCACAGAGCAGTAGAAATAAAACTCCAATGAACCATTGGAATTAAATAGTTAAGGGGAGGATCCTCATCATCCAAATAAATGAATCAGCCCTTTGGATGGAAATTGGTTTTTTTGGAAGTGGACCTTAAAACTCAGTTGCATGCACCATAACAAGGTAAAGACACCACGGATAGGCATTTAGGAGGGAACTTGGCACCGTTGTGGCAGGGCATATGTGTGCGTTTGGGCTAGTGCCAGGACAGTATTCAGTGAGCCAGCACGCAATAAAAGGAATAGAAGCAGCCTTGGCGGCATCACCCTGGAAAGCAGCAGAGAGAGGCTCTGCCAAGTCTGGAAGCAGAGGCAAAGGCTGCAACAATAGTTAAGCAGAAGCACAGCTTTGCAATCCTTCCCAAACAAAGGGCATTTGCAGGGAAATCACTCTGTTAGGAGTCCTAATTGAAGGATTGTTGTCTTTACCCACCCACTCTATTCATCTGCTCTCACAACCATGACTTTCACCGCTAGTTTGTCAACGCTATTTGGACACAACCTGTTGTCTTCCCCTCTGCCGGAATAAAGTACCCATAGAGAGACCTTTTGGCAAATAGAAACTTTGTTGATAGCACATGAGGCAAATGGAACCAATAGCTTTTTTCAATTCTTCCATTTTTAGATGGCTCTTTATGCTCTCAGTTCATATTGCAAAAACCCAGTGTTCATTGGGATAGTGTGAACATTCTGTTTCATTCTGAATCAGGCATGCTTGCTTTCTGATCATGTCTGTCCTGCATGTCCAGTGAAGATTGAAATAAGGGGAATCGTCCTGCTCCTTCTTGTCTTCTTTGGGATCCCATGCAGAATGTGTTGGATGACCCAGGTTGCCAGGCAACAATAAGGTTTTATTCACCTGTATCTTTGCACATAAGAGCATGTGCAGAAGGGAGGACAGAAGAGTGTATATGCCTTCAGAAAGTTCAGACTTGAGCTGCCACAAGCAAATTCCATCTTGCTCTCATCTCCACCTGGTGTGTAGATGGTAAGACAGAGGCTTGGCAAACTCCTAGGTCACCTGCGTAGAATTTGATGCTGCAGACTTCAGTTTTGTTACACGTTCCACTACTAACTGGTGTGTAACTGTACTGAATCACTTTAATTCTTTATTCATTAGCTTGCTTTTCCATTTAATGTGTGCATAGAAAAAAAGCAGAACAGGACTAATATATAAAGGAAACTTATTCCTTTACTACCAAAAAAAAAACAAACAAAAAACCAACAACAAAAAAACCCAAAAACTGAGAACTAAATTTTCAATGATGGAGGAATGGTTATATTTTAGAAAAATCCATAGACTTATTCAATAAATGAACATTTCTCATTTAACAAATATTTCCTGAGCTTCTACTGGGTACTATGCACACTTTTTGGATTCCTGAGATACTGGAGTGAACAACAAAGTAAACACCTGGCTTTTATGGACTTTACTTCCTAATAAGAGTGGGGGGAAGGGAAAACATAGCAAAACATACAAGAACACATTTATAATATGTCAGGGGGTGACATGAGTTAATAGGAAAATAATGCAGGGCAAAAGGATGGCGTGACATAAAGAGATATAATGTAATGTTATGTAGAAAGCAATGTAGAGTATGGCTCAGACTAGAAAGTTTCCCAAAAATGTATATAGATAAACCTCTGCTGATGATTATATTATTTTCCCAGTCTCTCCCTGTTATGATTAATTTCACATATAACCTTGACTATGCTACAAGGTTCCCAGATAGCTGATAGAGAAACAACAGCAACAACAAACATTATTTCTGGCTGAGTCTGCCAGGTGTTTCTGGAAGCGAGTAGCGTTTGCATAGGTAAATTTAGTAAAGAAGTTCCCCCTTGCCATTGCAGGTGGGCAGCATCCAATCCATTGAGCTCCTGAATAGAACAAAAAGTTGGAGGCAGAGTGAATTTGCTTTCTGTCTGAGCTGAGACATCCCTTTTCTCTGCCTTCAAACATAGCTGTTCCTGGTTCTCAGGCCTTTCGAGTTGGATAAAATTTTTTACACCAACAGCTTTCTTAGTTCTTTGGCTCAGAGGAGGCAACCCCTGGGCATTCTCGGCTTTCGTATTTGTGTGAGCCAAATCCTTAAAATAAATCTCTTTCTGTATCTCTATCTTGATCACTATTCTTTATATCTATCTATTCTCTGGGCCTGTTTCTCTGGAGAACTCTGACTAATACACTCCCAAATTCTATCCACTCATGTGAACAAAATATGCCACACTTAGTCATAAAGATCCGGCATCATTAAGAAAGGAGACACTAGGGAAGGCATCTTATGTTTGCCCATGTGTTATCTCTCTCCTTTACAAATAAAATTGTAATAACTCTAAAGTGTGCACCATGATGATTCAATATATACATTGTGAAAGGAGTCTCACCATTGAGTTGATTAAATCATCCATCACCTCGCACATTTGCTTTATTTTTTAAACTCTCAAAGTTAAGTACCAAGAGCTAATCTTTCCAGACTCATCACTTATGACTATAATAATCTTTTAAAACCACGTGTTTCTTACCACTTTCAATAAAAATTGAATAATACTAAATTATCAACATTCACTTAAATCACATTTTTTCCTCTATACTCTTATTTTCACGAACTAATTTTTCTAAAAACAAAAATTCTGATACAATACATTCAGGAAATACAACTATCTGAATCTTGGGAGACTTAAACTAAGACAATTTTAGCAAATAGCACACTGAAATATCATGAACATTTTATAAGAAAAGGTCCAAGTCAGAATTATTTTTGAAATAAATTGTTTTTATTAAGTCTTCTTACTGTTCAATAGACATTGAACAAATGCTTTGTGCTTCCATTTCTCACTTATGGAACAGTGGCTTATTGATAATGAGCAGAACTTCCATGCCTTATTTTTCACACACATATTAGAAATAAATTGATAATACACTTGACTTAATGATTTAGTAACATTGGTAAATATATCACCAAGATAAATAAATTTGGCCATTTAATTTGGAATAGGAATATAATCAATGATCACATAAAGATATATTCATTGATTTTTTTTAAACAAATGGGAATAAGATTAGCCTGTGGCATTCACATGGATATTTTACTGGGACTTTTACTTTCTTGTTATAACTCATGCATTTGGAAATGCTTTGGGAATTTTAAATTGTTGCAATTTTTCTAAGAAAAGAGAAATTGGCTTTTAGAGTAAGAACACATATAGCTCCCCGCCCCCCACTCCCCTTTCTTAAGTCTGCATAGGGGAAAAATATCATTTTCATGACACTTAATAGAAAGTAAGAGACTTGTGAGTCCTGGCACCAGCTGCATAGAAACATCTTATGGGGGAAAATTAAAAAGCAGAGGCTGATGCTTCTCAAGGAACTACTGCCTGTGGTAGCAGAAAATGCTCATCATTATGTTGCTCCTGCAGGCTGGTCTCCTGCCATATTGAAAAAGACTACTCCATTAACCTTGACTTTCAATGCACAAGTCCTGACAACCTCAGAGACACCAGCCGAGTCTGAGGAGCAAAAAGGCAGAAATGATCTGTATTATCCCTGTCATGCTCCTGAGATACTTAGTGATTAGCAAATTGATCTTCAGTTAACACAACACAAGGAATGATTGGGCTCTAATTAGTGTGTAATAACTTCAGAGATGGTAAGATGTGAAAGCTCAAGAGAAAATTTCCTTGCATTGTAAGTCATTCGTCAATATCTGTGCTCCTGGGGAGATTATTGAATGAGAGAAATTAATCTTTAATGTACTGAGCTACACTAGCCAACACATGTTGCCATAGACTTTAATAAAACAGTAATATAGACTTTTTATTATAAAAGTCTATTACCATAGATTTTTTTATAATAAAACCCACAAAAGTAAATTATATACACTGGTTTCAGTTTAATATGAGTATGCCTAGGAAAATGAGCAAATCTTTATGACAGATTTTTAGACAATTTCCACAGACTATTGATTCAGTGAGGCTGAAGTAAGTACAGGTGACCACACTATTGTCCCAACTGCCCTAGACAGTCACCGGGTGGAGAGCAATCTAGTGGAAATGCAGAAATTCCCCTTATCTTTATGATTATGCAATGGATATTAGGTAAAAAATGTTTCAATTATCCTATCTAATAAAAGAGAGACATGCAAATTGACTGCACCTCCACTACACCCACAAGCCACGCCCACCAACCAATCAGGAGTGAGTATGCAAATTAACCCAACCAAGATGGCTGTTAATTTGCATATCCAGATGCAGAGCGAAGACTGAAGACAGCGTAGAAGGAAGCCAAGCACTGCAGAAGGGAGTGAAGCTGCGGAGAAGCAAGCAGGGTGACGGAGAAGGGAGGGAAGCAGGCGGGGCGGTGGAGAAGGGAGGGAAGCAGGCGGGGCAGCAGAGACAGCTGCAGGAAGCCCTATTCTTGCAGGAATCTTCCTGCAATGGGCCTCTAGTCCAATATAAAATTATGTGTACTTCTTACTTGACTCAGACTTACCATGGAGTGCAGTAATTGATATACCTTTGCTTAACAACTCAGATTCACATTGTTGTTTAGACCAAATCAAAATCATATTCATAGTACATGGGATCTTTCATAGTAGTATAACTTTATTTTGTCTCTCACCATTTTTGAAAACCTGTTGTAGCTTATACAGTAGTCTGCTTCTTTATTGTCACGCCATAGTTTTCTCACTTCTACATTTTCTTGTGGTTTTGTTTGTTCTTTTGACTATGTCCTTTTTGCTGTTCTAAGCTAATCACTCCTCTAAGTTCAGATAAATCTCAATTTCATCATGAAACTTCCTCACATGGCTTTAATGATTATTATATTTTCCATCCTAATGCCTCTCCAGGGCACGTGCTTTCGGAACCAAGCACTGTGAAATATCTTGCTTAGCTTTTGCTTTCAAACTCGCTTACATTATTTCCTCTTGCTTTAGACATAAATCTGTTTGTTGCAAAACTATTTGATGCAATGATCAAATATTACCCCATTTCTAATAACTCAATAATTAACAGAGGTAAGAATTTTCCATCTTCTTATTCTATTATTCTGGTAGAATAATACTTATTATAATTATATTACATGCTTAATAAATGGCTGCTGAATTAAACTGAATGTTAAAAAAATAAGTTTTTGATTATTTGTCTTAGCATTTTTACATAATGATGTTACTTTATCAACTTTTTCTATGGCACAATTTTATTGACTTAAGAATCTCTAAATGTTTTATTTCTTGTTGGTGAAGAGACTGTAAAACTATTTTTACTCTCAATTCAAATATAGAAATGTATGGGTTTAAGAATTACTTTAATTATAAGATCAGTAGCTACCATGTTAGTCATGTATTATTTGTTGGAACTTTAAAAAAATTCCTTATACCCTGGAATATAGATGACTCAACATAATAACAAGTAGAGTTATTAAGAGAAGTCAAGAAACATGTTTATAAATCATATTTAGTAAGTGACCTGTGTGGAAGCAGGGGGCTAAGGGAAATCTCTGTACTTCACTCTCGATTTTGTTGTGAACCCAAAGCTGCTCTGAAATAATAAAGCCTTTTTAAAAAAGGAGGAAATGAAGTGGACTGGACCTTTGATAAGGTTGTGGAAATTGTCTTGTCAGTTATTGTTCATTCCGAGTGACTGGTAAACATTGAGCCTCTTTCTTCACGTTCTTTGCTGCCCAAACATATTCTGGATCATGTAGAGACAGCATAGGCATGCTTTATTGCTTCGATCACCTTTGCTTAGTCCAATCATACACAAAGGGAAGCAGAATGGGGCCTGAGAAAAAAACTGTGGGGTATCACATATGAGCTTCTTACTGTAAATATAATTTAATTACATCATTACGATTAACCTGAAAATTCTAATGGCTTCTATTTGAAACCCTTTAAGCACATAGTAATATATACTCTTACTGTGGAACATCATGAAATTAGCAAATATTATAATTTTTGATGGCATAACATCTTTTTTCTTCTTCTTCCATGCATGGTATGGAACTAAGGGAAACTATTAAAAGAAAGACTAATTTCAAAGAAGCTGAAACTGAAAGAAAACTGATGGGTCTACTCCTGGTGTGTTTCTATAGAAAAATTAAGTTAAATTACAAAATCAGAGCTAAGATAAAGAAGCCTGGTTAGCAAAAATAGTTGTAGAAAATGACAAATTGTGCCTCTCGTTTTTAAGATAAAAACTGCATCATATGTATCTAACTCTTGATCACAAGTTTTACAATAACGATTATCTAGGAAATTTTGTTATTAATGTCTCAGAATACAGAAGTCTCCAGTGGGAAAAGTCTGTAAGCACTATTTCGCATACATTTGGAGAAATGCCAGTTTCACACGGGATGGTTTGAACAGCTCCCTAAGACTCAACCAAGGGGCCCTGCATCTCAAGTGCTGCTTGCTTTGTGGGGATACGTATTCCTGGTCACTACAGCTGATGGGTAATGACTGAATTTTTTTGTGATTGGGAAGTAATGTTTTAAATGTTTTATACTTAGTATAATAATTTGTGACATATAAAAGAACTAGAAGCCTGATGCACAAAGATTCGTGCAAGAATGGGTCTTCCTTCCCCTGGCTGCTGGCACCGCCTTTGCTACAGCCAGAGCCGCCTTTCCACCTTTGCTCCAGCCTGGAGCCGCCTTTCTACCTTCCCACACTGTCTAGAGGCCCAGAGCGGCTGGGGCAGAGTGGCTGCTTGGCGCCTGTGTATGCAAAGTAACCCACCATCTTTGTTGGGTTAATTTGCATACTCATTCCTGATTGGCTGGTGGGTGTCGTGAAGGTATGGTCAATTTGCATCTTTCTCTTTTATTAGTATAGATGGCTCTTGAACTTGTATGCATATATACATAGCCCATGGACATAGACAATAGGGTGGTGGGGGTGGTGGCAGGCTATAAGGGGTCAATCAGAGAAAAAAAGGGGACCTGTGTAATACTTTTAACAATAAAGATTAGAATAAAACAAAAATAGCCTAGCAAGCATGGCTCAGTGGTTGAGTGTCACCTATGAACCTGGAGGTCACAGTTTGATTCCTGGTTGGGGGAACATGCCCGGGTTGCTGGCTCAACCCCCAGTGTGGGGCGTGCAGGAGGCAGATGATCAATAAAGTATTTGTTAACACCTGAGGTAAAATGTGATAATGGTTATGTGTAAAAAGTTTTATGAGGAAATTAAAGTTCAAAGGAAAGTGCATAAAAGTACAATCCCTGCATATTTATCTATGTATCTATATTTTCTTACAATTTTTGTGACATTGAAAACAATAACCTCAATGGACATATTATGAAGTTTTGATATGCTTGTCTTTTTTTTTTTTGAGATTTTTAAAATTGATTTTTAGAGAGAGGGGAAGAGTGAGGGAGAGAAACATTGATGATGTGAGCAAAACATCCATTGGCTGCTCCTGTGAGCCTCCTCCCAGGGGTTGAGCCCACAACAGGGGCATGTGCCTGGGCCAGGAATTGAGCTGGCCACCTTCTGGCGTATGGGATGATGCCCAACAACTTAGCCACACTGGCCAGGGCTGATAGGCTATTCTTTTGATATGCTCCTTACCATTATGTTGTTTTGGATCTATAACTAATATTATTTAAGTGTGTTCCTGTATAAGTGTACACAGGTATAAATCAATGTGCTTACAAGTTAGTAAAGCCTATATATAAAGAGAAAAAAGCTAACAGAGTGGTAGGTCGGCGAGTGAATAAAACTGGTCTCTGGTCTGCAGTGTGTGTTCTCCGAGGTCGTGCTGTTTCGCTTCGCTGTGCTCTGCCCAGGTGGCGGGGCTGGCAGGGCCCCTGGAGCGTGAGCGCTCACATATTAAAACACATCAGATACCATCTCTTTCCTAATGCCCGGGGGTACTGCTTGGCGGAGAAAAATTGTGAAAGTAATGAGTGTTTCTTACTTCTGGAGAAGCTCAGTTGTTAATGGTACTTGTGTTACTTTCTACTCAGGCTGTTAAAAAATATTGTTTTCTGCCTAATAACCCAGCCTGGGCTGTGGTCATTCCTCTTTCTCAGACGACTTCCACAGTCTATTTCATCAGCAGAGCACGCTCCCTTGGGAACTTTCTGATGTTGCCCTTCTCTAGTTAAATTAAAAACAAACAAACAAACCAACAAAAAAATAACAAATAAAAAGAAGGGGAAACGAAAGGCAGAGGAACGTGAAGGCCGTCAGTACCTTTGCTCTTACATAGGTTATCTTTCCTGCTCCCCAGATAGTTGCTCAAAACAGCAAAGTATTCACTCCCCATTTCCACAGAGTAACTCCTGCCCCCGCACATGCCACGAAGAGGTCATGTGAGGGGGAGCTGAACATGACCGATGTGTCCCAAGGTTTTGCCAGCAAGACTCCACAGTAATGTTTATGTCAATTACATGGGAACTGTTTTATTGTCAACTAGAGGCCCGGTGCACGAAATTCGTGCACGGAGGGGGGTTGTCCCTCAGCCCAGCCTGTACCCTCTCCAATCTGGGACCCCTCAAGGGATGTTCAACTGCCCGTTTAGGCCCAATCCCTGGGATCGGGCCTAAACGGGCAGTCAGACATCACTCTCACAATCCAGGACTGCTGGCTCCCAACTGCTTGCCTGCCTGCCTTCCTGATTGCCCCTAACCGCTTCTGCCTGCCTCTCACAATCCAGGACTGCTGGCTCCCAACTGCTTGCCTGCCTGCCTTCCTGATTGCCCCTAACCGCTTCTGCCTTCCAGCCTGATCACCCCCTAACCACTCTGCTGCCAGCCTGTTTGCCCCCAACTTCCCTCCTCTGCCGGCCTGGTCACCCCTAACTGCCCTCTCCTGCAGGGTTGATCACCTCCAACTGCCCTCCCTTGCAGGCTTGGTCCCTCTCAACTGCCCTCCCTTGCAGGCCAGGTGCCTCCCAACTGCCCTCTCCTGCTGGCCATCTTGTGGTGGCCATCTTGTGTCCACATGGGGGCAGGATCTTTGACCACATGGGGGCAGCTATATTGTGTGTTGCAGTGATGATCAATCTGCATAGTACTCTTTTATTAGATAGGATAGAGGCCTGGTACAGGGGTGGGGGCCAGCTGGTTTGCCCTGAAGGGTGTCCCTGATCAGGGTGGGGTACCCTTGGGGCGTGGGACGGCCTGAGCAAGAGGCCTATGGTGGTTTGCAGGCAGGCCATGCCCCCTGTCAATGCAAGTGGAGGCCCTGGTATCTGGAATTTATTTTCCTTCTACAATTGAAACTTTGTAGCCTGGTGCGGAGCCAAGCCTGGGGCTCCCTCCGAGGCCCGAAGCCGTTTGTGTTAGGGTTATAATTGAAACTTTGTTGCCTTAAGTGGGTGGGCCCGGCCAGGGTGTGTGGAAAGCTTTGCTTCCCCTGTTGCCGGCGGCAACCCTGTCCTGCTCTCTCAAGTTCCATTCTGCCGCCATTTGTTTGAATTTGTTTACCTTCTATAATTGAAAGTTTGTAGCTTGAGTGGAGGCTTAGGCCTGCAACGGCTGGCAGAAAGCTTGGCTTCCTCTGTTACCTAGGAAACCTTGCTCTCTGTGGCTGTAGCCATCTTGGTTTGGGTTAATTTGCATATTCACTCTGATTGGATGGTGGGCGTGGCTTGTGGGTGTGTCGGAGGTATGGTCAATTTGCATATTTGTCTATTATTAGATAAGATTACACAGACTCTGTGTTTGGGGGTGGGTCTCTCAAGACAAAGAAAGTGGCTTATTTCCTTCCCCTTCACCCTTTGGAGTCTATTTGTAAATATATACAAGGTCCATTATTTACCGGAAAATTCTTGAGAGCACTTGTGCTATTCAGAATGGAAAAAACATAACCACGAACAAAAGCAGACACAGTGACTATGTGCAGGATTCTTATAAAATATTTTGATCTGAGGAGTGAACACTTAATATGGGCTCCCACGTTACAGTTCTGATGGTACAGTAGGTTATAAGTATCCTTGAATTCATTAGCACCGTCACTGCCTACAGCATCTGAAATGTCAAATCAGAAATCCCCAAACGTGTGTAAATTCTATGTAGAAATGTTCGTAAGTGGCCATATGTTCTGTTGGTAGTCCTTATAAACATGAGGGCTGCAGAAAAAAGCAGAAGTTTGGATTCTCTTTAATGCATGCAAACTGTTCCTAAAAGGGCTGGAATACTCATTGGGTAGATCCGATCAGATTTTCCCTAGAAGTGTGATGAGACACATGGTAAGAAGCCACCTCAGAGTGGCCAGGCGGAGCCCAAGGCTTCTAAAATCACCTGACCACTCTCCTTAGGCCTGTGCAGCCCTGTCTGATAATCCCAGTTTACCTCATTAAGCACTGTCACTTTTTGTGCATGTAGTGACATAAAAACCTTTGGGAAACACTGCTACTGTGTGGTTATATTTTTCCAAAGTACCAGAGCGAGTCAACAGATTTCCTTTCACAGGACTTGGACAAGCAGGGTCAAGTCAATGTCTGGTAACTGGGTTCACAACAAGGACTTCCGGCTGAAAACATGGCCAGAACTTCATTGGAAAAGCCTTCTCATGGTTTGCTGCCTAATAATGGGTCACATTTCATTTCACCTTTTGGTAGATCTCATTTCAACTTTCCCCGTTGACCAGTAAAATGAAACTCTGTGCTACAGATTCATTCCTCCGTTGGTCAGAGATGCTCCAAACGAGTTCTGTCCTGTACTGTGTGCTTAGCAATGTCTCCAACAGGACAGCATTTCTGCATGTTTGCAAACAGAAGACTATCATTTCTTTTCTTTCTCTTTCCCATCTCACCCTCCATACACTAAGCATGGGTCATATTTACCTCATTCTTTAGTCCAGCGATTTTCAACCTTTTTCATCTCCCGGCACACCTAAACTAATTACTAAAATTCTGTGGCACACCAAAAATGTATTTTTTTTTGCCAATCTGACAAAAATATATATAATTTTTATTGATTTACAAAAAAAATTAATAGTAGCCCTAACTGGTTTGGCTCAGTGGATAGAGCGTCGGCCTGCAGACTGGAGGGTCCTGTGTTCAATTCCGGTCAAGGGCATGTACCTTGGTTGCGGGCACATCCCCAGTGGGAGGTATGTAGGAGGCAGCTGATCGATGTTTCTCTCTATCCCTCTCTGTAAAAATCAATAAAATCTCTCTTCCTCTCGGTAAAAAAATCAATAAAATATATTTTAAAAAAATTAATAGTAATTACCTACCCTTTTTGTTCCAAACTGATTTTTGAAAAAATCAGATGCCTATATGTAAGGATTTCTAGTACCAATAATTAATCCATCAGATGCAACCTTATTATGCAACCTAACCAATAAGAAGCAGCTCTGTTATAGGACCTATATATTTATGGATCAGGACCGAGCATTCACACCTATGGGCTGTTGTCAGTATTTTATTTGACAGG
This sequence comes from Eptesicus fuscus, assembly GCF_027574615.1. Taxonomy (NCBI): domain Eukaryota; kingdom Metazoa; phylum Chordata; class Mammalia; order Chiroptera; family Vespertilionidae; genus Eptesicus; species Eptesicus fuscus. The sequence goes on from NC_072475.1 coordinate 12,552,373, forward strand.
AAAAAGAGGTCAGTGACCCTGACTAAAATGATCAGGTATTGCATGTTTGAAAAGTTCTTGCCTCTCACAGGTTGCTGCTCTAGTCACAGCACGGAACTGACTTTCGCATCATCAAAGTCTCTTGACTTGAAACAATGCAAAGTCTGAGCAAGATTGCTCATCGTCTCTTCTCCACTGAAGAAACCAGCCTAATGGCTACCCTCAAGTTATGCCTGTGAACAAGCGTCTTGGGAAATGCGACTTGCTACACATTTGAGCTGAAATTTCTGTTCTGGACTATTGGTTCAGAATTACTAATAAGTAAGGATGTCCCACTAAAATGGATAGATGTTGACTAGTTATTGTTACTATAATATTGACTAACAAAGTACAAAGACGTAATGTTAATTCATTATTCCTCTGTATTATCAACACACAAACAAAAGGTAAACAGAGCTGAATGTTGGTTTGCTCTTATTACCAAATTGTACTGAGGAGGGAAATCTTCAATACAGGTGGCAAATCTTGGTATGACAGGTGTGGCAGAGAGACAGCTAGAGTTGAAAATATACTTTGAAATTTTCAGTATAATGCAAAAAGTAATATGTTTTACTTCACACTAGTTGGTTAAATTAATTTACTGCATGAGGATTTTATTGTGTTTTTGGAAAATCAGATTTATAACAAAATCTAAACTGTACTAAAAATTCAACTTTTGTGAGGTACAATGATATTACTTATTACATGTAAATTATGATAATCTGAAATGGTTTATTTATTTTTATTTGTAGAAGGTGAGTCTATCCATGGTTTCTAGGCACTTTGTCTAACTCTTAGATTATGGATTATGGCACGCAGCTTTGAATTATCTCTTTACTTTCCTGTTGGAAAGATTCACACATCCTTGACAGAAAGAACCACAAGGGTCCCACCATGTGGGGTTTCTGGTTCTGCTGGAGAAACCAAGATCCTAGTTAACATTTAGGATATGTCAGTAAAAAGAAGGTGAGTTAATTATAAGGTCAGGGGGCATGGTGACTTTAGAACAACTACTTTTCACAAATAGATTTAATTTTTAATCTTCACCTGAGGATTTGAGAGAGAGAGAGAGAGAAAGAGAAACATTGATGAGAGAGAAGCATCAATTGATTGCCTCCAGTATGTGCCCCAACCAGGAATCAAACCCACGACCTTTTGATGTATGGGATGACGCTCCAACCAACTGAACCACCTGGCCAGGGTGCAAATAGATTTAATTTTAACCAGCAAAAAGAATATGTTACCTTAGTAGCAAGAATTTACATGTGCATTTGTGACAAATTGGATCTTTTCCATAGTTTTCAGGTCTAATCCTCCCTAACCCTGCCCAAAGACTCCAAATTATACCAGAGTGAAGCTGGGTCATATTTTTATAGGCTGGTGGCCTTTAAAGAAATTAAGGCATAAAAACATATATCAGGTACTTTAATGCTACTGGGAATGGTAACATTTGCCTTTAGTGGACACTCAGAAAATGTTGCACAGCTTGTAGCCAAATGCTGTCACTCGGGTAGTGAACAAGTAATGCCCCCTATGAATTCACGGAATATGACATCTGAAGTATAAGAGATACATGTTTTATCTATTGATAAATTATTAGTAAATATAAGAGTGTCTGCACTGTGCAATAAAGAAGGGTCTTTACAATTTCTGTATCCTGTTAAAAAATTATTTTCTCTGCAGTTATTTTTCCAATCTTGCAAGTTTTTTCATCTCAGGCTTAGTGTTTTCTTTTGATGCCAAATGCTAGATTCCCAGTGCTTAGAAATTTTAGAATTATACCCATGAAAAGGGTCTCAGAAAATAATAAGGGGATATAGTATAAAAGTTCCTATATCAATATATCTTCAAGAGTATTAGGTATTTTTCACTTTTGCTGGCATATTCTTATTTTAATGTATACTCTGCTGAGTGTGAGTCAGATAAGACATCTCCTCACCAGATTGGAAACCACTAACATGCACACAGAAGAAAAATCTAAAATATGGAAATAAAGGCTATTTAGAAATCATTCTAAAGACATATTACAGAGTAAAATAATTTACCTTCCAGATAATAAAATATATCATGTATGTGTCTAATTTTATTAGGTGAAATGCAGATGTTAGAGGGATTTGTTTCTTTGATTTGTTGGTGTGCTGTTCTCTAAGAAAAAAAAAAGTAAAACTTCACAGTGACATTAAGTAATTCTTACACAGATCTGCATCAATATAATAGTCACTTCTTTATAAAATTGCTTGTTGAGAAAAGCAGGTACTTATTTAAAAATGAGATTTAGAGTATAAGTAATTTATAGGCATGGAGTGTCTGTGAACTCACAAATTTGCAGAGACCATTTGTAGAAAATTACCAGTGATCTAGAGAGGCTCTGTTCTCAAATCAACTAAACTTTGACGCAATTGAGTAAAATTCCTTTTATCTAACAGCTGTAGAGTGAGCTGCTATGGTTACCGAGAGAGCCTGATTAAGGCAATATTACAGCATATTTTAAAACCACACCGTGGGTAATTTCATGTGGTTTAGCAGGCACTGCTATAGTGTGTAGTGACTCAGCGATACATAAAGATATAATATGAAAAACATGCAGCAAAGTAGGTACAAAAAAGTAAAAGATTGGATTCACCATATATTTTCCTGGTAAATTAAATTTATTTAGCTAACTTAACAGATTTTAATTGATTTTCTGAAAAATTGCAGATAAAATCTAATATTGATGATGATTTTCTTGCATATACATATGCTATTTTAGAAATAGCTCTCCTTTTGAGTTTTGCATGTCTCTTTATAATGGAACTAGAGGCCCAGTGCACCAATTCATGCAGAGGTTGGGTCCCTTGGCCTAGCCAGCCATCGAGGCATATGGGGGAAGGTCCCTGGGAGGCTGGCTGGCCGGCTTCCCAATAGGGCCACTGGGGGGGCTGGCCAGCCAGGGGGAGGGACCGTGGGAAGTTGGCCGGCTGGCCCCTCCATTGGGGCTGATCAGGGGGGGCCTGCCGGTGATGGGGAGGGACCACAGGAGGTTGGCCGGCTGGTGTGGGGTGGGAGGGACCAGGGGTGAGGGGCTGTGGGATGTTGGCCATTCAGGGGGGTTGGCCAGGAGGGAAGTGGTGGGGGAAAGGGCCACGTGAGATTGGCTGTGAGAGCTCACTGACCACCTTGGGGCAGCTCCTGCATTGAGCGTCTACCCCCTGGTGGTCAGTGCGCGTCATAGTGACTGGTTGACTGGTCATTCTGGTTGCTCTGGTTGTTTGGTCATAATGGTCACTTAGGTTTTTATATATGTACAGATAAGCCATTTTGTAATATTATTTGGGAATGAAAATTCTCTGAGAAAAACCTATTTTGAGTCCATCTACTTATATGAAAGCATTTATAAGTATATATAAATATAGATATGACTACCTATACTATTTATGTATATATAATTTCTTGAGATTTACTTTTCTGTAAGCAATTAAATGTTTATATATGAGATATTTAATTCTCACAAATCTGTGTGTGATAATAATATTTTACAAATAAAGAAACTTAGGCTTAGAGGAACCAATTGAATTTCTCAACATGATACAACTTATAAATGGGAAGGAGAATTTAAGTCTATTTTATCAGATTTAAAACTTGAGCTCTTAACTACTATGGCATTCTTCTCCCTAGACTCTGTCAAATCCATTCCATTATATTTTAATCTTATGATCTAGCTACTAAATACAAAAGATTAGCAGTTCTTCACTCAATTCATTATTTGTATCAATCATAAATCATTAAGATTGACAGATGCACTTGTGGTAGACAGCTCTTCCTCATACTTATAATTATGAACTAAAGCAACAATGTTATCTGATAAATGGCTTCTAATATAGCACTGTCACTAGAGTTACATGTCAACCCTATTTTAATCAAAGTTTCAACCAAAGTCTTCCTATTTTTGTTGCAGATTTTCACAAGGGTATTTTTTTTTCTTTGATAAATTTGAGTTGTTTTATCACTGTAATCCAAAGAAAAAAGAAGGCAAGATCATCTTTGCTACACTGAAATTCATCCACCTTTATAGGAAACTGGGAAACACTTTAAAGCTAAATGATTTCACCATGTCAAGAAATAGCCAAACTTCTCTTGTGGGAACATACATCTATGGAAATAAAGTGAATTTTCAAAATCGCCTTCCCAATTTATAAGTGTCTTCTAGCAGTGCTTTATCCTGTATATAAAAAGGCAGTGACTGTGACAACCAAAATGACCGTTCGACCAGTCACCATGAGGTGCACTGAGCACCTCTCAGTCCCTTCTCCCTCCCTCCTCCCATCCTGAAGTCTCTGATCGCAGCATGGCGAATGGGGAACCACAGCAAAACAGAGCAGTGGGGAGGGACTGGCAAGTGAGAGGAACAGGGACCTTTTGGTCCCTTCCCCTGGCTGCAGGCTCCGGGGAACCAGAGCCATGCTGTGATCAGGGAACCACATGGTGAGTGGCAGCAGGGTGGGGAGAGGGCGGAAGAGAAACCTCTTGGTCCCCCCCCCCCCCCCCCCCGGCCCACAGGCTCTGGGGGAACCGGAGCCATGCTGCCATCAGGGAACCATAGAGAACCAAGGGGTGGTGGCAGGGACTGGTGAGCAGAAAGAAGATGGCCTAGGGACCCTAACTGCTCATAATTTCGTGTGCACTAGGCCTCTAGTTCAAATATAAATAAAAACTACTATCTTTCAGCCTAGAATTCCAAGAATGTAGTAGAGTAAGCAATAAAACCATATTTTGAACTACATGTTTGGTTTTATAATGTTACCTAATCCTATATAATAAAGAGGTAATATGCAAAGTGACCATCACTCCAACACACAAGATGGCTGCCTCCACGTGGTCAAAGATGGCTGCCCCCATGTGGTCACAAGATGGCCACCACAAGATGGCCAGCAGGGGAGGGCAGTTGTAGGCGATAAGGCTGGCAGGGGAGGGCAGTTGGGGGGGACCAGGCCTAAAAGGGAGGGCAGTTGGGGGGGACCAAGCCTGCAGGAGAGGGCAGTTGGGGGTGACCAAGCCAGCAGTGGAGAGCAGTTAGGGGGGACCAGGCCAGCAGAGGAGGGCTGTAGGGGTGATTGGGCCAGCAGGGGAGGACCATTAGGGGCAACCAGGCCAGCAGGGGAGGGCAGTTGGGGGTGACCAGGTTGGCAGGGGAGGGCAGTTAGGGGCAATCGGGTCAGCAGCAGAGCAGTTAAGCATCAATCAGGCTGGCAGGGGAGTGGTTAGGGGGTGATCAGGCTGGCAAGCAGAAGCGGTTAGGGACAATCAGGCAGGCAGACAGGCAAGCAATTGAGAGCCAGCAGTCCTGGATTATAAGAGGAATGTTTGACTGCCCATTGGGATCGGGCCTAAACTGGCAGTCGGACATCCCTTGAGGGGTCCCAGATTGGAGAGGGTGCAGGTTGGGCTGAGGGACACATACACTGCGCCCCTCCTCCCCCCATGCATGAATTTCGTGCACTGGGCCTCTAGTGTTTTATAATGTTAGCCAATATTTAGGAAGAAACCCAAAGCAAATGGACAATATTTTAAGCTGTAGGTATTTTGTTCACTCATTCATTTTAGAGTTTGTATGCTAAGGTTTCCTCGTCCTGCTTCTTTTTTCCTTTAGGCAGATGATGGCTGGTGCTGGATGGTAGAAAAATGTGAGAAGAAAAAAACAGTACCAAATCATGGAGACATTTTGAGCCAGGAGGCTGTTTCCTTACAGCAGACCAGCCCTGATTCCCAGGTGATGCTAAATGCTTCATGGTTCCCATAACTTGAATTTTCTAAAAGTCCAATGCGTATGGACTGTTCGATGATAAATGTAATCACAGGTTCCTTATAAACCAAACTGGAGACACCAGATGACATTTCTTCTTTTGGCCCAACTCTTGATATTTGATAGCCTTTTCAAAGACATAAAATATCAGTATTTATGTTCCATGAAAAACTCTTAGCAATTCTTTTGAACATTTTAATTACTTGGCTTGGCAAGGAATCCAAGCTGAAGCAATCTTTTCCTTTGTACAACAACTCTGGTGCTTGTTAAGAAAATCATTGATTTTTGTCTTTTACTTAGATCAATAAAGCATAGTAAACAATTCTGAATTGTTCACGTTACATACTATAAATCCATTTAAATGGAATTGTGTATTGAGGTAGAACTGCTCAGAAAATCAAAACTAGAAGAATAAAATGCATTTCAGGTAGAGATTTTGAGATCAAGCTAGCTTTCATAATAGTAATAGTTTGTATATTTTCAGCATTTTCTTTCTAAGGCTTTCACTAAGGTTGCAGTAATTATGTTTCAGTTTACCTAATCTCACATCAAATATAATTATCTCTACAATAGAGATGAGGAAATTGTTTTATTTTACTGTTCTCCAATGAACAATTGTAGTTTTGTTTAAAACCTCAGCTTCTAGATATCTTTTAAAGCTGAATGACTCCATTTAAAAGTACAACAGCAACTAGACCATGAACTTACACCACACACAAGAATAAACTCAACATGAATAAAAGACTTAAATGTAAGTTGTGAAACCATCAAAATTCTAGAAGAAAACATAGGCAGCAAAATATCAGACATCTCATGCAGTAGAATTTTCACTGAAATCTCAGGCAAGAGAAACAAAGGAAAACGTAAACAATAGGGACTATCTAATCTAATAATAGACAAATATGCAAATTGACCGCACCTTCGCTACACCTAAACCACGCCCACCAGCCAAGCCATGCCCACAAACCAATCAGGACGAGTATGCAAATTACCCCAACAAATATGGTGGCTAATTTGCATATCAAGACAGCGTCCAAAGAAGCCAAGAGCTGCAGAAGGGAGTAAAGCTTCGAAGAAGCAAGCAAGCCGGGGGGCGGGGGAGAGGGGGAGGAGAAGGGCGGGGCGGAGGCGGGGCCGGGGGCGAAGGGAAAGGGAAACGCGGGCGGGCTGGAGGAGAAGGCGGGCCGGCGACAAGGGCGGAGCGGAGGCGGGGTAGAGTGCAGCAGGAAATCCTATTGCAGGATTTTTCCTGCAACGGGAAAGCTAGTATCAAAATAAAAAGCTTTTGCACACAAAAGCAACTAGCATCAAAATGAAAAGGGAGCCCACTGTATGGGAGAACATGTTTGCCAATGATACATATTATAAGGGGTCAATTTCCAAAATAAATGAAGTATACATACAACTTAAGAAAAGGAAGACAAACAATCCAATAAAAAAAAAAAAAGGGCAAAAGACCTAAATAAACATTTCTCCAAAAAGGACATACAAATGGCCAAGAGTCATATGAAAAAATGCTCAACATCACTAATCATTAGAGAGATGCAAATTAAAATGACAATGATGTACCACCTCATACATGACAGAATGACTACAATCAATAAATCAGCAAACAATACGTGCTGGTGAGGATGTGGAGAAAACGGGACCCTAGCACACTGTTGATAGGAATGCATTGATACAACCATTGTGGAAAACAGTGTGGAATTTCCTCAAAAAATTAAAAATGGAACTGCCATTTGACCCAGTGATCCCACTTCTAGGAATATATCTTAAGAAGCCTGAAATACTGATCAAAAGGATATATGCACCCCTATGTTCATAGAAGCATTAGTTACAATAACTAAAATCTGGAAACAGTCCAAGTGCCCAACAGTAGGTGAATGGATAAAAAAAGCCATGTATGCTTTAGCTGTATATATTCATCCAATGATTTGGAAAAGAGAGCAACTTGAAGGTGAATTTAATCAATGTAGATAACTGAGATAATTGCTTCATTCTCTGTATTACGTAGCCTACATATAAATTGCCTTAAACCATGCTCCCATATGCCAATGGTGCATCACTTGAGGGATAAGAGGTTAATGATTCTCAGAGGATTTTGTGTGGTTTGGGGACCAAATCATTATGGAATCATATCACTAAGCAAGTACTTGGACACCAATATATCCAAGAAAAAATATATAAAAAACATATTTTAACTGATGGGGCAGGGCTTGTACCATGGGTTAAACCAGTTTATGTTAAAATAGGATTAGAAGATATTTTTTAAAAATCTGCAGCTAAAATACATGTATTTTAATGATTTTTATATATAACTCAGCAAGATCAAAGAAAAACGATAATACTCAATGCACTCATATATGTGAGAAAAGGTAAGTAAGATAACTTAGCCAATTTCAATGCAACAAAGAATGTCATAAAGTAATATGTAAATTAATCACCATTCAATTTTATGTACTTTCTATAATACAGCATTTCTTAAAGTGAGATACATGAAATACAATTTAGGAATTGTTCATAAATGTTAGAGGATTGGGGAAAGCTTCTACCATCAAATACATTTAGAGATACCTGGATTACATCAAGTTTGATTTATTCAAGGAATTTCAGAACTTTAAATAGTTAATCTGCCTTTTTCATCTCTAAAAGAGAGGGTATAATATATAGTACTTTCCAAAAAAATAAAACTTGTTTAAAAATTATCTCAAGGATCAGAACGTTCTATAATGCAAGCTTGGAAACCATGTTTTTCCAGAAGAGAACTGGCCCCTTTCTAAAGAAAAGCTCTTGCAAACTTTATGGCGAATTAGGATTTAAACTGAATTTGGACAAAGTATTAAGATACTTCATAGATAAAGGGTCGTGGGGGATATGACGGAGCTATGTTTAAGAAACTCTATTACTGTCATTAATAAAAACATTTTTACAAATGAGAATCAAAATTATGTAAACATTTTAAAAGAAATTTACAATAAAATGTAGAATTTTTCTTATAGCAAAAATAAAGAACCTCCAATATGTCTTAGCAAATTGTTGTATGTATTGTGTGTAAGAGAGAATGATGACCAGGCATCTTTTGGGATAAATCACGATCATGAGAAGAGTCTGAAGTTGAATGATGATTATAGAAGAAAGCACTAAGTGTTCATAGGCATCCAGGCCTATTTCCCATACCCCCTGGGATAGGAGGGCGTATTAGGGTGATATCCAGGCTGCTAACAGCAAAGATGGCAGCTCTTTGGCTGCTCCTACTTCACATCTAACGATCAATAAAAGTTGCAGCAAAAATTCAAGCCATTTTTATATTCTCCTCACCCAGATACCAATTTTTAGCATTTTCTATATCCACCCATCCCAAATAGAAAATTATTTAAAATTTTGTTTACTTCCCCATAATGTTTCTTTTCCAAAAAAAAATTCCGGCCATAATTCAACCTTAGATTATGTGAATACACTTAAAGGGACAATGCTTTGGGAGTTCTGCAATCTATAGTATATGGTCAAATTGATCAGCATGGCCTCCTCCTTTATCTTGGTTTAATTGGTTTCTCCAGTGATTTGCAATCTTTGCTAAGTGGCTTTGAAGTAGTCTAAACTTAAGAATCTGCCCGGGAGGAATGCTGCGAGTGGTTCTATAACCTTGCTGCTATCATTTGGGCAAACATAACCTCACTGTTCCATCACTGGGGTGACTACTGGTATACAAATTCTGATTCATGTTCTGCAGTAACCTTGTAGCATTTCAGTAGGCTCCCATGCCACATCAGCCAGGCCAGATTTCTTCCAGACCAACTGTTGTGCAACATTGTCAACCAGCAATCACCAGCAGGTCATCCTGGCCTTGCCCCACACTGAGCCTTGATAGCTTGGAGTTTTCTATGCAGCAGATAGGAAAAAGCAGAGGGAGTGAGATAATGACATCCAAATTAAAATTCATTAACCTTGCAAAAGCACTTAACATCATCAATAGATAAAAATGCTGGCAACTGCTAAGCCCTAATTGTTCATCAAGATACTAATATTTATTTTCCCCATAAATCTCTGGTACTCACAACTTTGGACTTAGGGTCCTGAATGTTGATAAATTAAATATTTTTAGCAAATCTTTGAGGAGTAAACAGAACATTGGACTTTATTATTATTTTTTTTTAAAAAATATTCTTATTGATTTCAGAGAGGAAGGAAGAGGGAGAGAGAGCTAGAAACATCAATGATGAGAGAGAATCATTGATTGACTGCCTCCTGCACGCCCCCTACTGGGGATCAAGCTCACAACCCAGGCATATGGCCTTGACCAGAATCGAACCTGGGACCCTTCAGTCCGCAGGCTGACTCTCTATCCACTGAGCCAAACCAGCTAGGGCTGAACTTTATTTTTTCAATGTTAGTTATCTAGAAAATTATTTAAATTGCTAAAGTACCCTAAAATTTTCTCATGGCCTTGATCTGGGTCATTAGCATATTTATATGTCTATGGGCAAAACATTTTTGTAAGAAGACATTAGGTAGATTAATACGTTGTTCTGCAGAGGCAGTATTACAGAGTGATGACCTTGATAAAGGCTGTAATTATTGCAGAAGACTGTTCATTATTTCAAACAAATAAGATGTGGTTGTTCTGAAAGGCAGGAGACTGTTGAATTGTTGGGTTCTCCCTCTTCCTTCAATCACAGGCTGAATCCTGTGTTCTTCCTTAACTTGCCTAATAATCCCTTCTTATTCTTTTGTCCTCACGCTACTCTCCTTTGAATCTTATGCTTTTCCAGTTAGACCCTTTAAAGAAGCATACATTACTCAATATCCTATCTTTCCACTTATGTAGTTTTAGCCAACATTTGTGATCAATAATATGTACTCATCTTCCCCTATAGGCTAAATTATATTTATTGTACTATGTAATTTCTTTTTGCCTGGCTAGTGGTCCCTGTGGGAGAAAAGCTCACACTAACTTGAAGTGTCCTACTGAGTGCCTGGAGTAAGGACTGGTGAAAATGCCTGAATGTTAACAACTTAATTGTCTTTTTAAGAATTATCAAATGCTTCCAACTCCCAAAGAGGGAGGAGGGAGATGAAGAAAAGTAGGTAGATGACAAGTCTGTAAGCAAATATCAACATTCTTCTGCTTCCTGCCACCGGTTATTTTGGTTATTGCAGTATATTGATTGTCATGTTGTTGCAGACAGATCTCATTGTGGGTCAGAAGATAAGATGATAGAGGAAGAACAGACTGATTTGTTCTAAAGAAAAGCTACAGTGTTTTCACTATGTCTGACTTGATAAGAATTCAAGAAGCAGATAAACCACTAAATACATCACAGAAGTGTTAGTTTGCAAACTCAGGAATTTCTTGGGTGAACTCTAAAATGGTCCCCCGCATACAAAGAACAAGAAAGGGGCAGGCCACTCCATATTCTAGGTGGCAGGATTAATATGCAAGGGAACTTACATACGAGGTTTGTCTGGGTCATATACAAGGTGAGTAGATCTCTACACCCACCTGACAGAATCTTAAAGTTTAGCTAAAGGCCTTCACGGGGTTCAGTCACATGTACCATCCAGATGGTCTCAAAAACTCCTTACTCTCTCAAGGCCTTGTCCTTGAAAATGCCTCCCACTGTGGTACCAGTGGGCAGAGCATACATTCCAAGGAAAGGGGAGAATGTGGGGCTCCTCCCAGGCCTGGGTCAAGCTCCTGAATTAACCCTTAGTCACATCCTCTCCATAACTTCTTCCAACAGGAGAAAAAAAGAATCCCAAATAGCTTTCAGAGAATGCATTATACCCATGTAGCTCTCTAGGTAGAAAAGCAATTATCTTGATTCATAACATAGCTTCACACACACAAAAAAAGGACATTGTAAGATTTTTATTTATGCAACTATTGATTATTATTAAAAGGAGGTGGAAGAACATGAGAAACAATAGTATTGGCAGTAGCAGCAAATGGTTATAAAATTTCCACTAAGTGCCAGACATTGTTTCAGGTGATTTTCCTACATTATCTTATACTGGAGGCCTGGTGCATGAAATTCATGCACTCAAAGGAGGTCCCACAGCCCAGCCTGCGCCCTCTCACAGTCCTGGAGCCCTCAGAGGATGTCTAAATGACAGCTTAGGCCCACTACCAGGGGACATGCTTAGCACTGCCACAGAGGTGGGAGAGGGTCTGCGTTGAGCGTTTGCCCCCTGGTGGTCAGTGAGCATCATAGCAACCAGTTCTTCCACTGTTTGGTCAATTTGCATATTAGCCTTTTATTATATAGGATAACTCTTACAGGAAAGTTACCAATTTTGTTTGTTAGGAAGCAGCAAAGGTTTCCAGGCAAGGATTTATTCATTTAATTTCAAATGTATGAGAGAACTAAGATTTAAATATAGGGCTTCTGAATCTAAAGCCCTTGTTTGATCCATTTTATAATTGGATGTCTCTTATTTTCTGGGGACTTTCCGGTGTCTTGGGAATAAGGCTCTGTGCTAGAATTCTGTCCACATTCAGAGTGGAAGACATTATAGATATGAAAAATGATCACTTAGATCTTTAAGGAGGACCAGGAATTTTACCGGTTAATATGTGCTTCAAATATGTATAGAGATGGGAAGGAGGAAGGGTATATTTGAGGGAAATCACCAACATTTACAAAGGTCCTGATTTATAAGGAGGGACAATGGGACACTTTGTGTGACTAGCTCATAGTGTACACACCAGAGAATTTCAGAAGCTGAATTTGGAGGTTGTAGCAAATAGACTGATTCTATTTCAGAGATGAAAAAATAATCAAAAAGTCAAAGATGTAAGATCTTCAAAGAAAAAACGATAGCAAATAATCTCAAATATTGCAAAGGGACTGAACTGGGTGAGAAATTAAAGAGTATAATATATTCAGAAAATAGATTATTGATTATCTTTGAAATGTAATTTGATTGCAGTAGGAAAGATAGTGCATATGAAGAAGTGACTGATTAAAAAAAAAGAAAAGGGCAGAAAAAATGTCTCCAAAATATTAGTGGATTTTAGGTAACTGCTTTTTTTTTTCCTTTTTCTTTTTTTAATGTTTAAAGTATTACAAATAGTAGTACATATGTCTCCTTTTTTCCCCCCTTTGACCTTTGCCCGGCCTCCCCTACCCCCAGCACATGCCCTCACCCCCCCCAACCCCCCAGTGTCTTGCATCCATTGGTTATGCTTATATGCATGCATACAAGTCCTTTCGGTTGATCTCTTACCTCCCTACCCCCCAACCCTCCCCAACCTTCCTGCTGTAATTTGACAGTCTGTTCGATGCTTCTCTGACTCTGTATCTATCTTTTTGTTCATCAGGTTATAATGTTCTTTATTATCCATAAATGAGTGAGATCATGTGGTATTTTTCTTTCACTGACTGGCTTATGTCACTTAGCATAATGCTCTCCAGTTCCATCCATGCTGCTGCAAATGGTAAGAATTCCTTCTTTTTTATAGCAGTGTAGTATTCCATTGGGTAGATGTACCATAGTTTTCTAATCCACTCATCTGCTGATGGGCATTTAGGCTGTTTCCAAATCTTAGCTATTGTAAATTGTGCTGCTATGAACATACAGGTGCATATATCATTTCTGATCGGTGTTTCTAGTTTCTTGGTTTATATTCCTAGAAGTGGTATTACTGAGTCAAATGCCAGTTCCATTTTGAAATTTTTGAGGAAATGCCACGCTGTTTTGCACAATGGGTGCACCAGTCTGCATTCCCACCAGCAGTGCATGAGGGTTCCTTTTTCTCTGCATCCTCACCAGCACTTGTCATTTGTTGATTTGTTGATGATAGCCATTCTGACAGGTGTGAGGTGGTACCTCATTGTTGTTTTGATTTGCATCTCTGGGATGATTAGTGACTTTGAGCATGTTTTCATATGTCTCTTGGCTTTCTGAATGTCCTCTTTCAAAAAGTGTCTATTTAGGTCCTTTGCCCATTTTTTGATTGGGTTGTTTATATTCCTTTTGTTAAGTTGTATGAGTTCTCTGTAAATTTTAGAGATTAAACCCTTATCGGAGATAACATTGGCAAATATGTTCTCCCATGCAGTGGGCTTTCTTGTTGTTTTGTTGATGGTTTCTTTTGCTGTGCAGAAGCTTTTTATTTTGATAGTCCAATTTGTTTATTTTCTCCTTACTCTCTCTTGCCCTAGGATCTGTGTCTGTAAAGATATTGCTACGACATATGTCTGCAATTTTGCTGCCTATGGAGTCTTGTAGGATGTTTATGGTTTCCCGTCTTACATTCAAGACCTTTAGCCATTTTGAGTTTGGTTTTTTGTATGGTGTAAGTTGGTGATCTAGTTTCATTTTTTGCATGTATCTGACCAAATTTCCCAGCACCATTTATTAAAAAGACTGTTTTGACTCCATTGTATGCTCTTGCCTCGTTTGTCAAATATTAATTGAGTATAATGACTTGGGTCAATTTCTGGGTTCTCTATTCTGTTTCATTGGTCTATATGTCTGTCCTTGTGCCAGTAACAGGCAGTTTTGAGATCCATGGCTTGGTAATATAGCTTGATGTCTGGTATTGTGATTCCTCCAACTTTGTTCTTCTTTCTCAGGATAACTGTGGCTATTTGGGGTCTCTTTTTGTTCCAGATGAATTTTTGGAGAGTTTGTTCTAGATCTTTGAAATATGCCATTGGTATTTTAATAGGTATTGCATTGAATCTATAGATTGCTTTAGGTACTATGGATATTTTAATGATGTTGATTCTACCAATCCATGAACATGGTATGTTCTTCCATTTGTTTATGTCTTCTTCTATCTCTTTTTTCAATGTCTTTTAGTTTTCTGAGTACAGGTCTTTTATGTCCTTAGTTAAGTTTATTCCTAGGTATCTTAATTTTTTTGGTGCAATGGTAAGTGGGATTGTTTTTTTCATTTCTCTTTTGGTGAGTTCATTATTGGTATACAAAAGGCCATAGAGGTCTGGGTGTTAATTTTGTATCCTGCTACATTGTCAAATTCATTTATTAGGTCTAGTAGTTTTTTGATGGAGTCTTTGGGGCTTTCTATGTATAGTATCATGTCATCTGCAAATAAGGACAGTTTTACTTCTTCTTTTCCAATTTGGATGCCTTTTATTTCTTCTTCTTGTCTGATCGCTATGACTAGTAATTCCAGTACTGTGTCAAACAGGGGTGGTGAAAGCAGGCATCCTTGTCTTGTTCCTGTTCTTAGGGGAAATGGGTTTAGTTTTTGCCCATTGAGTATGATGTTGGTGTAGGTTTGTCATATGGGGCTTTGATTATGTTGAGGTATGATCCCTCTATTCCCACTTTGCTGAGAGTTTTTATTAAGAAAGGGTGTTGGATTTTTGTCAAATGCTTTTTCTGCATCAATTGATATGATTATGTGATTTTTGTCTCTCTGTTTATATGATGTATCACATTTATTGATTTGCAGATATTGTACCATCCTTTCATCCCTGGAATAAATCCCACTTAGTCATGGTGTATGATCTTTGTAATGTATTGCTGAATCCAATTTGCTAGAATTTTGTTGAGAATTTTAGCATCTATGTTCATCAAGGATATTGGACTGTAGCTCTCTTTTTGTGGTGTCTTTATCTCATTTTGGGATTAGGGTGATGCTGGCTTCATAGAAAGAGCTTGAAAGTGTGCCTTCCTCTTGAATTTTTTAGAATAGTCTGAGAAGGATAGGTTTTAGTTCTTCTTTGAATGCTTGGTATAACTCCCATGTGAAACTGTCTGGACCAGGGCTTTTGCTTGCTGAAAGATTTTTTATTGCTGTTTCAATTTCGTTGGTAGTTATTGGCCTATTCAGGTTTTTGATTCTTCTTGATTGAGTTTTGGGAGCTTGTATTTTTCTAAGAATATGTCCATTTTATGTAGGTTGTTGATTTTGTTGGAATAGAGTTGTTCATAGTGTTTTTTCACAATCATTTGTATTTCTATGGGATAGGTTGTTATCTCACCTCTTTCATTTCTGATTTTGTTTATTTGGGTCCTCTCTCTTTGCTTTTTGGTGAGCCTGGTTAGAGATTCACCAATCTTGTTTATCCTTTCAAAGAACCAGCTCTTGGTTTTGTTGATCTTTTGTATTGTTTTTTTGGTCTCTATGTCATTTATCTCCACTCTGATCTTTATTATTTCCTTCCTTCTGCTTACGCTGGGCTTTTCTTGTTGCTCTCTTCCTAACTCTTTGAGTTGTAGGGTTAGATAATTTATTACCATTGTTTCTTGTTGTTTTTTTTTTTTGTGTTTTGTTTTTGAGGTAGGCCTTTAAAGCTATGAACTTCCCTCTCAAGACTGCTTTCACTGTGTCCCATAGATTTTTGGATTGTTGTGTTTTCATTGTCATTTGTTGACATGATGCTTTTTATTTCTTTTTTTTTTATCTCTCTGGTAACCCAGTCATTGTTTAATAGTATGCTATTTAGCCTTTAGGTGTTTGATTTTTTTTTTAAGTTTTTATTGTAGTTGATTTCTAGTTTTATGCCATTGTGATCTCAGAAGATGCTTGATATGATTTCTATCTTCTTGAATTTGAAGAGACTTTGCCTGTGTCCCAACATATGGTCTATCTTTGAAAATGACCCATGTGTACTTGATAAGAATGTATATTCTGTGGCTATGGGGTGAA